>NC_087454.1:20966211-21273711 GCF_036321535.1 Camelus dromedarius | reverse complement strand
TATCCTTTGCCTTTGATTTCTTATGTCTTTAATCCCTTTCTGTTCTGGCCAGGACCTCTGTGACAGAGTTGAATAGTTGAATAAAGGGTAACAGTGAGAACCCTTATCCTGTTGCTGAGTTTAAAAGAAATACTTTAATCATTTTCCCATTAACAGTAATGTGGCTATAGGGTTTTTTGGTAGATGCCCTTTATCAGGTTAGGAAAATTCCTTTTAATCCTTCATGTGCTAGGAGTTATTATTGTGATTATTCTACTTGGAATAAATCTACCTTTATTGAGGAATAATTACTAGGAATAATACTAGGAATTGCTGGGAATAATGACTACATTTTTTTCTAATTGTTTGGACTTTCTACTCTATTCTTTTAGAATCTGTCCTTTAAATAAATTGTTGTTCCTTAAATATTAAAAAAAATTTACTTGTTTGAACTGGTGTACAGAAGTGCTGTTGATTTTTGTATATTGATTATGTAGCCAGCCACCTTCCTAAGTTATTTCTAATAACGTTTCTGTGTGTTTCTGTGTAGGCATTCATCATTTACAAGTTGTGACAATTGCAGTTCTTCCTTTCTGACCCTTATGTCTTTAATTTATTATTACTGCACTGACCAGTACCTCCAGTACAAAGCTGAATAGTTGCATAGAAGTGGTGATAGTAAGAACCCTTTTCTCTTCCTAGTTTTAAAAGGAATTCTTTCATCATTTCCTCATTAAGAGTAATGTTGTTGTAGGTTTTTTATAGATCTCTTTTATCAGGTGAAGAAAATTCCTTTCACTCCTTGGGATGCCAAGAGTTATTATTTTTTAAAATTACAATTTTCTTTTTAAAATTAATATTTTTAAAAATATAAGTGAGTATTGAATTTTTAATCAAGAATGTATGCTTTTTCTGTAATTGGTGAGGTAATCATAGTTCATTTAAAAATCTATTATGTGGTATATAACATTTATAGATTTTACAGTGTTAAACCATTCTGGATTTGGTCTAATTTGTTTAGGATTTTGCTTCTCTGTACATAGGTGAGATTGGCCTGTGATTTTCTTTTCTTCTACTGTCCTCATGTGGTTTGGGTACCAAAGTCATACTGGATTTATAGAAGGAGGTGAAAAGGAAGTTTTCTTTCTGAAAGATTTTAAGATTGAAACGATCTCTTCCTTGAAGATTTCCTAGAACTTGCCAGCAGAAGCATTCAGGAAGTTTCAAAACTATGAAATTCCCTCTAAATACTGCTTTTATTGAATTCTATAAGTTTGAATATGTAGCATTTTTATTATCATTCAGTTCTAAGAATTTTTTTATTTTAATTGTATCTTTCAATCTGTGAGATTTTGAGTGTTTTAAAATTTCCAAAAGCAGTTTTCTTACTTCTCTTTTTTGTTATTAATGTCTAACTTAATTGCATTGTGAATGGAGAATGTGGTTTTTTGGTACTGAACATTTGAAATTTGAAAAATTTTTGAAATTTGTTTAGATTTGCTTGTGGCCTAGTACATGATCAACTTTTGTAAATGTTCCATGTGTGTTTGAGAACATGGTTTTTTTTTAAATTTTCAGGTGTGGAAGTCAGGCTCTTTAATTGTGTTGATCACATTATCTAAAATATTTACTAATTTTTTGTTTACTATCAATAGTTGAGAGAGATGTTTTGATATTCATAAATTTATCATTATTCACAGCAGTTTTATCAGATTTTGCTTTATATGGTTTCAGCTTATTTTATCTAAATTCTTAAAAGTTTAGAATTATTAGATCTTGCTAGTGACTTGAAGAATTTGTCACTATATGACACATCTTAGCCCTAATAATTTTGTCTTGAAACCTATTATATCTGATATTAACAGCTCTGCCAGTTTTATTTTGGTAATATTTGCCTGTTTATTTCTTTTTTTTTTTCCTTTCAGCCTTTCTATGTTTTCACTTTTTAAGTCTTTTAAAAATGGCATATAGCTGGAATTTAAAAAAAAATCTAATTGGATTATCTCTGCCCTTTGGTTTATTTTTTAAATTCATTTATGTTTATTATGATTAATGTTACATTGGGACTTTTTCCTACCATCTTTAGTTTTCTTTTTTGTCTCGTGTCTTTTGTGCTTCTCGCCTTTGTTTTTCTTACTATTTATTTTTTTCCTCCTAATTTAGATTTTGTATTCCATTCTTTTAGAAAATGGCCTTTAAATTTTACCTTGCATATTTAGCTTAACATCTAAATTTAATATTTAACCCCTATCTCAAACAATATGTAGATTTTAAAGCATTTAAAATGTTTTAATGCTCCAATCACCCCTCCCCCTTCTGTCTTCCATGCTAATTATTGACCAGTATTTTATTTCTGTCTTCCTTTTAATTGTTGCTATCTTCTAGTGATACCTTCCATTTGGCCTTCCCTGCATGTTTCCCTGTTTATTTGCCCACCATTCCTTTTTAGAACTCAGATTATCTTTTGGGGATCATTTTCCTTCTTCCTAAAATAGCTCTTTTAGAAATTCCTTTATGAAAGTTTGTTGGTAGTAAACCTTGTTTTTGTTTTTATATAAATGTATTTCACCTTTGTTAGGAAAGAATAGTTTTGCTGGCTTACTGTCAAATTCTAAGGAGTTATTTTCTCTCAACATTTAGAAGATTTTCCACTGTTGGCTTAAATTGTTGCAGTGAAGAAGTCTACTGTTGTTCTAATTTTTGTTCCTTTGAAGCAGTCTCTTCTCTCTGACTGCTCTTTAAGTTCTCCTCGTTTTCTTTGGTATTCTGAAGTTTTACCACAATATGTCTAGATGTGTGTTTCTCTTTATTTCTTTAAGTTGATACCTTGTTGGTTTCCTGGTCTTTGAATTTAGTTTTTTCATTAATTTGGGGAAATTCACAGCCAGCATCTTTTTAAATATTGCTTTTCCTTCATTCTTTCTTCGCTTCTGTGCTCTGATTAGTTGTAGGTTAAACTTTCTCATTCTGTTCTCTCTTTTTAGTAAATAAACATGTAATTAGATGAGAAAGGAAGCTGTTGTCCTCGCCCGCACAGTTAGGTGACCAGAGAGAATGTCAGCTCTGCCTTCTGAAGTGCAATTCTCTAGACTCTCTGATCCCATGAAGATGTGCTTAAACCAGCGGCCTTTGATAATAGCTGGAAGATGCCATCCACCTAGGTCCGCACTGGCACCTCTTTGAGGTTCTCATGAGAGACTCAAGTCTTAGCATCCCAGCTCGAGGCTGGCATCAGACTCAGCTTCCCGATAGCAGAATTGCATGGCCATCTACCTTCTGATAGCCCTGTGTGTGCCAGTTGTCTCCTTCTCTGGTTCCAGCCCTCTGCTCCCAGCCCATTTTTTTTTTAATGAAATTAAAAAAATTTTTTATGAGGAGGGTAATCTTTGGAGATTTCCCCAACCTCTTGTGAGACTAACAGTATCTTAAAGTATATGACCTTTCCAGCATTTAGCTGTTCCATGATGGGAATGTTGTAAGGACCTAGTTGTTCATGATGACAGAATTGGGAAAGTCCGCTGACACCAGAATACTCAACTCTGTATGTGTGTGTGTTTCTACAGGAGTTCATTGAAGAGTTGCTGTCTCCCCCTTTTGGGGGTTTGGTGGCATTTGTGAAGGAAGCTGAGGCTTTGATTGAGCGTGGACAAGCTGAACGACTTCGAGGGGAAGAAGGTAGGAGGGTGGTGTGGTAGTGGTGGGGTCAGTGGAAAGCTGAGCAGAAAAGAAAAATTTGAGGATGCAGATTACATGGGAGGGTGTAGAGCAGGAAAGAGTAGGTGGGGAGAACACTGGAAAAGAGGGGATGCCTGATGAGGACGCCTGTGCCTTGGGGAGGACTTGGAGGGATCAAATATCACTTAGCCATAATCTCTTTCTTCCTGTTGTCAGCCCGGGTTACTCAGCTGATCCGTGGCTTTGGTAGTTCCTGGAAATCATCGGTGGAGTCTCTAAGTCAGGATGTAATGCGGAGTTTCACCAACTTCAGAAATGGAACCAGTATCATCCAGGTGATCTGCACCTCCCCGTCCCCACTCCCACCCCACCCCATCACTCATTTTTCCCCCTTTTCTCTGGGCTCAGAATCATACAAGTGACCCTTGATCTTCAACTACCAGCTGTGCCCAGAGTTCTGGATGAGCCCTAACCTGATTCCTGATCATCACCCTTAGCACCACCCCACAGTCTCATCCCTCTGTGACTTTCTCTGACCAGGGAGCGCTGACCCAGCTGATACAGCTCTATCATCGTTTCCACCGGGTGCTGTCTCAGCCCCAGCTCCGAGCCCTCCCTGCCCGGGCTGAGCTCATCAACATCCACCACCTCATGGTGGAGCTCAAGAAGCACAAGCCCAACTTCTAATGTGTCGGACCTGGGAGTCACCAGCCCTCTCGATGGCCTTCTGTACCTCTTCCCATGCCCTTCGTTACCTGGGGTCCCCCTTCCAATTTTCCACTTGCCTCCCGGGTCCTTGACATGCCTGAGCCTGCCTTCATTGCCAGGATCCTGCCTCATCAGGATAAGCTGGATCCCCTTGGCTTTCTGACTCTGTGTCTTCAGGTTTCCCAGAACCACTTCCCCTTGAGCTTCCAAAATGACCTTTATTATTTTTCCCATTTTGTCATTCCCTTCCTTCCCCCGACTGTCCCACACCCAAGGCTCTTTTCTTCTTCCAGTCAAACTTTCATTGCCACAATCTCTTGTTCATTCAGCTCTTATCACCATGTCGTGAGGTGTGACACCTCAACTCTTGGAATTGGTTTGGTAAGGGGAGACTGCCTCATAATGGTTGGGGTTTTTTTGTTTGTTTGTTTTTTCATTCAATGTGGTTTCTTTTCTTTTTTTTTTTTTTTTTAATGGAGGTACTGGGGATTGAACCCAGGACCTTGTGCATGCTAAGCATGCTCAAAGTGGTTTCATGTCTGTAGCTTTTTGACCTGAGATCTCAGCAACTTGAACACTAACCAGTCCTCTCCAAGGTCAGTCTGCAGAAAACAATAAATATTTAATATGATATAACACTCTTCTCCCATTTCCTTTCTCCTTCCTCCTGGGACCTTCAAGTAGCCTCGTCTCTGCTCCAGGGTCACCTTTGCTCTCTACTTCCTGGGCCTACATCCCTTCTGGTGGGTGTCCAGAAAATAGGGGCACACAGTGACCTCTAACCTCTAGCTGCTTCAGGCCAAAAGAGGTGGTGGCATTGGTTTTAGGGTTGGTTCTGTTTCATGAGTAACCCACCTGCTGGAGGAAAGTGGCCCCTGGTTAAAGTGGCAGGTGCATCAAGGGCTGGGAACATGGCTGTGCAGCCTCAGGCACTGTCCTAAAGGCTACCTTCGCTCCCTGATACCAGCTCTCCATGCCTCCTGCCTCCTCAAGCTTACCTTGGGATGGCCTCCTCTCCTTCAGTGTCAGCTCCCAGTTCCTCTAGTTGTGGTTGTCACAGCCCCTTGCTGGAGGGCTGTAGCATCCACACCACTGGGGCAGGAGTAGGCCAGGTTCCCAATATGACCATCTTACCCGTGTCTGTTATTAACTTGGCGCCTTCCTGCTGCCGCTGCCCTTATACCTCATTTGAACTCAGACCCTAGACTGGAGAGACGTGGGGGCGCCTATAAGTCCTAACGGGGAAGGCCTGGGCAGTCAGGGGAAAATGGTAATTTGGGGATGTTTACTACACCCCTATGGCCTAATCATTCCTTCCCAGCCTCCAGCGAATGGGGGAAGGAGAGCTGTTTCTTCTCGCTTAGGGCTTCTGGATGCAGGCCCAGCCTGCACGCGGAGGCCGGGAGAATAAAGATACAAAAGGGCGCCGCGTGTGGTCGGAGAGGCCAGCGCATCGCGAGGCGGGGCTGGAGCAGTTTTGGCCGGTGGGCTCTGCCGATTGGCTGCCACATGGGGAGGGCGTGACAGGGCCACTGTAGCCGCCTTCTCCCGCTCCCGCCTTTTTTTAGGTTCCGCCCCATCTCCGAGAGCAGCGTTCCGATTGGCTTTGGGAACCTTGTCTCCGTGCTTCAGCCCCGCGGCCAGTCTGAAGGGCGGGGGAGGGTGGTAAAGATGTTGGAGGTGGAGAGCGGCTCCTGATTGGCTCAGATGCCTCAGGGGCGGAACCAGGACAGTGTCCTTAACCGACCTCACCCCAGGTCACCGCCACGTTCCCCCGCCTCTTCATTCTTCATGGTTTCCCCTGCCTGACTGCCCTAGATATTGCCTGAGGCCTGCCCCTTAATAGGTAGTGGTGTGCGGGGGTTTGGGGAATCCGAACCTCACCCTGGGCACCGGCCCCAGGAATCCTCTGTCCCTCCACCTTCCTTTCCCTTTCCTCGCCCACATACCTTCTACCCTCACCCCCACCAGGGGGATCCCGATGTTCTCACATTTGACCTGATTAAGCACGAGGACAGAAGGACCCACCCAGGTTTTGGGACTTGGGACAAGGGAAACGTAGGCAGCTTTAACAGAGGCAGGTTCCCAGACAAGGAGTCTCTGGATATCCCATGAAGGAGATTGCCGAGACAGACGACTTCATCGAAAGTCAACTAATGCTCCGATGGGAGAAGGGCCGTGCAGGGAGGCATCTAGGTTTTCGAAGTTCTGAGCTTCCTTTTTATCCATCCACGAACCCAAATATTCACGGTCGACCGACAAGCATGGGTTTTGGCAGGCCTCAGTGAGGGGTATCGCTGGGATATAAGGAGTCTCGTATTCTGAAATCTGGAGGCACTGAAGTTATATCGAAGCACACAATTTTCAGGGACATTCCAACTGCCCCAGGAATCCAAAGGAGCCCTCTGACCCAAAAGTCTCAGGATGGCACGAAGAGACAGAATAGCGTGAAAGGGAGCCGCAATAATTATACTGACCTCCAGGGGGCAGCATCGACCAGGGGATGGAGTTCTCCGTCAGCTCAAACCATGACCAGTCTCTGATGCCTTGTTGGCTCAAGAAGGCAGTGAGGCTTCTCCCACGCCACCTTCACGCTGAAGCAACTGAGTGGCCTTCCCTTTAGTCTAAAAACATTCAGTCCTGTGGCTTAGATGGGTCCTTGTGATCCCCAGGCTGAAACTCATAACTTCTGGATAACATCACCTCTCAAATTTCTCCCTCACTGCTTTCCTTTGGTGAGACAGACACACTGGCTTTTCAGACCCAGAATCATCAAGGATCGCTCCCTAACACAGGACTGTGTCCATATTCACCTTCCTTTTGCTAATCTAAGACCCGGGTCTGTATCTGGTACAAAAGTCCCTATCCTTACCTAGTGTCATATAGAAAGGACTTGGAGGAGTCCTTATGGGTTGTAATGAGCCCTAACACTGTTAGGGGATCTCTGTCCTTTAGAAAAATATCATTTTTATTTCTACACTTCTGTACCCTCGGCTTTCCCAGAGTTATTTCTTAATTGGGCTCTCGGGGAAACATTTACTCGATGTTCAACAGCTTCTGCGTAAAACGGGTGCACCTCCCAGCAACAACTTCAGAGTTATTGAATGTGAACATGTATCCTGAGAACAAAAGAAGTAAGGGACTCCTCTTTTCTTCCCACCCTATCAATATGGACCCATCCACCCTCCATTTAAGAAGGATGGCTTTTCTGATTTTAGGAAATCAGGCAGTAGGAGAAGCAGGCAAATTGGCTGGTTTCCAACACAGATTTAGGGTAAAGATTCAAGGAAAGAAGGAGAAAGCAAGACTAAGACAACTCTGAGGGGAAGAAAAGAAATCAGCTCTCTCCATCCTGGGAAAAATGGCTACAGCAGTTCATGGTGCATCTGAGTTTATAGAGTTTTCAGATACAGTATTTACTAAACCAAGGCATATTTATTGATCCCCTTCTCAGTGTTCTGTGATAGGCACTGTGGATTCAGCAGAGAATCAATCAAGGTCCCTGATCTCATACTGCAGATCTTTCATCTCATTGAATTCACACACCTGCCCTCGGAGGAGATGTTCTTCCTGTTTCATATGCTTGAATAAAGTGATGAGCCCAACACTACACAGCTATTCAGTGGTTTGAAACTTCTATGTCCAAAATTCATCTCTTGTTCCATGACTTCAGGCTGAGTCATGGAGCTGAGGAAGCAGCTGTTTGTAGAGAAATAACAAATTTACTCTAAGAAGAGTTAATTATTGGAAGGATATTTAAAGAATTGAGGGAAAAGCTGAATAGTCAGGATTTTGAAAGGACAGAACCAGGACAGTTCCAGGATTTAGGGAGAGTCAGAAGGCTGGGGACAGGCAGGACACGTTCTCACCTGACTTCCTTTCCACCCTGAGACATCACTGGCTCTAATGGGAGGATCTCAAAAGATCTGTGAGTCGGGGCATTTATAGCTCAGTGGTAGGCTGCATGTTTAGCATGCAGAAGGTCCTGGGTTCAATCCCCAGTACCTCCATTAAAAACAAACAAATAAATAAACAAACCTAATTACCTCCCCCCAAAAAGAAAAAAAATTTTAAAGGGATCTGTGAATGAGGATAGGGAAAAATTATACTTTATTTTCTCCAACCTCAAACTGAAATTTAGTATTTCTTCCAAGGCAGTAAGAGGCTGCATTTTCTGTAGAGAATTTTAAAATTGTACTAAAATCGACTTTTTATTTTTACCATGCACCAGCAATTCAGTAACACGCCTCCCCCTCGTACAACCCCCTCCCACTTCGCCTTGCTTGGTGTATCACTGCACACAGGAGTTAAACCATATTCAGTTCACATACACACGTAGCCTTTTGAGACCCCCCACCCCCTTTCCACTCAACTCTCACTTTCTCTTGAGGTCTCCTCAACCTGATAGCCTGTAATCCCATCAATGACTTGATGGCTCCCAAACCACCTTCCATGGATGATTTGAATCCAATAATCAGCTTCCTCTGCATTCCTCAAGGACATAGAGTCCACACCAGCTTCGTGCCTATCAAAGAAAAAGAGCTTCCTACTTTGTCTGAATTTGGAACATTCTACTCAAGGGTCTTTGATTTCATTCAGCACCAAAGGGTCATCCACTAATAAGATAAAATATATTTTTGATGTGACGACTCACTCATGGTACCTTCCCCGTGGCCCATCTCTCCTTTCAGGTGTCCAGTCCAATTGTTTACTTTGCAGAAACAGCTTCTTCTCGTAGACTTTGTACTTATTATTCTTTTTTGAGGCACTGTATTCCTCCTTCAGCTGAAACTTTGCCACTTTGACCTCTAATTTCTAGCTCCTAATTTCATCTTCATCAAAAAGTTTTAATGCAAGATCTGAAGATCCCTCTTCAAATAACAGCAAAGCCCATCTCCTTTAAGATTTCTTTATGTTTGTAAAACTTGACCTTAAATTCTTCTGAGGATCTCCCATAATAACACAGACTTTTGATGTGAGCTGTATAAATTCATCCACTGTAATGTCTGAAGGCAAACCGGACATATAATACCTTTGTATTTCTATCTTTGTCAACATGAAACCATCTTGTTTCTTCCTTTTATCTCCTCTCTCTTTGGGATCAGTGGGTTTGGTGTTTGTCTTTGCAGAAGTTTCTCTGTATCCCTAGTATTGACGTCTTGTACTTTTTCCATAAAGCTAGACACGCTATCATTAGAAAAGCCATAATTGGCTTGATAGCATAGCAATGAAACCTTCTGTGGTCTTGGGGAATCAAGCCTTCTCATCCAGATCCCATGCGTAGGCAGTGTCCCCAGGCTGCTGCCCAAAAGACTCCATTTTTCTATCGGGATCTTCTTGGGTGTCTCTATTCTTGGAGTCTCAATACATTCCTGCATTTGCAACTGCTCATCAAACTCCTCATTCCCATCCCAGGGGTTGCTACTCGGGTTTCCTATAGGGCAGGGTCCAGGTGAGCGAAGAGGCTGCTCTGCCCGGCTTGGGAGCCACCACCGAGTGTTCTGAGGCCACTGCCCAGACATTGTTCTAAACATGAACACACTAAGTCATTGAATCGTCACAGCAGCTCTGTGGGGTAGGTACTATTGTTATGTCCATTTTACAGAAGAGGAAATGGGGGCCTGGAGACCTGACCGAAGGTTGTGCTTGACAAGGTCTGCTCGTGAGGCCACATCCTTAACCATCACTTTCCATGGCTTCCCAGAGACTAACTGGATGAAATCCCGCCTGCCTCCCAGCCCTGTTTTTATCATTTAGGAGTGAAAATGTAAACTCCCTGGCCCTCCTGCTCTTCCGCGCCGCGCACTGTCCTCTCGGCGGCATTCTCGGTGCTTTCTGCCTCTGACCCCGCCCTCCACTGGCCCCTCCCCAACCTCCCCGCCTGCCTCTGATAAGCTTCAAATCTCCTCCTTCCCTTAACTTCTCCTTGGAGTGCTCCCTCCACGTCCTGACTTTAACCGAAATCTAATCCTCCCTTGAGTGTACTACCCCCTCTGCAGGCTTCTGAAATGAGAGCTGTTTATTTTCTTATAGGTGAGGGTGCTTTCCTTGCTCCACATTGCTGTCTGCAGACTCCTCCTCCTCCACCCCCAGTTTCTAGTTTAAAATAACCTTCTGCCTCGGAGGCTCAGCCATTGGGCTAAATTGCTGTCTTCCTTCCTCTTTGCTACTGTCTGCCACCTCCCAGGCCTCTCCACCTCACGCAGGGGGACGCTGGCACTCGGCGGACTGTCTGTCTCTTCCTATCTCACTGTCCGAGTAGATGACTCATTACCCACCTGGCTTCTCAACATCTTGGTGGCTTCATCCCCTGGACCTTCTCCACTCCAACTTGGAATAGTTCTCCAAGTCACATTCTCACTGTCACACCCTGGACCTCGTCATCTGAAGCAGCTCCTCTGCCAGAATCACACATTCAAGCAGCCTGCATCAGCCCCCGTCTCCTAACCTTCTGCCCATCACTCTCTACTCCTCTCACAATCATTTTTCAGTCTCCTGGGGCCTCCGGATCAATGATGTCTCCCTCCGATCCATCAGCCTCTCCTTACCCACTTCAGCTGCGTAGCTCTTCATTTCAACAACTCTCTTGACAATATCCCAAATTCCCTTGCGCCTCTATATTTTCATCCTTGGTACCTCTCAGGCTAAAATAAACCTCAACCCTAGGTTTGGTGGATGATCTGTTGCTTCAGGATCTTACTTTGAGAGCTAAAAAGTGTTGGGAGAAGCCGCCAGCTGGGAAGTGGTCACCCCTTCTCATTCATGGTCCCTAATGACCCAGCATTGCTTAGTGACCCAGCCACATCACGCTGGTCATTGGTTACTTTAAACTCACTAATCCTGGAACCCATGAGCTCCCTCTTTGCCTCTCACCTTACTCTCAGTTGATGATCTCACTCTTATGTTACAGAGAAAACTGAAGCCATTAGAGGTGAGCTCCCTCAACCACCTGTAACCAAATCCACACGGCACCTGTAACCATCTGTCCTTGTTCCTATTAGAACAGAGAGATGGTTCTCCAACTTTGTGCATGTTAAAACGTGTTTCCTTTTCAGCAGGGTGGGTGGGGGCCAGAATTTTTATTTGTAACTTGTTTCCAGGTGATGCTTGATGCTCTGGCTGGGGATCCCACTTTGAGAACCACCGGAGTAGAGACATTGCCCTCTTCCTGCCCAAAGCCAGTCTCTCTACCCATGACTACATCCCATCTCTTCGATTACCCCCTTTCCCCTCCTGAATCTTCAGCCTCTCTCTCTAAGTTAAACACAACAAACCAAACCCCTCCTCCACTTCACTTCCCCTCTGACTGCTCCCTGTACCTTTTTTTCTAATTGAAGTATAGTCAGTTTACATTGTTGTATCAATTGCTGGTGTACAGCATAATGTTTCAGTCATACATATACATACATGTATTCCTTTTCATATTCTTTTTCATTATAGGTTACTACAAGATGTTGAATATAGTTCCATGTACAATATAATATAAACTTGTTGTTTGTCTATTTTATATATAATAGGATCTGCTAATCTCAAACTCCCAATTTATCCCTTCCCACCACTTTTTTCTTCTGGTAACCATCAGTTTGTTTTCTATGTCTGTGAGTCTGTTTCTGTTTTGTAAATAAGTTCATTTATGTCATTTCTCCTTGTATCTTTCAATGGCCTCATCCAGCCTCACTCTCACACACAGCACATGTACCTTGATTGGATCCTGATTTGAAAAGACACATAAATGACATTTTGGGGTTAATTGGGGGGAAATTTGAGTATATTCTGCATATCAGATGGTATTAAGGACTGACTGTTATTTCCTTAGCTGGAATCATCTTTATTTTGAGGTGATATGTGCTGAAGTGTTAAAGTGTGAAGCATCATGACTTCCTAAATTTTCACATGGTTCAAGAACTATATATAAACATGTAAAGATTGTATGTATGTGTAAATGATAATGATTGTTAAGTCAAGTGGTGGATGGACAAGAGATAATTGTACTATAGTTTCAACTTGTCTGTATGTTTGAAACTTTTCATAAAGTTTCATTGGAGGAAAGTTCTCTCTCTAATCCCTCACTTCCACTCACTGCTCAGCCCCTCCAGGTTGGTGTATGCCTCTCCCATGCCACGCAACTCCTTTTGCTATGACCCTCCTGTCATTAAATCCACTTTTTAGCTTTTCCCCTGCTTGGTCAACACTGTTGGCCAATTCTTTTTTGAAACATTGTCTTTCTTTGGCTTCCAGGACTGAGCACTCTCCTGGTTTTCCTTCTCCCCCTTTGGCTGCTCCTTGCTTCTTTGTTGGCTCATCCTGCTGGGTCATGAGTCCTGGACTCTCCTCTTCTCATGCTACACTTCCCCTCCAGGAAATTCACCCCACCTGCCCCATGGCTTCGTTGCTATCAGCTGATCACTTCCCTCTGATCTCCAGAGTTGTGTATCTGATTGCCTACCTGGATGTCTCGAAGATACCACAAGCTTAGCATATTGGAAAGTGAATATGTGAAAATGTATATGAATAGGACCACAAATAGTGCCATCCTTAGATCTGGACCACAGGAGCCCTGCTCTGGTCCATAGACATTGGGGGACCTCACCTATCATATACAACATTTATTAAACAACACCTGGGCACCTCTGTCACTTGGGATCTGGCCCTAAGCTCTGGCACAGCACAACCTGAAACCCTGACATCTGCTCTCATAATTAACACTTCAGGCCCCAGGGAAATGCTTCTGCAATCTCTTGCCTGGTATCCTGGAAACAAAAAATGACTACAATCAAATCCTTTGAAAGTTTGAGGTTGTGCCTCTGTCAGATTCTGAGGCACACACTATTTTGGAACGTAGGGAGAATTTAAGTATTTGAAATACTTAGGTAAGAGAAAATACAACTTAACTAATTTGTCAAATACCTTTCAAATAGCACGATAAATTATCATTTCCCAGCAGTGTTGAGTGTCTGCTTTTCTCGCTTCTCCTTGTGATCTAGGAGTGTGCTGTGCTGCATTCACAAGAGCTGCAAGTGATAGTTGAGGAACATTTTGCAAAATCGAATGATTCTTATTACTGTTAAATTTGTATGCATGTAGATCTAGACATAACTTTTGTGAAGCATGATATTGATCACATCGGTAAGTGGGTGAACACTGAATACTAGGTTATGACGAGTTGATTTCTATAAAACTATTTTCTGAGGGGGAGGTAATTAGGTTTCTTCATTGATTTCCGCTTGAAGGAGGTATGGGGATTAAACCCGGGACCTTTTGGGTGCTGAGCAGGCACTCTACCATTTGAGCTATACCCTTTGCCCTATAAAACTATTTAATAAAGATTTTTAACTAAGTAAAAAAAAGCTTTATTTAAATTAGTTTTATTTAAAAATTAATAATTTATATAGCTAATTTTGAATATTTGAGGAGAAAATGATAAATATATAACTGATTAAGTTTTTTACATTTACATATTTTGGCGAAAATACATTTAAATTTTGTAAACTTTGGCTACAATTATATTTTATTTTAAAATCCTGGATCACTGAAAATGAGTACACATTGAATCACAACAGAAATAGAAACTATATATATGGAAACAAAAAAAATAGCTGAAAATAAAAAAGAAATAGAATATATTCAAGGGAGCAATCTACTTAAATTTTTTAAAACTGGGAAAAGACTATGGAGGCTAGATATAGAAAAAGAAATGGTGGCCACATATACCTTCATTGTTTTGACCAGTAACCAAATCAGTAAACAATGTGAAATCGCATGGATTTTATCTGACCTGTTTAAGTTGTAGATTTGATACAATAATTTCCTGCCTCGTTTCCAGCAAATCTACAACCTGAACAGGCAGATTAAATCCCTGCAACTTCATATTCTTGATTTGTACTCTTGCTCTGGGCCCCTCAAACATCAGGGTTCTCCCTTCCCCTTGGGAAGGGTCCCCCACCACCAACCCAGCCACCAGGAGCAGCCAACAGCCTCAGGTAAGATATCAACCAACTGCTAGCATCAGCTGCCAGACATGCGGGTGAACAAGCCTTCAGATGATTTCAACTCCCAGTCCCTGAATCACTTCCAACTCAGTCCCCTTACACCATGGAGCAGAGACAGTGGTCCTGGCAGCGTCCTCCCCAAATTCCTAATCCCCAGAATCCATGGAATTTAATACGTGGTTATTGCTATTGTAAGTCACTCAGGTTTGGGTGGTTTGTTATACAGCGATGGAAAACTAATCCACCTCCTCAATTCACTGCTGTCAGCTCTGCCCCTCCCACCCTCCGACTGAAGCTACGCTCACTAAGGTAACCCTAACGGGATCTTTCTGCCAAATAGAATGGACATTTTCCATCTTCATTTTGTTTTTCTTCTCTGGAGCATTTGACCCTGTTGCCTACCCTTTTTCCTCTGTTCTTTTCAAAGTTCTTCTCTCTGTTGATTTTTCTCTTTCTCTCTCTCTCTCCCCCTCTCATTTCTCCTCCCACCTCTCTGATCTTTCTCAGGCTCTTTCCATGACTTGGCCAAACTCCCTTTTCTCCTCATCTGCACACTTTACTTGGGCACTCTCATACCCATGGCTTCAACTACCATTGCTGTGTTGGTGACTCATCAATGTAGATTTCTAGCCCAGACTTCTCTCTTGACCTCCACAACTGTCTCTTGAATCTCTCCATCTGAATCTCCCCAGTTGCTTACAAATTAATGTTTCAATTTAAACTTATTAAGCAAGCACTGAATTCCCAATCATTGAATTCATTTTCTTCTCCCACATCTGTTCCATTGTCCTTGGTTTCAATTAGTGGAATCACCAATCATCCAGTTGCCCAAGCCAGAAACCTGGAAGGCCCCCAGGTCACACTCTTGCTCTTTGCGCTCTGCCCCCCACCCTGAGTTCTAATAACCTGAGTCCTAGCGATTTTACTTTCCAGCTCATTTCTGAATCCCTCCAACCCTGCTGCTTCTTTCTGTCTTCCTACCTCTGGCCTTTTCTGCAGCCCTGGCACCATATGCCCACTAGCTTCACAGAGCTGAATCACAAGCGCTCCCTGGAGTTTTCAGCTTTCAGCCATCGCTCAGGACCCCTGTTCCTTTTTAAAAAGTTTTTTTAGGGTGAGTAGTTAGGTTTGTTTGTTTGCTTGTTTGTTTATTTTTAGAGGAGGTACTGGGGATTGAACCCAGGATCTCCTGCATGCTAAATATGCGTGCTACCACTTGAGCTATACCCTCCCCCAACAAGTGGCATGTTTTTAAAACTAAACCTTCTGTTTGTCTATTGCTGTGGTACAGGCATATTGATGTTTAAATATTCATTTTGCCCTCATAAAGGGGTGTATTAGTTCTAATTGTAGGTTCTCATAATTGTTTTGTAAATAATGATGGCTTTATTTCTTCTTTTTCTTATTGTGATACTTCAGACCTCACAGCACAAGTTGAACAGAAACAGTAAAAACTAGTATCCTTGGATTTAACATTGGAAGCTATTTTCTATTCATAGTTAGCTGGGTTTGTTTTTAAAATCACGAATTAGTGTTAAACGTTATTCAGTGCATTCTCTATACCTACTGGAACAATCATATTTTTTCTTTTTAATATTGCAAATATCATTGTGGTAAATATCATTAATAAAATTTAAAATTTTATTTTATTTTAGATTTATTTTAAAAATCTAAGGATGGAATTAGACCATCCTAATGTTCCTGGAATAAACCCTGCTTTGTCACACATGCACACATGCATATATACACACACTTGCACAAACTCCACTGGATTCATTTTGCTAATATTTCATTTAGAGTTTTTAGTCTTTTTGGTGTGATTGGTCCTCTTTCCATTGCCTTGGACAGTTTCTATAAATAAACAGTTCCTTAAGTGTGTATTATAACAGAATAATACACCTATAAAACCATTTGTGTAGAGCATGTGTGTGTGTGTGTGAGCACACGTGTGCACATTTAAAATTTCTCTTTCAATTTATCAGAATTTATAGATCTGTCAGGTTTTCTATTTTTTCTTGAGTCAGCTTTGGCTGCCTTTCGTCTAATTTCCTCGCCTCTTCAGGACCAAGATCTCATCTGTCCCTGGATGGCTGATAAAACAGCCCTTAGTTAAAAGAACCCATCCCTTCCAGCCCCCTCCTAGTAACCACAGCCACAGTCAGCTTACCCTCTGGCTTTCAGTTTCCTCTCTGTTTCTAGCACTGGGGATTTCACTTTCCTTTTGAGAACAGAGTCATATGTTTACTTTTTTCCCCCCATATTTTATCCAGTGTTTTAGGTGCTTTTAGATTTTCTAATTCCTCTATCTTGCTTAATTCTAAAGTTGTCCTCATTTTTATAGATAAGAAAGCTGGGGTTCAGAGTGTTTTAACAGCCTGCTGAAGGTCACACTGATAATACTTTTCCCAGTTACTGAACATAGATATTCTGGTTCTGAATCCTGCACTGTTGCCACATGATTCCTTGCCGCCTACCAAAGTCAACGAGGCAAAACCAGGAAGGGGCATTAAAAAGTCAAAAAAGGGGAGGGTAGAGCTCAGTGGTAAAGTGTGTGCTTAGCGCGCTGGAGGTCTTAGGTTCAAACTCAGTACTTCCATTTAAAAGATAAATAAATAAAGCTAGTTACTCCCCTCCAAAAAAACCAAACCAAAAAGAAAAAAGAAAAAGAAAGAAAGTCAAAGGAGAAGGTGGAGGAGGCCAGAATGAAGGCACAACTGTGGAGGTGGACAATGCCAGGAAATATGGTGGGAGGAATGGTGTAGGAAATGATACATGGCACTCCTGGGCTGTGGCTGCTGGAGGGACAATCATGGCCTCAATTCATCCTAAGATCCTAAAATAAGTACCCTCTTGTCCCAGATCCTGGCGCATATGCATCAATTCAACCAGTATGTAAATGCAATATTTACAGTGTTCAGGCCCAGGTCCAAAGCAAGAGTTTGCATCTGCTGTCATGGCCTCTGCCATCAGGGAGCTTACATTCTATGGGGAGCCAGACATCAAATAATCCCCAATGGACGTAGACCTGCGACCCTGCCAAGTGCCTCCAAGGAAAAGGGCACCTTGGTGTGGGCGCTCAGAAGAGGGGAATTTGACGTGAAAGGAAGGTCTGGGTACCTTCCCTCAGGATGTGGTAAAGATCTGAAGAACAAAGATGAGCTAACTTAAAAGAGAAATGGGAGAAGGATCCTTTCAGGAGGAGGGCCCAGCCTACACAAAGGCTCTCTGCAGTGGGGGAAGCAGCGGTGGCAGAAGTGGAGCACTGGGAAAGTGATGAGGGGGAGAGAGGGGTGGGGGGTGAGGCTGGAGAGGCCGTTGGGGCCACACCCTACAGGGCCTTAGAAACCAGGTTAAGGACTTGGGTCTCTAACCTAAGGTCAGTGGGAAAACACTGAATGTGTTTCAGCAGGGTAACTGAAACAATCAGGTTTACATTTCAAAAGGATTCTCTGACTCAGGTGTGCTGCTTGAGTTAGAGAAGGCCTTTCCCAACCTTGGCAGCTACCGCAGTGATTCAAAGAGCTGGACTGTCCAGGTGGGGGCTGGACCAGTGAGGTGGAGGAATGGAGAAGACTGGACAGACCTGGGAGATATTATAGTGGATACACTTGATAGGACTAGACACTAGATTCAATTATGAGGTACTCACCATGAACTCCCGAAATCAAATCCTTCAAAGGCAGGCACCAAATCACAAAACTGATTGTGATACCCAGGTCCTAGAACAGTTCCTCACACGTGGTAGACTCAATACATATTTCCTGAAAGGGTGAAACTGACCAGGCCTCCCATATGATACTTTCATCTCTAAGGTTCTTTAATTCCTTCCTGCAGGTGGCAATGATCAGCCTCTCTGATACATCATAGAGAGAAATCTGCCAAGTTCTCAAGAGTATGCTTTGGGGGAAGTTAATTCAAGAACTAAGGTCTGCTTTATCCTTTAACATGAACAGTAGCAATAAATTTACTGCAGGAGTTGCTCAAGGGAGTAACTCCCCCAGCAGAACCTTCTACAAAAATGAAAGATGACAGTGCCCTCCTCAGGGCCAGGCTGGGCCCAAGGGTGCCAATCTGGAGGGGATGCTCCATAGGCCTCCCTGCTGACTCTTGTTCAAAACCAGTTTCCCAGCACATGAAGAAGACATTAAGCAAGCAATCTCGTAGAAGAAGGGCAAATGCTAGGAAGTGCTTGTAGCGGCAACTCAGGACCTTGACAGCACTGGGGAAGATGTAAACGGAAGAAACGAGTCCCCCTGCGGATGTTTGTTCCTAGAACATTTCTAGGTTTTTCTGAGGTTTTTGTTTGTTTATTTGTTTGTTTTTTGTCTATCTTCTCCTGCACAGCACAGCCCTGTTCTACTTTCTCCACATCCAGAATCTTCCACTTTCTCCTCCAACCTCCCCTGGCTTCTTCCTCTGGTCTCTATCTCCTCCATTTCCCTGCCTTCTACTTGGATACATGCCTCTGCCTGTTTCCATCTTTCAGTAAGAGGTCCCAGTGCCGCTGGAAAGAGCAGCCTCCTTCTGGGCTCTATTCTTAGAGTGAAGTGCAGTGAAGGTCATAGAAAACCCTGAGTCAGGGCCAGAAGTGGGCACAGGAAGATGGCCTCATATGATGGGGTGCTGTGTATACCTTTAGCACTGGATTCGGGAAGTGCCCAGCAGCCTCTGGGCAAAGTGATGGGGTTGGGTGGGATCAGTGTGCGACTAGGATTTGATGGTGGGGATTGTCACAGAGATCTCTGGGGATTCAGTTATTGTTTTAAAATAATCCTTTGACAAAAATCCCAGGGAATCGGATCCATCCGTGATGGCGGCAGGTCCCAGACAGCCTGGTTAGACTTCTCAGATGGAGGACAGGAGATTGGAAGTAGAAATTCCTTTCTGAGAAACAGGAAAAGCTCTTTTCCTTGGGAATTAGATTTTGGATCAGGAGTGAGATGGGCCTGCTATTCCAGCTTTGAGTAGGTCCAGGTGAGACGCTCTGATCATCCAACGTGGTTGCGCTGAAAGCTGCTCTGGCTGGGTGGGTTGGGGGGGGGAGCTGTGCTCCATTATGCCCCCCACAGAACAGGCAGTCACTCCACTGTGGAGGGAGTCTGTGACCAGGGCTGCCCCTCTGCCTTCCTGGAGTGTTGGGTTGGGGAGGGCACTGCCACAGGGGCCTTGACTTGGCCTCAGTCCCCCTCCCTCCTCGCTGTGTTCATCCCTGTCCTCCCCAGTGAGTGTAGACTGGCTGTCAAGGCAGATGGGTGCTCGGAGCGAAGCCACGGCCACAGAGGCAACAGCAATAGGGCCTGTCACCTGTGTGGGAGTGCAGGACAGAGTCAGGTGGGCCCTTCGCTGAAGCACTTCCTACCTTGCGGGCAGGAAAAGGGCAACTCATTCAAGTGGACTGGGCTGTGCTGGGAAGAGGAAGCTCCACATTCCATGTAGGACAAAGGTTTTGTGGTGGGGGCTGGGGCCACTGGTAGGGGAGGTGAGGAAGTGTCAGTGTGACAGCCGAGGGGTCAAGGGTGCCACAGTAGATGGGGAGCTGGAGGTCTGTTCTGCCTTGTCCTCCTCCTCCTCTTCCTTTGCTCCCAGCCTGTGGGGGGAGGGGGAAGAAGGTGAGCACAGCCAGGAGGGGGGTAGGCAGAGAGACTGAGGTGGAGGGGCAGGCCCCTCCCCCACTGAAAGAGTGACCCCCCTCCCTTTCCGCCTCACGTCCCAGCCCCCTATCCCCGCGGTGGGGACACCCAGGGCACAACTTTCCTGTGAGCAGTTTGCCAGGGTTTTGAGGGCTGCCAGGCAACATGAGGGCCCTCAGAGATAGTCCTCACCTGGGCAGGGGTCTCCTCAGGCTTCTGTGGCCCTGGGCTCCAGGGCTCAGCTTCTGCCCACATAACCTGCTGTGGTTTGGGGACTGAGAAGCCTGAGGGAGATAAAATGAGGGGGAGAGTAAGAGCGAGAGAGGCTCCCCTCCTTTCCTCCAGCCGCCTCAAACCCCGCCTCCAACTTCTTCCCCTCCCCCCTGAGGCTACCAGTGATGCCCTGGACCCCGAGGCCTGGCACCCCTCCTGCAGGGGACACGTGCCCTTCACCCTCTAAGGATCAGGGCATCTACTGCAGTGGTTCTGGGCCTCTGTGCACAGAGGGCTTGTTACAATACAACTGCTGGCCTCACCTCCAGTTTCTCATGCACAGTGGCTTGGTTTGTAAGTGGTAGGGCAAAGATCTGGACCCCAACCTTTCCCCACCTTGCTCCTTTGGGTTCTTCTACTTATATCTTGCCCCTCAACAAAACAGTCACATTCCCTTTTGTCTACTTTGTGTCTCTTGCTCTGCCAGACCCATATATGTAGGCTTAACTGACAGAGGCTGAAGGACTTGGGGAACTAACCCAGGGGAGCTCCACCCTACCCCAGCACCTCCTTCTGCCTGCATTGTTCGGAAGGAGAACGCCTGGTCTGGTCGGGTAGTTTTTTTCTTTGTTGTGTGTAGGAGAGACTTACCTAGGGCAACAGTTCTGTATGTCACTTACATGGTATCACCTAAACAAACAGGCATGTCTGCGAAGTTGACCGTCGCGAGGGCAGAGGTGGGCAACAGGGCACTCGCAGCAGAGAGGGACCGGAGAAGTGTGATAAGTGGAGCGGTCGGGACGGTGGGTTGGAGGTGTCAAGTGGGGACTAGAGAGGGACCGCGGGGCCCTAGGAGGGGAGAGACAGGGGACCAGGGACCGCAGGAGGTTCCAGAGTGAAGCAAGAGGGCGGGGCGGGGCGGGGCGGGGACTGGCAGAAGAGGCTGATGGGTCAGGTAGCGCTGGCGAGAACGTGGAGAGTGAGGGGGTGACGCTTCCGCAGCCCCTAGAACCAGAAGAGAAGCCAGGTTCACTCAGTTCTCTTCGGCTTCCACCTTGGTGTCTCCCCCGACTCCTCCCCAGCTGTTTCTCTCCCTTGAAACTCCAGAAGCAACGCCCACCTTCCTCCCACCCTCACATCTTGGGAGCGTCACCCCTCTGGATACCTAGGGTTGGAGGGAAGGGGAGCCAGGATCGGGGCTGGGGAGGCGGGGCTAAACAGGTGGTCCTTCAAGGGTGAAGTGGGTGTTGTCTATTTTTGCAGGGCAGGAGGTCTGGGGGTGAATGCATGTGACCGGGTCTGCAGAGCTTGCAGGGGCTGGAGGGTGCTCCCTGCGTCCACAGTACCGAGAATACTAGGCGCGAGGGAAAACAAACGAGAAATGCCAGGCGTGGCCTGGGGTGCCCCCGGGCCGGAGGCTGACTCCTCGGCCAGGAGGGCAGAGACGCAATGATTGAGTCGCAGGGATTTGGGGCGCTTCGAGGTGGGGGGGCACGAAAGGCAACGGAAACAGGAAGTGAGGGGCTGAAGGAGGGGGGCGCGGGAGCGAGCGCCAGTCCCTCTCGGAGAGACGATTCCTCCCCGACCCCCGCCCTGCTCGGGACGCGGCTCGCAGTCAGGGGCCCCAGACCCCCAGGCCGGCCTGCGGAACTCGAGGCCGGGAGGCAGCGGTGGGTTTACTGGACGCCCCCAGCCTTCTGCACTCAGCCACTGCTGGGACAAGCACAGAACTACAAGTCCCGGGCGGCCCTCCCTCCACTGGACCCCGCGGCTCGGCGGCACCGGCTCGAGCACTCCTGGGAACTGTAGTTCCCGGTCCTGCCCGCCTTCTTCGGGAGGTTTCCCGGGGGGACCGAGATGTCGCCAAGCTCTCCCACCTTACCACCTCTTTTCTTAACCTGTTTTAGAAACCAGCTTCTCACAAGGATGAGGAATTAATCCCCTTTCAAGCATCACAGGCCTGTCACGTCTACAAGCACGTCTCAGTCATCTCCTGCTTTCCCTGAGATTTCAGCCGAGGCTATTCACGTTATAGGGGACAAGTTCGGGATTTGCCTTCACAATTCTCCGCTTTCATCCTGTCTCATTCAGCTTCAAAGATGTTCCTTCTTATTTTCGAACGTATTTGATTTGGAGGTTCAGGAAAATGGGATTTACACACCATGAATAACCTTTGACATTTCTCCTCCATTTCCAAGGCTAATTCTACACGATTTCTATGGTTCCTTCCCGGATCTTTTTTTTTCTCCCTCTCATTCTAGTACACCCCTGATAAAAAGACACAGAACCGCAGGTTTCAAAGAGGAAAAAAAGCAAATTTGTTGTTGTTGGTCGGAGGACATGAAAAGGAGGGTTCTTCACTTCACCCTCCCCAACATCTGGTATAGATGGGAGGTTGGGGGCAATAGAAAAGGCAGTAGATGGGGGCGCACACCCCACTCTGTACAATATAGAAGAATCTGATATAGATACTTTGTATAAAAGCCACTTGTCCTCATTTGTGTCCTCTTGCTGGCTGGCTGGGCTGGGGGGGCACTGGGGGACAAAAAAGCTGGGGTCATGGGCCAGGACACAGGGACACCCCATAGTCCCCATCCTCTGGCTGTCCCCTTGTGGGGTCACTTTGGATCCTTGGTGGGGGCATAGCAGAGCTCCAGTGGTCGGGACACCTTCCAGAACTTCTCATTCACCAGCTCCAGGGTCAGTGAGCCATTCAATGTCTACAGAGGAAATGGAAGACAGAGAGGGGGAAGAGAAATGTAAGTTGGAAAAGATGGTAAAGGACATGAATGAGAGGCAAAATGTGACGAAGGGAGGAGGAAAGAAAAAGGAATGATAAATGGGGCAAAGCAGGACGTGGATGATGGGGAAGAAGAAAGGACAGAGAAGGGAGATGAGAGATACACAGGGCGAAGAGTGTAGGTCAGTCAGGAGGTCTAGGAGGTCAGGATGCGGTTCTGTTGCCCAAGGCCACCCTCCCTCCTCTCCCCTCTCACAAGCTGCACTCAGGGGTCTCACCGTGAAAGCTCCGCCCCCAGGGGCGATGTAGATGGTGTACTGCTTTTCGCTGACCCCCTCCAGACTGGGCAAGGCAGGCTCCTCAGGGCCGTCACCTCCTCCGGCACCCCCACCCTCCCCACCACCCCCATCAGGTCCTCCAGCATCACAGGCGCCCCCTCCAGGCCCTCCTGGCTCCCCAGCCTCTTGCTGCTGCCTCCGTTCCAGGGCAATGCGCAGGGCCAGGTACTTTGAGAGATGGTCCACTGTGGCATTCCCAGTTGTCTTCACATACCTGGAGTGGCAAAGAGGGCAGGTTTAGGGCACAAGAAGCCGCAAATGGAGAAGGGAAGTAGGGCATTTCCAAAAGGGCCTCTCAGTGAGGTTTTCTTTCTGGGTTTGGGCAAAGGCGACTTCTGATGTAAGATTATGGGATCTCTAGCTTCTCAGTGGTCTGGGGAAAGACAGGGCTCTCACCTAGTCTGGCAGTATTCTCCTTTCTCCACAAGCAGAGGGTGGGGCCGGAACACGAGCTCAATTTCTCCACCTGGCTCCGGGGGACTGGGGGCCCCGGGAGGGCTTGGGGGGCCCAGGGTTCCCCCTCCCAGTGTCCCTCCCCGGTCACCAGAGTCTTCAGAACCAGCGCCCCCACCCACCCCACCAGTTCCTCCTCCCCCTGTCCCTACACTGCTCCCCCCTGCACCCCCTCCACGGGGTCGCTTGGGAGCCGGGCCTGGGGCGGAGTCAGGGGCAGAGTCTGAGCTCACGTCCTCTCCATCCCCTTCTCCCTCCCCAGGCTCTCCTTCCCCTCCACTCATCGTTGTGGTCTGATCTGACCCAGGCATCGGCCGTCTCACACGCTGGGCCCTATGGAAGCAAGTGGTTGAGGTTAGAAAGCACCAAGGATAAAGGGTTTAGACTTAGGCCCAACTCCAGACCTACTAAAGCAGAACTGGCATTTTTAACAAGACCCCCCCCCCCCATCATATGGATACATGTTAAAGGCTGAGTGATGGTAGCCTAAGAAGTCATTTAATTTCCAGCAATGTGAACCCGGAGCTTATGCTCAAAAATCACTCTACTGTTCAGAAAGTTAGGTCAGCTATTTTCTTAAGAATAGAAGTACCAGTTGCTAACTAAGAAGGTACAATTTACATCCATGATTTCCAGGCCTAACAATCAGACTGTGGTCAACACTTAAGATGCTAAGGCTTAGAAGCTGGTGGGGAGCAAAGACAGCACCAGGAGTCTGATCCACAGATCTGTTCCACCAGCCCTGCTGCCACCTTTCTTCTGGCCCCCCGAACCTGTGCATGGCCTGCATGCGTAGCCCCTCCTCAATGCTGGAGCTCAGAGCCTGCTGGTTATGCAAGCGGCTGAGGCGGATGAGCACCCGGTCTTGGTGGGCCTCATATTCCTCTCGGCTGGGATAGATCTTAGAGATCAGGGCATCAAAGTTGGGGTCTGGCCGCAGAGACCGCTTGGATACAAGCTTCTTTCGGCAGGTAGGGCACTCCTTGTTCCTGGGGTGGGAGAGAGAAAGCCCTGAGCAGTCACCAGGGAGGGCATTGAGGGCCCAACTCTGTACCCTTCCCCATCTCAAACATGTCCCTCCTGTTACCCGCTCCGCAGGGCCGTGACAATGCAGTCAGAGCAGAATCGGTGGAGGCACTCCTTGGTTGTCATCGTATTCTTCAGCATGTCCAGGCAGATGGGGCACATGAGTTCTGAATGCAGTGACCGGGGGGAAACTGCAATCTCTGTGCCATCCATGATGGCTTCCTGGAGGCATCGATGAGTGGAAAGGTGGTGGTGGGTTAGTGAGGAAGGGGTTTTAGAAACAAGCGGTCCATGAATTGGACTTTTGAGAAATACAGTAAGATGACAGAATCTGGGTACCCCATGTTGGCCGCTTGAGGAAGGTGGTAATTCTAAGAGTAGGACCTTTGAAATAGGAGGATCTGAGGTTTGGTGATAGGTCTGGGGATGGGCATGGCACAGATTTGTGATCTGGGGAAGACTCAGTCAACACAGTTTCTTAACAGTGTGATCCTGGCACTACCTGTTTCAGAATCCTCTAGGGTACATGTTAAAAATGCAGATTCTGGGGCCCCACCCCATTACTGTATCAGAATGTTAGTGGGAGCGGGGGGGGGGGGGGGGAGGTAGGAAGCTCCATTTTTAATAAACTCCCAAGGTGAGTCTTAAATGCACGGACCAATGACACTGAACTGAGGAACAGAAAAGATAATTTCTGTCGGTTTGCTATCTTATAAATGAAGCTTCTAATTACTTGCACTACGTCCGCCTCTGTTTTGAGGATTAAATGGGATAAATGTGAAAGTGCTTTGAAATGTTAAGGTGATTCAAAGGTAGGGCCAGGGAATGTGAAATCGGGCAGGGTCAGAATAGGGCAAAAAAGGGAAAAGAGGCTGTGAGATAGGGCTCTGTAGATAGAGGGGTTTGGGGAGTGGGAGTAAGTTGTGAAGGGGTCACCTGCGGGGTCCGGTGGAGCTCATACAGACTCAGTTCCCACGTTTTGCTGGCATTCTGGGCATTCGCCGGCGTCGTCATGGTGACCGGGCACAGACCCCCACCAGGGCTCCACCGCGGAGGAGGAGAAGGAGTAGGCTGGGGAGTGGGGGAAGGGGAGGGAGGGTGTTAGGTGGGCCGCCTCTCGCGCAGACCCCGCCCTCTCGAGGCTCCCCTCCCTCCTCCCGACACCCCACCCCGGCGCGGCCCCTCACCGGGTTCCAGCCGTCCGCGCTCCCGCTGCCACAGCGCCTTTCACGGGGCCCGGGCTCCCCGGCCGAGTTCGCTTGATCCGCAGCCGCTGCTCAAACAGCAGCTCCCGCCGCCGCCGCCGCCGCCGCCGCCATGGCCCGGGCGCTAGGGCCCTACGTCACTTCCGCCTGCCCCTTCACTCCACTCCACCCACCGCCAGCCGAGACGTCACCCGCCACTCGCGGCGCGGGTGGGACGCGACGTGGATGCCCGGTTGACCCCGCCCTCGGGACGCGCCCGCCCCCCGTGAGGAGCCGGCGTACCCGGAGTAGCGGGCCACGTGGGGGCCGCAGTCGCCGTCCCCTAGTCAGCAATGTCGCGCGGCCAACCTTAGCCACCGTTCCCTTCCCAAGGCCCCCACCCGGGGCCTCCGCTCCAGAGGGCGGGGCCTGGGATAGCTCGGACCCCAGGAGGGGACGGAGGGAATTGGAAAAGGGGCCACCTCCCCCACTCCGCGTCCCCTGGCGGCTTTGGGGAACGGCTCCCCTCCTCCCCACGCAGAACTTCATAACCCCAGCCCGGGATTCCGGGTGGGAAAAAATAGCTGCAACGGAGCCTCTGCCGCTTCAGTCCTCCAGTCCTGTGAACGTAGCTAAGTCCCGATGTGCCCGGGATTCCCCTTACCACCCTGGGGACTTGCTCCACCCTCCACTCTGGTTCTCCCTAGGCCTTCCGACCCGCTCTCCCCTCGAGGTTTGGAGGCGACGGCTCGGGACGTCCAGACTCAACTCTCGGCCAGAGCCATAGACTCGAGAATTGCGTTTGGACAATCAAGAGCCGCGGCCCGGGGCGGGGGAGGGAGGCGCACGGGTGGTACGGGGGAATGGAGACACCACGCGGAAGCAGGGACACACACACACAAGATGGGGCCACTATCGGGGAGGGGGTGTGCGCGTGTAGGTTGAGGTGGGGCACAAGGGGTTGAATATCTGGAGTGGGATGCGGGCAGAAGCCTCCTCCAGGACTTTCCGGTAAAGGAAGGGGATGGGGAGGAAAGAGAAGAGGAAGGGGCAGAGCGATCCCCATTGAGGGCAGGGGATGAGAGGGATACGGGATGAGCGGGGTGGGGAAGAGACCGTGATGGGCGTCCTGTCTCTTCCAGCCTGAGCTGGGGCTCCCAGATTTGGGCTGCAACTGCCAGGGGGTGGCCTGTTTCTGGGATAAGGCAGCAGTGGGTCCCCTCGCCCCCTCCCCCAGATCCCCCCTACTTCCCTGTCCTCTCCTTCAGTCCGTGGCCAGTCCTTATGTGGGCTCCAGAGTCGATTAGCGAGGACCCCCTCCCCTTCCTCCTCCTCCTCCCAGCCCCCTCCCTTCTGCTCTCCTCCAGCCCCTTTCATCGGCTGGTCCATTCCCCTAATCCTGGCCCCCTCCCCTAATCCCCCCCATCCGACCCCAGGCCGGCTGCAGCTATTGTAAGGTGGAGAGAAAGGGGAGGGGGGGGACTCAGAGAAAAGAGAGGGGTGGGGGAGGGCCACCTGTTCCAAGACCCCCTCCCAAGGCTAGACTGGACACCAGGATGGGGCCAAGAACAAATCACCCTTGGGGACCGAAAGGACCCGGTGAATTGGGGGGAGGGGACTGGGGCTGCAGATCACTGGAAGGGGGTGGGTCAGAGACCCCTCCCTCCAAAAGACCCAGAGTGTCACGCACACACAGTGACACAGTCTCTCACCCGGCGGCGGGGGTTGCCCTGGGAGACCAGGCAGTGAAAGGGAACAATCCTTCGGGAAAGGGAAAGGAGGGGGAGGTAGGGAAGGGTCTGAGGGCTTGGACACAAGAAGAACCGGAGGTGGCAGGGAAGAGGATTTGGAATTTATTAGGGTCACAAGCACCCCTGCCTCCCATATTCAGCATTCCTGAGCCATACACTGCCACCCCTTTTGTAGCCTGGGAACTCAGAGTCCTCAGCAGCAGGAGGCCGAGCAGAGTGGTGGGGGTGTGAGCAGAGTCCAGGGTCCTTGAGGCAGTTACATGAAAAGACCTCCTGGGAGGGGCAGAAACATTTGGACAGATGTGTAGGTGGAGACAAATAGGCTGTAGGGGGGTACCCACTTCTGTCCCTGGCCCATGAGTACTTCTGCCCTTCCCTCAGTGGCTCCAGACTCCTCTCACTTGCTTTCTCATATCATCTGGGTTGCACTTCTCTGCCCTCTTCCTCCCCAAGATGGCCTCATACCAGTGACTTCTACTGACGCCCCTGTGATGTATCCACTGTCTCCAGATGCCAAGAATGCGACCACATCTGCCACATCTAGGGGAATGATGGGGAGGGGGCAGAATCCCACTCACTCTCATAGACCTGAAGTAGCTATCACTTCCCCCCAGAATCACCTCTCCCCCAACCACCAATCCTGGTGAGACCCTCTCAGATACCACATACTTTGGGACCTCTTTATTCAGGGTCCTCCACCCCCACTCAGTGCTCACCCTCAGGGTCCCCCACACGTCCCATTGGGATCATTCCAGTTACCTGTAAAGAAACACTCGTATGTGAGTGAAAGTTTTTTTTCATGGATTTTTTGGTAGACTGAGTCTGTGGTCTTCATTCCTTGTACAGTTATTGAATATCTACTATTTCCCTGGCACTGTGCCAAGCATTCTCTCTGAACCCGAGAGGATGGGTCCTTGAATTATTCTGCCTTCCACCCACAGTCACCTACCTTATCCAGCACTTTCTGAGGCACTTTCTGTATCATGGGTGTTTTAATGAACCCTGGGAGGACAGAGTTACAGCGGATCCCATGTCTGTAGAAAGGAGAGTGGCTGCTGACTCCAGAATGGACTGAACACTGACCCTGCTCTCAGACCTTTTACATGCCTCAGCAAAACCTCCCGTTCCCCAGGGTGTCACACCAACCGTCCGAACTCCCGGGCTGCAGTCTGGGTCAGCCCAATCACTCCAGCCTTGGATGCTGCGTAGTTTGTCTGTCCCACATTCCCCACCTATAAGTATGCCAGAGATTTGGGATGAGTCAGGATTCCCAAAGAGGGGCTCTCCTCTCTGTGCCCACTTGGCTGGCTGACCTCATCCCAACTCAAACTGACCTTCCCTACGATGCTACTGATGTTGATGATGGAGCCAGGACAGCCACTGGACACCAGGGCTTGGGCTGCAGCCTGATTGACTAGGAAGATGCCCTGAGAGGGGGAGAAAGTAACAAGGCAGAAAGGATCAGCTGCGGTGGGTGAGTCTTCCAACTCCCTCTTCAGGCTAGAGGGTCCAGTAATCACGGTTCAGAGGTCACCACCTTGAGGTTGACAGCTATGACTCTGTCCCAGTCATCTTCCGACATGTGGAGCAGAAACTCATCCCTGGTGATGCCCGCACAGGACACAACGACAGATGGCGGGCGAGAAAAGCAGGCCTATGGAAGGGGGAGGTTACGCATGTAGAGCCAGGGGCGGTGGAGGAAACGTTAGGGCTTTAAATAGGACGAGGTCATCTAGCTTTCACCTGCACTTGCTCCAGCAAGCGCCTGACGGCCCTGGTCTCGGACACGTCAGCCTGGAAGGCAGCGTGGGCCCCGCAGGGCGCCCCCTCCTCGCTCCCCGGCCCTCCCAGCAGCCGCACCGTCTCTCGTGCCGCTGCCCCGTCCAGGTCGCAAGCGGCCACGGCGGCCCCCTCAGCGGCCAGGCGCACACTGACTGCTCGGCCGATGCCGCCACCCGCACCTGAGGTGGGAGAGAACACGCGGGAGTTGGGGGAGAGAAAGGGGGCAGGGGGCAGAGGTCA
Organism: Camelus dromedarius; assembly: GCF_036321535.1. NCBI lineage: Eukaryota > Metazoa > Chordata > Mammalia > Artiodactyla > Camelidae > Camelus > Camelus dromedarius. The sequence continues at coordinate 21,244,003 of NC_087454.1, read as the reverse complement.
ACAGCGCAAAGTTAATAAAATTCAGACCAGGGGGCCGAGGCCACAGAGGCTGCAGAATCCGAGGGCACACCCCAACATCACTCCGGCACCCCAACCCGCCCTGGGAGAGCATCCCCCTCAACCTGTGACCAGGGCCAAAGCCGAGCGGAGCCGGAGCTGAGACGCCATGGCGGGCGGCGGGTGGGCGGGCACTCCGGCACTGAGCCAATCCGAGCGCAGAAGGGGCGTGGTGAGGGTAATGCCGGGCCAATCGAGGCCCGGCCTGCGATAGGCCGGCGGAGGCCACCAGCGCAGGCCGACCTCCCACTGCGGGGGCGTGGCCAGACACGACAGCTATGGGGCCTGAGGAGTGAGGAGATGAGGAGCTCCCATTCCCCCCAAAAAGACAAAGACTACGCGTGGAGCAGAAAATCCGAGGACTTTATTTCCGGTCACCACCCCTCCTCCTCGACTCAAAAAGTGATATAAAAGAATAGAAACGAAAAAAAAAAATCAGACCATGAGATTAGCAACTAGTCCTCCTCCCCTGGAATCACTCCCAAATCAGGATACACGATTGCCGTTTATCCCTGGCTTCTCTTGCTACCCACTCTGCCTCGGGCTCTGGTCTTCCCTGAAGACTCCACCAATAGGTGGGAGAGAGGGAGGCAAAACTTGAAGTCTGTGTGTGGCAGCTTGGTCCTCTGTGAACAGGTGAGGTGGGGGACTTGGGGTAGGCTGCCATCACCCCTCTCTCTTCCATCCTTCTTCATGGTCCCACTTGGCGCCCAAACCCAACACCATGGTCCCTCTAGGCTCTCAGTCTCACCTCTACAGTCCCTGTAAGACTGTCAAATCTTGATGGCCTTCAAGCCAAAGTCACCACTTCCCTAAGATACAACTCCTACCTTTGGTAGACGTTCTGGGCCAGGGCCCCCAACCTCCAGAGCCCCCTGATGGGCTTAGAGGCTAGAGGTTTGGGGCTGGGGTGGGGGTGGTTTACCCCACCACTCACTCCAGGTGGGCAATTAGCACCATCATGACAACTCCTCCCAGCAGCCCCAGCACCTCCAGAAGTGACTGCAATGGTGATGCCTCCCTCAACAGCTCAGGCAACACGGACACCGTTGCTACGTAGATAAAGCCACCTGCAGTGAATGGCAGAACCCAGCCAGGACCTGTACCGCCTGCAACTTCACTGCCCACTGCCCCTCCTTCAGTTAGGAGAGCACAAGCTGTGCCTGCCAGTGCCCCTACTGCCGTCAGTAGTTGTAGACGCATCGCCTGGTGGGCAGAAAAGAGAGAGAGGCACTCACCAACATCTAAAGGTTATCAGCAGTTTAGACATGGCTGGAGGAGTATAGGTGTACATGGATAGGGAGCATATCTTTGGAAACTAAAGAATAAAACACAAAGGGGGGGGGTCTAAAAGAGATACTTCCCGGAAAATCATAGCTATCAAAGAGGTCCTTTCTACAGACCTTCTGACTCAGCAGGTCAGGGTAGAAGGCGTGGTGTGAAAGACCCCCATAAACCATTCAGATCGCTTATGGACCACAGTTCAAGAATTACTGAGCTACAAGAAAAATTAACAGAACGTCTTCCCCCTCATTTCTAGAGAATCTGTTGTTAACAATATTAGGCATACTTCGGAGATATTGTTGAGTTCAGTTCCAGACCACCACAATAAAGCAAATACTGCAATAAAGCAAGATGCATGGATTGTTTGGTTTCATAGTCCATGTAAAAGTTATATTTACACTATGCTGTAGTCTACTGAGTGTGCAGTAGCATTATGTCTACAATGTACATAGTTTAATTAAAAAATACATTATTACTGAAAAATGATAAACATCATCTGAGCCTTCAGTGAATTGTAATCTTTTTGCTATAATAACACCAAAGATTACTTTTCACAGATAAATGTAACAAGTATAGTAATAATGAAAAAGTTTGAGATGTTGCGAGAATTACCAAACTGTGACAAAAAGAGACAAAGTGAGCAAATGCTGTTGGAAAAATGGTGCCAATAGATGTGCTCAATGCAGGGTTGCCACAAATTTGCAAAAACATGCAGAATCTGTGGAGTTCAATAAAGAAGTGCAATAAAATGAGGAATGCCTGTAGTGCAACTTGTTTGGAACTAGTGGGTGGGAGTCTTGGGTTTGAGGTGGGTGAGCAAGGGGTAAAAGGTTTGAGGCAATCAATTTGGTGCAAATCATCACCAACCTGCTTTTTGCTGCAGCCAGACTGGACCAAGATGGCAAAGTCCCCAACTTCATGGGGCACTTCATGTAGCAGGACAGTCATCGTGGTCAGGATTCCCAGCCCCCGACCCCCTCGAAATGAAGCACCAATGGCCAGACCATCTGTGAAGTTGTGTGCCAGGTCAGCAGCCAGATTCAGGTACCCTGACACACGCAGGTCTTGTACAGGAGAAAAGGAAGACGAAGCATTATCACATCTCCCTGCAGAGACCACTTCTCATGCAGTCCCTCAGTGTTTCCTAGACACCTGCCATCACCCACAGTGCTACTCCCTGTGATTCGTGATGATGCTCTTGCCCAAGCATATCACCAACCTTGGCCCTCACCTGAACCTGCTTTTTCCTCTTCAGAATTCTGAGGTCTCACTGGTCCATCTTTGGGCCTTGTGCCCCCTCCTCGCCTCTTCCTTGACCCCCCTGCTTCCTTTTCTTCTTCCTCTGAGCTCTGCTTATCCTTTGAAGGATGCTCTGAAGAAAGAAAGGAGATGGTAAGAGTAGGGAACAGAGATCACCTTATGTGTCCTCTAAAGGGTAGTCCTCTCCCACCTAAGTACCATAAAATAAGGGGATTCAGAGACAGGCAAGGTGGCTTTCAGGAAAGTTGTTACTGGGCTCACCTTGTCTTCCACGTCCATGACTTCCATGTGTGTGACCGTGAGCGTGTCCGTGAGTGTGTCCATGTCCATGACTGTGTCCATGTCCTCCTTTCACATGTCTCACAAATTTCTCCACCACAAGAAAGGCGACAATTCCACTAAGGACCCACAGTCCCACAGACAGAATAGGGCCCTGGCCTGGGAATGGATGCATTGAGACATTGAGATGTGGATTCCAGACTTTTCCTCCCCAAGTGCAGAAGAAGAATAGGGAGGGATAACCTTCCCCAGCACCCCAAACCATGTCTCCATCTGCCCCTTCCTCACCACTGTGGGAGTGTCCATGTCCCGGCTGCTCCAGATGGTGGTGAGAATGGGGTTCTGGAGAAAGGGGAAGAAAAGGCCAGATGAAGGAATACACCATCCAAGAGGTGTATATTTGGGGGAATATTGTAAGGTCAGGGATCACAAAGGGATAAGAACCCTCTTGTCCAAAGAATAAAATACATTAAGATTTGAGGTAGAAGCTAGAGGTCACTTACCCAGAGCATGAGGGATGAGGTGCAGGAAGGCATCTCCCAGGAGCCCACCCGAAGCAAAACTCAGCAAGATCTGGAGCAGAGAGCGGTGCCGAGGGGAGTTTGACTCCACAGGGATAAGGAAGAGGACGAAATATGGAGCTGCAGAGATCAGTACTGTGGCCCCCAGTGCCTGGTGAGGGACAGTCAGGGGTCAAGAGGTGTGGGGTTTCCCAACAATCCAGAACCAGCTCCCTCTTTCCCATCCCCGGGGGACTCACATAGGCCCAGAGAGTGACAGTGTCCAGGTCCTGCTTGATTCCCGGAGCCGCAGACTCCCCATAGCCTCCAGAGCTGTGCTCATGGTCATGTCCGTGTCCTCCATGGTAGAGGCTTTCATGGGAATGGCCATAACTATGGCCATGGTGCAAATCCTCATGTGAATGTCCATGGTCGTGACCGTGGGTATGTCCATGCCAGATGCTCTCATGAGTGTGGCCATGGCCATGGGCATGGCTGTGTCCATGGTGGAAATCCTCATGTGAGTGCCTGTGGCTGTGGCCATGGAAGTCCTCGTGCAGGTCTTCGTACATGTCGCCATGACCCCCGTGTCCGGCCACTAGCAGCCCCAAGGCGGCCCAGGTCAGCAGTCCCACGGCCACCCAGTGAGGGGCCCCCAGGCCTCTGGCCATCACGCTGACCAGAGGGACAGAGACAGTGACTCCACTTGACCCTCAACTCTATATACCTATGCGGGTTCCACTTTACTCCGCTAGCGCCCTCCATCCACGTCTATGGGCTGCTCCCCCCATTCCATTCTGTCCCCACCCACATTGTTCCCAAGACTCGTTTTCTTTATCCTGATCCCCTTCTCGCATGTAGGACCCCCAGGACAGTGCTCTAGGCTTTGATCGGCCACTTTATAGACTCTCTAGGCCCTCGTCTCTATGACCCACTAGGTGAGGAAAAAGGCCTGGAAAGGACCGTAAGGAAAAAGAGATAATTCTCACCGGCTCCGGGATCCTCTCCTGTCCCGGTTTGCTCGGACGTGGCAGTCCCTCCTCTAGCTCCCGCGAGAACAGGAAGTTCCGTTCTACTTCGGTCCCAGTACCTTTACCAATATGGCCGCACTCCGTTAGCGGTGGAGCGGTCCTGCCCTGGGGCGCATGCGCCGGCGTGGAGGTTATTTGAGGGGATGCTGGGCGAGGCGGGTTAACAGGCGGGAGGAAACTGCCTCCTCCGTTTCCAACTAGATGAGGGGGCGGGAACTAGTGCGGAGACTTCCCGTCCATACCAAGATGGCTGCCACATTGGCGCTGTCATTTTGGTACAGAGCAGAGCGAAGCGCTTAATTCGACCCGGTCCAGGCCAGAGTCTTTTTCTCTGCGGCTTCCTCGTGCTCAGCTAGTCCCCTGACCAATCCCTGGGAATCCCTGGTACCTCTTCGCTATACCTACACTCAGCCAGGAATCATGTCTTGGGCTGCTCGCCCGCCCTTCCTCCCCCAGCGGCATGCCGCAGGGCAGTGTGGGCCGGTGGGGGTGCGAAAAGAAATGCATTGTGGGGTCGCGTCCCGGTGGCGGCGGCGACGGCCCTGGCTGGATCCCGCAGCGGCGGCGGCGGCGGCAGCAGCCGGAGAACAACAAACCCCGGAGCCGGAGCCGGGGGAGGCTGGACGGGACGGGATGGGCGACAGCGGGCGGGGTGAGTGTCCTAGCGGACGGACAAGCGAGCCAGTGACCGCGTTATCAGCAACCCCTCCCCCCCTCCCTTGGCGCTCTTTCCCAGGCATTCCCGCCCCCTTGTTTGTAAACATGCGTCCCCTCCCTCCCGAGGGCCTTAGCGCCCTCCCCCCGGGGCGGGGCGGGGATGGGAGGGGGAGTTTCCGCCCTGCTGACTGGCCGCCTGAGGCCCTGCACTCAGGAGATCACAGGCGTGGGACACTAGTCCTCGAGATTGAGGACTCTGGACATTTGAAGGCAAATTCTGCGTCCTAGGAGGGGCCTCTTCCGCCTGTCTCTTTTCCCTGCACGTTCTGGCTACTAGCTGGGAATGGAGGGGCTGACTGGTCCACCCCACGTGCTGCCCCACCCACACGAGATGCTCTGGTTTGGGGAGACCAAATGCATTGCTTGGAATTTTGCCTCACCTGAACTATCTTCCTCTCCTTTGTCAACCCCTTCCTCTCACCATGATTAGGAATTAAGTCGTTGTTTGACAACAGGGTGTCTCTGGACTTGGGAAGGGGTGAGGTGCGATGGGGGCGCGGTGAGGGATCAGAGAGAGAATTTTGTGTACGGTTGGATGATGGAAGACTCATTTTCTCTTTTTGTCTCTCCTGTCTTTGTCTGTGCCTGTGTGTACCCCTCCCTCAGATACTCGAAGCCCAGACAGTTCCTCCCCAAATACCCTTCCGCAGGGGGCTACTACCCCTTCTCCTCCTGGGCCGCCCCTACCCGCTTCAGCAGCTGCATCCCTTGGAGGCTCTGGAGCCCCACCCCCAGCCCCGATGCCACCCCCACCACTGGGCTCCCCCTTCCCAGTTATCAGTTCTTCCATGGGGTCCCCCGGTCTGCCCCCTCCAGCTCCTCCAGGATTCTCCGGGCCTGTCAGCAGTCCCCAGGTGAGAGGTTGTGACCCACTTATTGCCTGTCCACTTTCATTTCCTTGTTTTCCTTGTGACCCCAGATCCTTGTGTGAACTTCCTCATGGCCCATTGACCTTCTAGTCCTCTAGTCCCAGCAGGTCTGTGGTCCTTGTGAGACCCCTTGCCCTTCCTGAGGTGGCTGATCTTTCACTGCATACCTCCTCCCCAGCCCTATAAAAAGAACCCCAGCTGTTCTTGATGTGCTTTTCATCTATCAGTGATTTTTTTTTTTTTTGCCCTTTTTGTCCCATCTGCCCTTCTGTGATACAAGCCCTTCAGGGCCACTGTGTTGCACAGTTTCAGGGGGAACTTTCTATCTTATTTCTTTGGGGTTGTGCTCTAGGGGTGGCCCTTCATGTGCACTGCAGTATAAATAGTATCCTTTGTAATGTGCAATGCAGGGCCCTACCTAGGTGGTAGGGAGTGATTTCCATCACCTCTGAGAAATTATCCTTCCCAATGAGTCTCCCTGTGACTTCCCTATTTCCCCCATCCCAGATTAACTCAACAGTGTCGCTCCCTGGGGGTGGGTCTGGCCCCCCTGAAGATGTGAAGCCACCAGTCTTAGGGGTCCGGGGCCTGCACTGTCCACCCCCTCCAGGTGGCCCTGGGGCTGGCAAACGGCTATGTGCAATCTGCGGGGACCGAAGCTCAGGTATGGGGCTCAGGACCAGCAGAGAGGAAAAAGGAGAGTGTGCCATTTACCTTTGCTGGTGGGATTCCCAGGGGCTCATAAGGTTGCCTTAGAGCAAGTGAGCTGGGGGAGGCCTGATGAAGTTAAGGAACCTGCAGCACATATTTGGGATGGGGGTGGTCAGAGGGAGGAGGGGGCTGGTACAGGCTTTTTGAACAGTGAGAAGAGTGGGACTGGATCATCCATCATGTCCTAGTTCCCAGTATCTATTTGGTAAACACAGGATGGACTTAAACTACATCTGCCGGGGGGAGGTTGGAAAGAGTCATAGTAGCACAGAGTCTCTGAGCTGTCTTATTGCTCCTCCTCCCTTCTCATAGGCAAACACTATGGGGTTTACAGCTGTGAGGGCTGCAAAGGCTTCTTCAAGCGCACCATCCGTAAGGACCTGACCTACTCATGCCGGGACAACAAAGACTGCACGGTGGACAAGCGCCAGCGGAACCGCTGTCAATACTGCCGCTATCAAAAGTGCCTGGCCACTGGCATGAAGAGGGAGGGTAAGGACCTGCCCCATCCAGGCCTCCCAGTCTGCCCTGTGGGAGAAGTGGGGAGGAGATGGAGGGAAGACTGCAGGAAAAACTGTACCTCTCAGGAAGGCTGGACTGTTCTCTCTCTCCTCCAGAGGGCGGTGTTTGATTTCCCTCTCCCCTGCTCATCAGCTCTTCTCCCCATACCCTGATCTGGTCCCTTGAGTTTCCTTCTTAATGGTTCTGCCTCTGTGGCCTGCACCTAAGACCTCTCCCTGTTCTGGTGCTAGGGCAGGATAACTTTTCCTTCCCCATGATGGGTTTCTCTAGCTCCCCTTCTCTCACCTGAATAGTTCTTCCTTTCTCTGACCCAGTGCTTCCACTCTGGTCTCCAGCTCCCTGTTATCAGTGTTCTCTTCTCTCTAGGACTCTACCCTCTTAAGCTACAGCCTTTACTGAAGACCTCAGAGCTTCTTTCCCTCTTTTTAAAAAAAAAACTCTATTTTATCTTAAACCTGATTCTGGAATTCTGAGAGAGACACTTAAAGGAGTATATCTTGGTCACATCCCTCATTTTAGAGAAGATGAGCCTGAGGCCTTTCCCAAGGGCATGCAATAAAAGAGTGTCAGGTCTGGGATCAGAACCCACATCCCAAAGATCCAGGCCAGTGCTCCTTTTCCTGCCTCTTTGTTGAGGCAGAAGAGCACCAGATTTGTGGTCAGGCACACTTAAATTTAGTTGTATGACTTGCCTTGTATTGTGTGAGCTTGGGAAAGCTGTTTAATAAATTGCCCCAAATTCATTATCTTTAAAAATGAGGACAAGAGCTCACAGGGTTGTTATAATAATTGAGTGAATGTTAAAGTGTGCTTGGCATGTTTCTTAGTGTGTAGTAGGCTCTCAGTTTAAATGTTAGCTTTCTCTCTAACTCCTTTACTCACCCTTTTACTTCTCCTTCTTGGTTTATTTATCTGTCCTTTTATAACTCCTGCTCCTAGAGTGCCCCCAGTCTGCAGTTGTTTCAAGTGGCTTCCCTGATTTCTATAAATATCTCCTAAGGACTCTGAGACCCTGATAAAGCCCTAAGGACATTTTGGAATCCCCTCATGGCTGGCTGCTGACTTTCCACTTTTTTCTCCTTTCTCCTTCCCCCCAGCGGTACAGGAGGAGCGTCAGCGGGGGAAGGACAAAGATGGGGATGGGGAGGGGGCTGGGGGAGCCCCTGAGGAGATGCCGGTGGACAGGATCCTGGAGGCAGAGCTTGCTGTGGAACAGAAGAGTGACCAGGGCGTTGAGGGTCCTGGGGGAACCGGGGGTGGCGGCAGCAGCGTGAGTGATGGGGTCAATCTACTCTTCTTCCTGATGGCGGGTGGCGGGGGTTGGGTGGGAGTCTAGGTCCGTTCTATCTCCCCCTGCCTTCCCCTCACAACCCACCTAACACTGCCTGGGACTGGAGGTGCTGCCAAACAAGGTCTCAAACATCTGAGGTGGGTGTGATAGCATTCTCTGTCCCCACTCCCAAAACAACCCACTGGCAGAACCACAGGCAAGTCCTGAATAATTGTCAAAAGAGAAGGAATTGGTTCAGTTGGGGGCTTGAAGAGAAACTGCAAATAAGGAAAGTTGTCAAAAGCCTCTTACAAGGGTGGCTCCCAGTGTACTTCCAAACCTTCCATAACTCTTACCCCCCACCCCCTGCAGCCAAATGACCCAGTGACTAACATCTGTCAGGCAGCTGACAAGCAGCTATTCACGCTTGTTGAGTGGGCGAAGAGGATCCCACACTTTTCCTCCTTGCCGCTGGATGACCAGGTCATACTGCTGCGGGCAGGTCAGTGACCTTGGATCCTTTTGACTTTTGACCCCTTGTCATTTGACCTCTCTTGGACCTCTTCCTTTGATATGCTTTGAATCCCATGGCCTGATCCCTGGCTCCTGACCCCTGCTGCCCCCCACTCAGGCTGGAACGAGCTCCTCATTGCCTCCTTCTCTCACCGATCCATTGATGTCCGAGATGGCATCCTCCTCGCCACAGGTCTTCACGTACACCGCAACTCAGCCCATTCCGCAGGCGTGGGAGCCATCTTTGACCGGTCAGTGGCCCTCGGCTGGGCTGGCCTATAGGAAGAAGGGGTGGGGCTATAGGCTGGTCCGTGTCCAAGGCTGGCTGAGCTGTGACCTTTGAGTGACCTGCAGGTCCCTCTCCAGGGTGCTGACAGAGCTAGTGTCCAAAATGCGTGACATGAGGATGGACAAGACAGAACTTGGCTGCCTGAGGGCAATCATTCTGTTCAACCCAGGTAAGAGGAGGATTACCCTTATCTCTCAAGAGAAGGCAACCTTGGAGCCTCCTCTTCTTCGGAGACTCCTAAGTTACTCAGCTGTCCCCCTCAGTAAGATCCTCAACCTGGAAATCTCCCAGGTGACCAAGAAAAACCCACATCCACTGATAACGTTCCCCTTCTGACCCCATTCCACAAACCCCATGTGCCCTGCTTCCCTTGCCAGGCATCTGGTGAAGGGCATGTAGGTGGGGCCCAAAAGGGACATGGTGTGGGCCACATCTCCGTGTTTGTCCTGATTTCATTTGTCTTTCTTCCTGTTTCTCCTCTCTCCCCTGCCATCTCAGATGCCAAGGGCCTCTCCAACCCCAGTGAGGTAGAGGTCCTGCGGGAGAAAGTGTATGCATCACTGGAAACCTACTGCAAACAGAAGTACCCTGAGCAGCAGGGACGGTGAGAAGGAGCTGTGGGCCTGAGGGGTTGTAGGAACTGAGGCTCCCCCTGGGGTAGGGGGTGGGGTGCCACGAGGGTGTGTTCAGGGCCTGTGTGGCTCCAGCTCTCATTCTGCTTCTCCCACCCCCACCTTAGGTTTGCCAAGCTGCTGCTGCGTCTTCCTGCTCTCAGGTCCATAGGCCTTAAGTGTCTAGAGCATCTGTTTTTCTTCAAGCTCATTGGTGACACCCCCATTGACACCTTCCTCATGGAGATGCTTGAGGCTCCCCACCAGCTGGCCTGAGCCCACACCCAAAGGTGGTGCTCCTCAAGCTTGAGGAGGGCACGTCAGAGAGGGACTCCGAGCCTCGGGCAGGGTTGGGAGGGGCCATGTTTCTAGAATTTTGGAGGGGTGAGGAGTTCAGGGCAGAACTGAGACCTCCAAGGAGGGGGGGTCCCTAAACCCTCCAAGGGTTTGCCTGATATCCCGTCAGAGGGGACCCCAGATCACTGCAAGGGCTGGACCTCTCCCTTCAGTGGCCTTGAGTCTCTGAACTTGTGTGGTTCTGCCATGGTTTGGGGTGCTTTCTCACCCCCTGCCTGGAGGGACCTCTCCTTCCCCCAGCACAAAGCACTGGCCTTGCTCCCAGGACCTTGCTTCCTTCTCATCTTGTCTCACTTAGTCCCCCATCTGAAGAGTGGAAATGGGAACTTCTCCAGAGATGGATATTAGGGGGCAGGCCCCCCAAACTGATAGACATGGGAGTAAGGCTCTGACAGGCCTTCCTCTAACCAAGCCTGGCAGATGGAGCTACTCTGAAAGAAGGAGGGGGCCCTGTCGCTGTCTCCTGTCCAGAGTGCCCTCTCCCACTTCACCTCCTGCAGTCAGACTGAAAAATAAAAAGGTGATGGTGGTTAAGGGCTGGGTGGAGTTGTAGGAATCCATCTGCTATTTTTAATTTTCTTTAAGGATAGAGACTTGCAGTTAGACTCAAAGAAGTACTGTACTTTCCTAGGTTGACTAAGAAATGCCAGTGGTGGAGGTGGTGTTTGGGAAAGGCAGGGCTCTGAGATGATCTGTCTTGGGCTCCTCAAGCACTGGCCTTCCCAACGCTCTCCCCCCAACTCTTCCTGTTAAACTTGGGGAAGGGGCCTGGGCTGTGATGGCAGGGCAGGGGGTGGTTTGGTGAGTAGTCCTCGGGCTCTTCCCTTCACAGCTCTCCCCCTAGCCCTGGACACACACACAAAAGGTTGGGGGTCACAGGAACCTGGCCTGAGAATTGAGGAGCGATGGCCTGTCTGCAGAGATGGGGTGCTGGGGCTGCATGATTTTTGCCCTGCAGCTCTTCTCTCTGGGGTTCCTTTTCCCTCTCGTACACTCACACATAAAATCGCTTTCAAATTAAAATTGCTGTTTTCTGGACTGAGATGACTGTATTGGGGTTGCGGGGGCAGCGCTGCATCGGGCTGGCTGGGTGTTGGGGGGTGGTATCCGGTCGGGAGCTCCGGATGGGCTCCCTTGACGCCGCCGAGGTTCCCTGGGGCCTGAGAGGCGGGCACAGCGTGGGGGACACAAGGCGCGCTTTGTCGCGGAGGGGGGGGAGAGGGTGTGCCAGGCTGGGGGCGGGGCCGGCCGGAGGAGGAAGGGGGGGCGGCCCGCTCTTTCAAAGGCGCCTTGTTCGCCTGCGCCCTCCTAAGCGCCAGCGGGCGGCGGCGCCTCGGCTCGCTCTGGTCTTCCCTCCGGCCGCGCCGCGGGCTCCGGGCAGACCCGGCGCCGTGCCCGTTCGTGGGGGCGCACTGGGCGCTGAACGCCACGGCCTCCTCAGGCGTTGCCCGCCTGTAGGCGGCCTCTCGTCCCCGAGTGACCCCGTTTCCCGGGGCTCTGCCAACTAGCGTCGACGGCCCCCTTCACCTCTCCACTGGGTGCCTTTCCACCTGGGCTCCCGGACGCCTTTACGTCGTCCCCCATTTTCATCTCCTTGGACTGGATTAGCCTGTTTGTGGGTCTGTCCAGTCTCTGGCCTCCCCTCTAACCACCCTCCCTCCTCGCCACCCCCCTCGCTCCCAGTGGCCGTCGAGTTGCAGGTCTCTAGTCGCTATCTATAGCCTTGTCTATAAATACCCCTGCCCCAGGCCGGGCTCTGTAATTACACCGGGCGGGGCGAGGGGAAATAATTATGGAGACCCGATGGGGTGGGGGCGAGGTAGCGACCCCCAGACCCGCCTCTCCCCTCCCACTGTATCCTAAGCCCCGCCCAGGACTCTGCTGAACGGGGGTTCTGGGCCCCCAAGGAGGAGGAACGGGGGAGGGGTATTGTGACTGGACATTTGGGTTCCCCCAAAAGAAAAAGACTGGGAAAGAGATATTGGGGTTCCCGAAAAGAGAATCCTAGGGTACAGACCATTGAGTCCCTTCAAGAAGCAGAAGCGAGTAGTCCTAGGGTCAGTGAGGGAGAGTTCCCATTCACGCCCCCCCCAACCAGGTGGAGATCAAGGGTGGGGTTTCCCCTCGGTGGCTGTGGGCGGGCTCCTGGAGGCGGGGGCTGGGCCGGGGGCGGGAGCGAGGTGGGGGCTCTGGCCGCTGGGGTGGCCGGGGACACACAGGAGCGGCGGCCACCGAGGAGGGAGCAGCGCCGGGCCCCCGACGGCGTCTGACTGCATGGAGCTGGGCCACTGAGAGCTGTCGCCAACCGACAGCCTCTGACTTCCCCGGGACCCCGGCGTCGGAGCCTGATCCTTCTCTCCTGACAGCTTCGGGGCATCCAGCGCCTCCAGCTGCCCCTGGGTCCCTGGGACCTGGCGTTCGGGGCGCCAGCTATGGAGCGGTGCAGCCGCTGCCATCGTCTCCTCCTGCTAGTACCGCTGGTGCTGGGGCTGAGCGCGGCTCGGGCCTGGGCAGGTAAGGGGAATCCCAACGCCTGGGTCCTCGGAATCAGGCTGGAGCTCCGAGTACCTCCGGGGCAGGGGACAGCTGATGCCTGGGGAGGGGGGAAGCTTCTGAATCCCAGACTGGCATTTGGGGAGTCAAGAGTCCAGGCTGGAGAGCAGGACATCCGTGTTTCTTGGAGTCAGGGTGAGGATCTCTTTCTCTCCTTGAAGTGACTAGGGGAGGGCAGGTAAGGCTGAAAGGTGGAGGATCACCTGAGAGCCCGTCAGTGGGGCTGGATGCTGGGGTCCTCTGGCTGGGCCAAGGTGGTCCAGCCTGTGCTGGAGTCGGGGATAGATGCCAGTGTTGATGGGTGAGGGGTGCATATATGTCTTCTGGTCTTTCTGCCTGTATCTCTGGAGTAAGAGGGGAGCATCTGTGGGTCAGAGCAGAGCCTAGCAAGTAGAGAAAGAAAGGATGCCTAGACTATTTGTCCCATTGGCTTCCCTGACAGGAACCCCTTCCCCCTCCCTGTGCCCTCGATGCTGCCACGCGGCTGGCTCTGGGGAGCACTGGGGCTGGCTGCCAACAGGACGGCCGCTGGACAGGCCAGGATCAGGTGTCTGAGGCAGGAGCCAACTCTTTGCATTCCTACCCTCCCCCTCCCCCTCAGGCCTGCCCGGCTCCCCTGGGTCCCTAGTGTCCACAATCCCAATCTTTTCTTCTTTCCCCCAGCATCTAGAAGTCCTTTCTCCTAGGAAAGGGGGTTTGACATCATCGGAGAGGAAGGGGCTGGGAGTACCTACGTATCAGGCAGGCTGGAGTAAGGCCCCCCACTCCATGCTGATTTGCATATAACATGATTATTCACTTCTCTGTTCTGGGGGGAAAATGGTCAGAATAACAGCATAAAGGATTTAGATTAGATTACAGAAGGAAGAACTTTCCAGATAGGAGGAGCATGAGGCTTAGGGATAGAAAATTGAAGTGGATTGTCTGTAGATTCTAAGAGTCTTTTTTAGGGAGAAAAGGGACCCTTTAGCACTGAGGCAGGGAGATGGCTGAGATGACTGTCTCTTACTTTAGGGCTGAGTGGGTAGAGGTGGGACTCTATAGGAAAATGGGTTAGTGTGGGATTCATAAGAGTAAAAAAAATGGGGCTGAATTAGTGTGGAATTCATAACAGTAAAGAATGGGGCATTTCGGGGGCCAGAGGTACAGTGGTGCAGGGGTGATAGGGCAACCAGTGGGGATACTGGGGCAGATTGAGGCCAGAGACAGTGGGCCACATATGTGGCTTGAAGAGGGAAGATGGGTGGGCAGACGTGTGGGTAGGTTGTCTATAGGATGGAACTGCACTCTCCTGGGGTTTGGTGGAGGATGGGGGCCTCTGAGGTCTCCTTGGCCTGGGGTCTCTGTGAGTCTCTGTGTCTCTGTCTCACTTACCCTTCGTCTCTCAAAGCGGCCCTTGTGTGTTGGTGTTTGCGGAGCTGCCACACGCGGGGGCCAGGCTAGGGCAGGGGGGTGGGAGGGGGCAAGGCCGTGGTTTCCCGGCTTCTGGACTCAAAGGGCCTTTTCTCTGCCTGCCCGCCCCACCTCACCCACCCCACCCAGCTCCACTCTCCTGATCACCCTGGCCCCTGCCCTGCCCGACACTTTTATGAAAGTTTTGCTGGAACTTTCTTTGGGATTTTTCCAATCTGGAGCTGATGGTGTGAGAAGTATGTGTATTGGGGGAGCAAATGAGGGAGAGGTGACCTTTGTTTTTCTGGGAGTTTGAACTCTTCGGAAGCTGAGTTCAAGGTGAATAGGGCTGATGGCCTGAGTCTTGAATCTTTGGATTGTGGGTTGTGGGGGTGGTGGGGCAGTGTTGGAGTTCCAGGTGTGGGGAGCTTGCCCGGATTTTGGGCAAAGACTCTGATGGGATCCACAGATGTGTGGCTCTGGGCCCTGGACCTGCTCCGGCTCCGCGTGGCAGCTTCAGGCTCCTCACCCGCCCCCGCCCCCCAGCCCATCTCACCAGCCAGGGGCACAGGCTCCTGGGGTGGCTCTTTCTTGTATCTCCTTCCTCTGCATGCCCAGACACTGGAACTGCAGCAGCTTGAAGCCCCATTCCCCATAAAGCCGCCTCTCTGCTCCCTCCCTGATGGCACCCCTGTACCTCCTGTGCCCAGAATGATTGTTTGCCCAGATGTTGTTTGTGCTGGAGACGTGGGACAGAGGCCAGAGACCCAGACACCAACAGATATGGAAAGGGAGTGAGAGAGGGAGAAAGACGGGGAAAGGAAAAGATGTGAGGGACATAGAGGAAGACAGGAGAGTCAGGGAGAGAGAAACACCAACAGGTACGAGACGGAGAATAAGAGTGACAGAGTAAGAGAGAGAAGGGGAGACAGGTGGAGAGTTGAGAGAGAGATTAAGAGAGAAAATAGAGATTCATAGGCTGAAAGACAGAGGGAGAGGGAGGGGGACAGAGGCTGGGTGAGAGGGGGGCAGTCCTGGGCATGGAGCTGAATACAGGGTCGGTGCTGCCCTTTGCCAGGTGTTTCTTGTTTTCCATCCATTCAGTCCCTGTTCAGGAGCAAGTCAGGGAGAGGTGACTTGTCTTCCAGGGAGGCTGAGCCCCAGGAAGCTGAGCTCTTGACCCCAAATGTCCCCTATTTGGGTCCTCCTGAGAGTGTGTCCCTTCCCCTGATCATCGTGGATTCTCCCAGGTGCGCCCCCTGTGGACTTGCTTCGGGCCCTGAGGTTCCCCTCCCTCCCTGATGGTGTCTGGAAGGCGAGAGGCATCTGTCCATCTGATGTGGCCTACCGAGTGTCCCGACCTGCCCAGCTCAGTGCACCCACCCGCCAGCTCTTCCCAGGTATGGGTGACCTGCTGGAGCAGGGAGAGCTGGGGGAGGTCACCAGGTGGGGTCTGGGATTAGACACCAGAAGGGAAGGGGTTTATGGCTCGTTTTGCTTCTCACTCCATCTGTGTGTGTCTCTCTCGGGTACCAGGAGGCTTTCCGAAAGATTTCTCTTTGCTGACTACCGTCCGGACGCGCCCTGGCCTCCAGGCTCCCCTGCTGACACTCTACAGTGCCCAGGGTGTCCGACAGCTGGGCCTGGAGCTTGGCCGACCTGTCCGCTTCTTATATGAGGACCAGACCGGCCGGCCTCAGCCTCCAGCTCAGCCTGTCTTCCGAGGCCTCAGCCTAGCAGATGGCAAGTAAGTCAGTTTGCTCTTCTGGTCCATCTGGCCTATTCTTTCAGGAGCTCCCCTCTGGCCCTCACCCCCAGAACCCTCACTCCTTAATCTAGGAACCCCTGCCAATTCTTTGGGCCACAACTCACCCATTGCCCAAACTTCAGTCACTTCTAGCCCCCGGTTTGGACTTTAGAGTTTAAATCCTTGCCTGTAGTACTACCTTGTGTCTTGGGTGTGTTACTTGACTTTTTTGAGTCTCGGTTTGAAAAATAGAGATGATAGAATTGTGAGAATCAAAGGATAAAACTGTTGCATGGTTTCTGGTGCATCATAAGCACTCGATAAATGGTGGCTACTGTGATTGCTATTCTTGTTATCATTGGCTTGTCAACCCTTCCATCAGTTGCTCCCCAGCCCCCTTGACTTCCCCTCTTCAGTCAGTCACTTGAACCTCTCCCCCCGGCACACCATACCCCATGACCAGGTGGCACCGTGTGGCTGTGGCTGTGAAGGGCCAGTCTGTCACCCTCATAATTGACTGCAAGAAACGAGTCACCCGGCCCCTCCCCCGAAATGCTCAACCAGTATTGGATACCCTTGGAGTGATAATCTTTGGTGCTCGTATCTTGGATGAAGAAGTCTTTGAGGTAAGCAGAGCAATGAGAGCAAGGCGTGATTTCTCCTGTATCTTGTGTCCACTCCCCTTCTGACCTCAGTACTCCATCTTCCTATGCCCTAACCCTTCACTTTTTCCTCTCCTAAATTTCTATTTCCATTTCTTATTCACAGGGCTAATTTTTTTCTATAGGAAAACTAAGTGCCCACTTATATGGCAGGATTGTCCACAGCCACTTATTCTGTCACTCAGTTTTCATTAATCCACCCATCCATCCATCCCTTCAATGGATTTATCTTTCCACCCATCCATTCGCCCTTCCATCCATTTACACACTCACCCACCTACTCAAGCATTCAGGCTTGTATCCTCCCACCCGCGCATTTTTCCCTTGCTCAGCCACTCCCTTCCTTTAAATCACCTACCTATCCATTTATACTTCCATCCATTAACCCATCCATGCACCTATTCACTCATCCATCCACCCACCCACTCCATCTACCTATGTATGCATCCAGCCACCCATTTACCCACCCATCTCCTCACCCACCTACTCTCCATCCAGCCATTTATTCAATTCCATCCATCTAATCTGTTTCTGTCTACACTGTACCACCCATTTATGTACCCACCAATCCACCCATGGATACATTCATTCATTCACCATCCATCAACTCTCCCATTCAGTCATGCATTTGAGCCCCCATTCACCCACCTACTCACCCATCTATCTATCCATCCATCCACCCACCCAGCCAGTCAGTGTTTTCTGAATACCTGCTGGCCCAGTGCCAAGGAGAACACAGAAGAATAGTATAAGGTCTCTATCATCCCAAGGAGCTCCCAGTTCCACTCTAGAGATGAGACAGTATCCCCAAACTACAACACTATGCAGGGTGTGCTAAGCACCATGTGTGGGCACAAATAAATGCCACGGGAAGTCAGACGTGGCTCCCCCCTCCGCCATTTCCAAAGGTCCTGAGAATTCTCACTGTTACTGCCATTGGAAACCAGAAACTCTGCAACTAAGGTTGGACCACGGTCTCCAGAAGCCTCTGAAAAAAGGCTCATGCATTACCACAGGGGCAGGGGATAGGCCAAGAGTTGAACTTAGAGTTGGAAGGCTTGAATTCTAGTTCTGACTGTACCACTTTGAGTGACTTTGGGTCAGTCATTACCTCTTTCAACTTTTATGGATGGAATGTGTTTGGAAAATGGGCATAAAGATCCTTGTCCTACTGACTTTCCCAGTTGTTGTGAAGGGATTATGAATGAGAAGATCCTTTGAAAACTGCAAAGAACTGTGCATGTGGGAAGGTTGATAATGACCTTCTCCATTATATCGTCTTACCTTAGATTGGCCTCCTACCCTGTGTCCCAGACTATACCCTTTGTCTTTCTAAAGCCCTCTCTGCCCTTCTCCATTGCTGTTCCTTCCTCTTGTCTTTGTAGGGTGATGTCCAGGAACTTGTCATTGTCCCGGGGGTGCAAGCTGCCTACGATTCGTGTGAACAGAAGGAGCTGGAGTGTGAGAGGGGTTGGAGAGAGAGACCTCAGAAACAACAGTCTCACAGATCCCAGAGATCTCTGAAGCAGCAACCATCAAGACTTCATAGGCCGCAAAACCAGGAACCCCAGCAGCAGGTGAGGGAGCTGCGCCAACCCCAACCTGCAGTACACCCCAGGGGGGGTGACACCCTCACATCTCCCCAGGGGAATTCCCCCAATGTTCCAGAGCTCCCCATCCTATTTTGGGCTCCTGTTCTCCCCTCCTTTTTGCCCCTCCCCAAACATCCCCTCTATTCTCATCACAACCCCCTCCTCCCAGTCCTCATTCATCAACCTTTTTATTTTCATTTAAAAATAAAAAGAGTCATTATAAAGAATTCGTGGCTGGGAACTGTGTCCCCTCCTTATGTCTCCTCTGCTAGTCTTCCTGGAACTGTGTCCTTGGGTTTTCCATGCCTTCCTTGAATTAAGAGATTGGGATACAGTGGAGGGTGGGAGTAAGACTTGGGGATGGAGGATGGGAGAGCAGAGGAGGGGAGAGACAGAAGCAGGGAGGAAGAAGCTGAAATGGTAAGACTTAGGAGGAGAAACGGGGAAGGAGTAGGCAGTAGAGGAAATCCCAAAGGAGGAGTGGGTCTGTGCAAGTGTGGATGTGGGGGCCGAGTCTCTGGCCCCTTGCATGTGGAGGTGCAGGATAAGGGGCTGTGGTGGGGGGAGGGGAAGGGAGACCCAGACTGGGTGGAATCTCGGCAGTTGGGTGGCAGATACGATCGGGGGTCAGTGGTCTGAAGATTGGAGGGTCAATCTCTTAATCATGTCTACTTCTGTCCCACATGCGGGACCCAATCCCACCCCTTTCTCACCCCTCCCCATCTTTCTCCTGATCCCTGCCCCTCCTTTCATCCCCAACTTCCACACCACTTCCTCATCTCCCCCCCATCCTTCCTCCCCCCACCCTCCCCTCCTCCCCACCTATTCCTCTGCCCCTTCCCTAACCCCAGTCCATTGAGTCTCTCTACTATGACTACGAGCCCCCCTATTATGATGTGATGACTGCGGGGACAACCCCTGATTATCAGGTAAACTTGAGGGACCCCCTTCCTTTCTTCCATTCCTCCCACCACCCCTTGCAAACACCTGTGATGTCTTCCTCCCCTCCGAAGGTGTGGGGAGAGCCACCTGATATTTAGATCATGGATGTTTCCTCACTGCCCCATCCCATGTCTCTCTGCTGCAGTGGCCTTCAAGCCCCAGCCACAGGGCTCCCCCTCCCCACAGGGGGCGTCGGACCCCTCCCCGAAAGCCTACCCCACCTGCCAAGAGGTCAGCGGCCCGGCAGGCATCCCCCTCACCAGGCCGGAGGTCCTCTCGAATTGGAGGTTCTAGCCCGGCCCGGGGCCAGCCTCCCCTCTCCCGGCACCCAGCTCGGCGGGCAGCTCCCCCCACTGCCCGGGGCCCCCCCAGGACCAGAGGCAGCAGTTACCGGCAGGTAGAGCTGGGGTATCCAGATCTCTGCCCCCAAACCTCTATGGCCTTGGAGATTCACTCTCCCCAGTCTGTCCCCCTTCCAAAGGGTCTGCAAGATCTGTGATTTCCCCCACCCCCCAGCACAGACAGACACAGCCCTCAGGGGGGACGAGGTGCTGCTTTGCCTCCCTTTCTGCTAACCTCTCTCCTTCCTTGCCACCCCATGCTACTCTTTTCCCCCCTCACTTCGGGTTAGGACCCCACCCCAGGTGGAGAGGAAGGAATCCTGGAGTCAAGCCCCTCGCCACCCCCTGAGGAGGTAACTCCATCCCCCTCCCTCATCCCAGCTGGGGGCTGTGGGTGTCTATGACCCACTTCCCTTGCCCCTTGCGTCTTGATGAATTAGCCCCTCCTCTGGCCGGAGGGCTCTTTGTCATGTCCATGTATGACCTTCTGTGTGGTCACTCAAGACCTATTGGTCTGTTTGTCCCCCTCAGTACAGCCATTTTTATTCCGTGTCCATGTCTCCTGCCAGGATTCTTTGATTCTGGAGTAACCTCCTCTCCCTGTTAGTGTCAAGTGGGTTTACTTTTGGTTCCCAGGAGCCATTTTCTGTCCAATGTGTCACTTTTTCTCTTCTCCCCGTCTTTCCATCCATTTCTTTAGTCATTCCTGGGCTCTTTTGTCTCTGATTATGTCCATGGGCTGTCCATTCATGTCCAGCCCTCCGGCCATTTTCTTCTTACCCATCATTCCTTCCACCCGGGCCCGTTTTCTGGACACCCCTCCTCATTTGGGGTCTTTGATGGCCAACCCCCTTCTATACAACTGCTCCCCTTGCTCTTCTTGGGAGGAAAACTCCTGTCCGAGTTACCCTCAGAATCCTTTGGGCTGGAGTTGTCACACTCTGGGGTCCAGGGAAAACCTCTGGGCCCTAATGCCCCTGTCTACCCCCTATCTCCCCATCCCCGGGAAGGAGCAGACAGATCTCCAGGTCCCCTCCACAGCCGACAGGTTCCTGACAGAGGAATATGGGGAGGGTGGCACAGACCCCCCAGCAGGGCCCTACGATTACACCTATGGCTATGGGGACGATTATCGTGAGGAGACGGAGCTTGGCCCTGCCCTCTCTGCGGAGACAGCCCACTCAGGAGCCGTAAGTGAAAGGAGCTCCTCTTCCATTCTTGACCTCCAGTGGGAGCTACCAGAATTGCTTCCTATTGTTTTTTGTTTATTGTCTGTTGTCTGTGAACTACTTCCCATTGGTGGTTTGCCATTTTCTATTCACATAAGATGTGTCTGTTGCTTGAAAATATTACTTCCTGCCTTCCCTTGCCCAGTGACTTACTTACCCTGACTCCTTATGGATCCTTCTGTCCAGGGCAGTTGGTTTTGTTGTTGTTGTTTTATTCTATGGCCACTTCCTGTCTTTCTTGGACACTTCTTGTCTCAATCAAACTAGATTTAATAAAATTTTTGGTCAATAAGCCCCTACCTTGTGTCCATTTTCAGTCTGTCTCCATCATTTCTTCTTGGTCAAAACAATTTCTTATCCATGTTGCTGCCAGACAATGTAACTTCTTCTGTCAGATTTTCTAACCTACAGGCCACTTTCTGTCTGCCCCCTCCTGTCTTCTCCAGCCATGGCATCCATCCTGGTGACTGGATCAGATGGGACTGGAAGGGACTTATTATTTGTGTTTCAGCTCTAGTTTTTCATGGTGTCCTATACTTTGATAATAAGCCACTTCCTATGTGTCTCAGGTCATCCAAATCATAAAGTTTCCATTGTGGGCCTAGATATTTATCATGGCCACTTCCTGTGTGTACTAGCCTTGATATTTGTGTTTGCTGGAAGAATTGCCTTTAATTGTCATAATCCATTTCCAAGAAGCACTTTCTGTCTGCTTTGTGAATTTCTTTTCTCTCTTGGTCATGGTCACCATGTTGTTATTGAAGGTCCACTTCCTGGATCCTCTTTTCTTGATTGCTTCCTGTCTGTCCAACCACTTCCTGTTTATCCGGTTCATTTTCTAGCCATCTTGGCCATGTTTAATTTTTCTTGGCCCTGGTATCATTCTTGCTTCCAAATGTTTGTCTCTTTGTTCTGTCTCCCTTAATTGTGTCCCATGTTTTCAACCACTCCCTATCAGTGGGGATATTTCCTGTCTATTTCATTTCATCTTTTGCCTGCCTTGCAGTTGGAGCTGCCACCTCTACCCTGCTGACTCAGCCCACCTTCCCTTCTCTAATATTGCCACCTCTGACCCTCTGCTGCTTTCTGGAAATCTAGGGTCAGTGTGGGATATGGGAGAGTTTGGAAACTGATCATTATTGTTTGGTCAGGATGGAGGTAGAGGGGGGCATTTTGAAGGTCTTTGTTGAAGAGTGGGAGGTGCTGGAGGATATCCTCCCTTCTCTTTGTCCTTATCTTGGTTCTGGCTCCAGATTTGGGGGTGGGCATCTGAGTGGAAGAGAGGCTACTGGTGGGCTTGAAGTATACATGAGGGCCAGAAGAAGGGTGTAGCATCCTTGATGGGAGAGGAACTGGGAGGACTTGAGGGGCTCTGCTCTGGGACTTGAGTAACTGAGCCCAAGAGCTGTATTTTCCAAAAAAACAGTTATGAGGTCTAATTTTGGGATATCAGCGGGGACTGCTCTCCACATCTACTTAGAGTATGAATGTTTAACCTCTGGGGAGTTTTACTTGTGAACTCCTTGAAATTCTAAAGAAAATTTTTTGCATAAGGGCATACACTTTTTCTTTTCTGGAGAAAGTTCCCATAGATTATGACAGATTCTCATATGGATGCATGAGCTCCCCCAAACCCAAGTAAAACTCTATCCACAGTCTTAGAGAGATTCTTATTTGGTGAGTTGAAGGTGAGGAAGCTATGGTTTCTTAAGGTGATAAGGATTCCTGGGGTCAGAGGGAGTTTGGGGGATAAGGTATAGTCCTCCAGAAGAGGGTTTGGAGGGTTGGGGAGTTTGGAATCCCAGGAAGTGTCTGGGGACATTCTTGAGAGGTTCTCAGGGAGATGAGGAGATTGTGTTTGCTGAGGTGGGGCTGGGAATTGGGGGCTGGAGAGCCCTGAGGTCTCCCTTGCTAGACCTGGGAGGTCTGTGAAGATGGAGTCTTAGGGGAGGGCTGGGGGACTTGGAGGTAGGGTCAGAGAGGTCTCTAGAGGACCTGAGACTGCCACTGGGGTGGGGGCAGTGCTAGTGTCCTGGCTGCTCACAGGCCCCACTGGGGGTTACATGTGTGTCTCCCTCAGGCTGCCCGTGGACCCCGGGGGCTGAAGGGAGAGAAGGGGGAGCCTGCAGTGCTGGAACCTGTAAGTCACCCTGGTCACTGAGCGGAGGGCAGTGGGAAGAAGGGAAGGAGGTGGGGGTGCTAGCCCTATAGCCTCTCACTTTTAACCTTTGACTCCACAGGGCATGCTGGTGGAGGGGCCCCCTGGTCCAGAAGGCCCTGCGGTGAGTTCTAGCTGTGACCCATTTGCCTCCATTCTTTTCACAGAGACGATGCCTACACATTCATCTGTACCTTCCCCACATATGCCCAGGCCTTCTTCTTAGAACTCCGGAACATCCTTCCAATCAAAGCTTCCCAGATTCCCAGATCTCTTCTGTAGAGACCACCCCTCAATCACATAACTGTCTTCTCTCTGAGTGCCCACACCCTATCCCCTCTTCTTTTGTTCTTCAGGGATTGACTGGTCCCCCTGGCATACAAGGCAATCCAGGCCCAGTTGGAGACCCTGGCGAGAGGGTATGACAGCGTCCTGTGTGTGGTGGGGAGGTCTGCAGAGGAGCCACTAGTACCCAGTGTGGGTACCATGCTCAGTAATTTCTCATTATCTGGCTGATTAATGAGTGAGGGGCTGTTGTGCCCCCCAGCACCCAGAGAAGAGGGCAGACTCTGGTTGGGGAGGGGAGTAGTCTGATGTCTCACCATCATTTTTCTCCATGGGGGTGTGGGGAAAGCTCGGGAAAGATCTGAGGTCTACATTTATTCTGTTGAGGAGGGTTTCAAAATGATGCCAGGACCCTAACAACCCCCTATCTGTCACCCTATCCTCATCTCTCCTTCCTCCAGGGTCCCCCCGGCCGAGCAGGGCTCCCTGGATCAGATGGGGCCCCTGGCCCTCCCGGTACAGCCTTTATGCTCCCAGTGAGTGTCTTCTGAGTTCTGGAATGGGCTGAACGGGGGGGAGAGCAGGGGAATTGTGTTGTGTCACCAAGAACCACAAGGTCAGGAAAGCTAAGGAGGAGTTTCTAAAGGCCATCTGCCCGAAGAGTTTGATCTTGGAGGTAGAATGTTTAGGGCCTCATTAGATGACCTAGAACCAAATATAGATCTTCTAGAACCAAACTTGGATCATCTAGAATTGGGCAGAAAATACTAAATTTCAGGGGGTCTAGAACCAAAGAAGAGTCTTTTGAGAAGCAGAAGCCAGAGTGGGGGAAGAGGACAGGACTTGAGTTTCTGAAAGCTTCTAAATGATTATCTGGGACCCATGGGAGATGCTGGAGGAGTGCATGGGGGAGATAGTGTCCCAGAACCTGGGAGATGGGGCACAAATGCTGAACAACACCTCTGGCTGGGACGATCAAATGGATTTCCTGGAAGAACCTGGGTCTTTTCTCCTTGCCTCACAGTTCCGGTTTGGCAGTGGCGGAGGTGACAAGGGCCCTGTGGTGGCGGCCCAGGAGGCTCAGGCCCAGGCAATTCTGCAGCAGGCACGGGTGTGTAGGGTGGAAGGGATCTTGGTGGAGGGAGGGGCGTGGTGGGAAAGGGAAGACTCTAGGAGAGGGTGGAAGTGTAGGCTGGGGTGAACATAGGGCAGAGGAAGGTCTGGATCTGTCTGGGGCTGAGAGGGAGGTTTGGGAGCATATGGGGCAGTGGAATGAAGACTAGGAGTGTGAGAGTGAATTTGGAAGGTGAACTGGGGTTGGGGGCTCTCCAGCTGCCTCTGCCTCAGCTCTGCTGTCTCCCTGGCCCCCTAGCTGGCACTCCGTGGACCCCCTGGCCCCATGGGATACACAGGCCGCCCTGGACCCTTGGTGAGTGAGTGGGGTGCTGAGACAGGGGATCCTTTATGTGGGGGGGCTATGGATAGTTCTGGAAAGGGACCAAGTTGAAGGTTATTTTGCTCCTTTGGGGGAGGGCTTTGAGGCCACTGATGGGTGTGTCCTTCGGCATAGCCACCCTCTCTTCTCTCTCACAGGGACAACCTGGGAGCCCTGGCCTGAAAGGAGAATCTGGAGACCTAGGACCTCAGGTGACACCCCCCACCCACCCACATGACCCCCAGCCCAGTGCCGCCTCCTCTGTCTATGCCCATTAACCCTGCCCCCAACCTCTGCCTCACAGGGTCCCAGAGGACCTCAGGGCCTCACAGGCCCTCCCGGAAAGGCTGGGCGAAGGGTAAGTGACCCAGGGGTAGGGTGGGTGTGGGTAGAAGATGGGAGATGGGGCACGGGGTGTAGAGCGCTGTGCCCCTGCTTTCTCTGACACTTCCCCTGCACCCCCAGGGCCGAGCGGGTGCTGATGGAGCCCGAGGGATGCCTGGAGAACCTGGAGTGAAGGTAACAGGCTTGGGCCCCTCTCTGATGCCCGTAGCTCCCAGCCCCACCTGAGCTCATTCATTTTCTGGGGATAACCGAGTCCCCCAGTTCCCTCCCCACTCAGGACGCAACAGGGAGAAGAGGCGTGGGAAAGGGGCTGGGACCTCACCTGGGCTGCCCTTCTTCTCCCTAGGGCGACCGAGGTTTTGATGGACTCCCAGGGCTACCTGGGGAGAAGGGACACAGGGTGAGTATATCGAGGATGGAGGGTGCTGGGGTGAGGGGGCTGATCTTCTGTGGAGGGGAGCGGAAGTAGGATGTCAAGACAAGGGAAGGAAGCTGAGGGTCCCAGTGGGAGCTCAGGGAATGAAATTAGTTGGTTAATTGAAGACGATCATGTCTGCCATGCTGGGGACTCTGCAACCCCTCTTACCTGTTTGCCCATTTTTCAGGGTGATACTGGTGCCCAGGGCCTTCCTGGGCCTCCTGGTGAGGATGGAGAGCGGGTGAGTGTCGTTCCCAGGACAGGGGCTTGGTATGGGTGAGGTCTGGAAGGTGAGGCTGCTTCACCATGTCCTCCTCCTCCAGGGAGACGATGGGGAGATTGGACCTCGGGGGCTGCCTGGAGAGTCGGTGAGTTGTGGGGTTTGGGTTGAGGGGCCTGGTTCTGAGTATGCCGGAAAGGGACACATTTTCTCTCACCCATGTATGCCCTCTCTTCCCCTCACCTGAATGCAGGGACCTCGAGGTCTCCTTGGCCCCAAAGGCCCACCTGGGATTCCTGGACCCCCGGTAAATGACTGTCCCTGACTTCTGACCCTGCCCTCATCAACTCTCTACCTTTCCTAACCCTTCTAGCTCCTCCTCCCCGGCCCCCACCTAACCCCACTTCAGCCTTCACCCTCAGGTGCCCTCGCAGGGCCAGATGGTGCAGTGCACCACAGGCTCTGAGCATACTAAAAAAAAATCTTCAAGGAAAACAAAACAAACCCCCACAAACCCACAGACCCACGCCCTGTGGATCTGGGCTGGCTCTATTTGCTTAGGTTTGGGATGAATTGGAGGTCTGACCGCTGTGCGCCCGCCCCATCCCACCCTCTGGAATGGCCGGGTCTCACAGAAACCACAGGTCCCTCCAGGGCCCAGGCCTGCTTTCCAGCCTGATCACGCCCCTCTCATGTTTCAGGGAGTCCGAGGCATGGATGGTCCCCATGGTCCCAAAGGAAGCTTGGTGAGTGTTGGCATGGAGACCCCACTGACCCTTAGCCTCTGGGGTCTCTGACAAGATCCTGTTCCCTTGCCACCATTTTGACCCCCTGCCTGCTTCTGGTTTTTGCCCTCTTGCTGTCCCTGCTGGGACTCAGCTTTCTGCCCTGTTTCTTCTGTCAACATCTCCTTCTGACCCCTGCCCATGGCCTGTTTCTAGGGTCCCCAGGGAGAGCCAGGCCCTCCTGGACAGCAGGGCACTCCTGGGACCCAGGTGAGTGGTCCTGTCCACCCCCTCCCCAATGTTAGTGACTTCCCCTGGGCTTCCACAGTGGGTCAGACCCTGGATGGGGAAAGGAAATTAAGAGTCTCAAGCCTTTGCTGCTCATGTTCTGAATGGGGGACGCTGGCTTGGGGAGAGAGAGGCCCACCCCTGGGGGACCTCTGTGACTTCTCTCTCCCTGTGTTTAGGGTCTGCCCGGGCCCCAGGGTGCCATTGGCCCTCATGGAGAGAAGGTAAGTGACTAAGTGATCTGTGGGACAGTGGATATGCCAAGGCAGGGTGTAGAGGTGTCTCAAATGTCTGGCTGGGACTTTTGACATGTTCAGACCTGACCCCTCTGGTGACCCTGGGCCTCCTCATCTTCTTGCAGGGTCCTCGAGGGAAACCAGGGCTCCCTGGCATGCCCGGCTCAGATGGGCCCCCGGTAAGTGGGTCCCCACTGCTTAATACAAATTCCCCTTGACCCTCCACCCCCAAGAATGACCTCCAAATGCCTTCAGTGAGTATCTGTACTGTGTGTCCCTTGCACTGGGAGGTCACTGGTGGTGCCCGCCAATGGTCCAACAGTTTCATTAGGTCACGGGGGCATTTGGGCTGGAGTGTAGGGAGGGGCTGCAGGGACAGGGACAGGGGTCAGCGGTCAGGTTGTCTTTCCTCTACCCCCAGGGTCACCCCGGCAAAGAAGGTCCCCCTGGAACCAAAGGAAACCAGGTGAGATCATCCATGCCTCCTTTCACCCTCAAAGGGTTCCCACGCAGACCTGAGCCTCAGAGTCCCTGGGATTTCCTTGTCTCGTCACATGGCTCTGACAGTCCCTCGGTCCCACACCCTGTAACCCTGTCCAGACTCGTGTTGTCGTTTCCCTTTCTCCCACCCCCTGGGACTCCTACAGTGATACCCTGAGACCCCTTTATAGATGCCTCTCTTTCTTCTTCCAGGGTCCATCTGGACCTCAGGGTCCTCTGGGATACCCGGGACCTCGAGGTGTCAAGGTAACGGACCACCTGGCTGAGAGATAAAGACTGAGGTCAGGGGACCCAGCTGGGGTCTCTGGAGCTTGGTCCTTCCAGCCCAACCTCCCTTTCTAATCTCTCTGTCTCTATCCCCGTTCTGATTTTAGGGTGTGGATGGAATTCGGGGTCTGAAGGGTCACAAAGGTGAAAAGGTGAGCAGTGTTTCCCTGACTTCCCAGCACTCCTGCCCTGCCCCACTCCCACCTTTCTGCCCGTCTCTTCCTTCCTCCCTTCCCGCCAGCCTGCTCAGCTTTGCCCTCCAGCTCCTAAAATCTACCCTTCCACCCACATTCTCTGAAATCCTCCATTTTCACACCCTGACCCTCCATCATCTGTGGTTTCCTCTCACCCCCTGTCTTTCTCAGGGCGAGGATGGCTTTCCTGGATTCAAAGGTGACATGGGTGTGAAAGGCGACAGGGTGAGTAGAAACCCCCACCCTGGACCCCCAACTCTAAGTGCTAATGATCCTCCCTTTTGGACCCCCCAACTACCAGCCTGTCCCTTGATACCCCAGACTCCCCTGCTCCCTTTAGAGCCTAGTCCTAGCAGGAACACAGCGCCACAGTCTGGTCCCACCGGCTCTCCAATCACAACGCTCTCCTGCCCCTGGGGCCTCCCTGAGTGACTTCTGGGACCCTCACCAAACCCACTTGGCCTTTCTGGGGCCTGTCTCTCCTCTCAGGGCCCAGCCCCCACCCCCAGTCCCTGTCCTTCATCTCTCTAACTCTCTCACCCAGGGCGAGGTTGGAGTTCCTGGTGCCAGGGGAGAGGATGGTCCTGAGGGGCCAAAGGGACGCACCGGACCCACCGGAGACCCTGGGCCTCCTGGGCTTATGGGCGAGAAGGTGATGGGGGATGAGGGATCTGTGTCCACATGCTCTAGGGCATGGAGGGGATGGGGGTCTGGGCACCGGGATCAGGGTGGTTATGGGGGTGCCAATGGCTGAGGTCAGCAAGTCAATCGAAGATGACCATGCATTAATTATGCTCCTCCCTGTGTATACAGCACCTCCAGGACACTGGGTGAAGGGAGCATACATAAGAAATCAAGGAAAAGTCCCTGCCATGAAGAGTTTACAACAGATAGATGGGGACAAGGCATAGTGGCCATCAGAGGGTACCTGTTGCAAAGCAGAATAAAAATGTGTCAATTCAGCACAGCAGGGGTTCTGAGAAGGAAGAGAGTCAGAGAGGAGGTGGGCTCTGAGATCTTCAGCACTAACCCTCCCCAGGCCCTTACTGTGTGTGGCACTGGGCTGACTTGCCATATCAATCCTGTGGGGTGGGTGCCCTTGCAGTCCTGTTTTGCAGAGGTTTTGCAGAGGCACCAGGAGGTTAAGGTGTTTCTTAATCTCTCAACTAGTGAGGGGCAAAAGCCAAGGTTTGAGCCCAAGCAGTCAGGCTGCAGAATCCTTGCTCCCAACTTCCGCTCTACAGCTGTCTTCACAAGACAGGCCCTGAAGCATCGGGAGGCAGGGGGTGCATGGCGGGAAGCTGGGCAGTGCAGAGCTGAGCCAAGGGGTGGAGGCCATGTGGGGCCTGCAAAGGGACTGGTCCCAGTGGAGCAGGAGTGTGTGCTGGGGAAGATGGAGCTGAGGTTGACAGGTAGGAAGGGATGAGATCACAGCACCTTCAGGACCTGATGGAGCTGCAGACATTAAGGAGGCGAGATTCCAGCACCAGAGTTGCAGAAAATCCACTTTCAGGAAAGAGAGATTACAAACGCCAGGCAGCCCGTGGAGGGGCGGGAAATGAGGGGCCAGTGGCTAGGGGTTTGGTAAGGAGTGTTGCTGGGTGGGGGCTGGGTCCCACCTCTGAGTATTGGGGTCTCCAGGGATGAAGGAGGATCCTCTCGCTCCTAATTGCCCTCTGTCCCTCCACAGGGCAAGCTGGGTGTTCCCGGTCTGCCTGGCTACCCCGGACGCCAGGGTCCCAAGGTGATGCAATGCCCCTTTTGTGCGCCTCCTCCTTCTCCCTTCCCTGACTCCTAACTGCGGGAAGCACAGACTGACAGAGCAGTGGGGGACCCTGGGGAGAATTTAGCCAACTCCTATTCTACCCGTGAGGGGACAGAGGCCCAGAAAGCACCAGGGTTTGTCCAAGGACACCTAGTTATTGGCAGGGCTTGGGTCTCCCACACCACTGCCTCCATCACCTCTCCTGACCCCCTGCGCCCTTCTTAGGCCCTCCCCTTTCATGACTTCTCAAGTTTTCTCCTCTTCATCCTCACCAGGGGTCCCTGGGATTTCCTGGTTTTCCTGGAGCCAGTGGAGAGAAGGGAGCCCGGGTAAGCTGGGGGAAGAGAAGGGGTGCACAGGGAGGGGTGGCTCTGTAGGGGCCCTTGGGTAATGTGTTGTCTCTGCTTCATTCCCCAGGGCCTGTCAGGGAAATCAGGGCCTCGGGGAGAGCGGGGCCCCACGGTGAGTACAGCGGGGAGAGACATGCAGCTCAAGATGCAAAAGGGTGCCTTGGGGTTTTTCTGGCAACTCCCTTCTCCTTTCTCTAGGGTCCACGGGGCCAGCGGGGACCCCGAGGTGCCACTGGGAAGTCTGGAGCTAAGGTTAGTGGGCTTGGCCGGGCTCCATTCTCCATCCGCCTCGTAGCCCAGTGCTGCTCAACTCCTCCGGCCTTGGAGACAGCTAGAAGGTGGCTCCTCCCATTCTCTGTTTCCCCCACAGGGAACATCGGGTGGTGATGGCCCCCATGGGCCCCCTGGAGAGAGGGTGAGTGTGGCTTGAGCCTCCTGTCCCCCAGAGCTCCCCAGGGAGCCCAAATGGAGCCAGCTCCCTCTCACCTCAGGGAGGAGGCTGTGTCCCCTGCCCAGTGCCCCTCCCCATTCTCTTAACTCAACTCAGCTCTGTCTCTAGGGTCTCCCTGGACCTCAGGGCCCCAACGGATTTCCTGGCCCCAAGGGACCTCCGGTAAGCTGACCTATGACCTCTGATCCGCCTTGGTTCTGTGAATCCTTTTCCCCATCCCCCTTCCCAACTGGGAGTTCATCTGACATCTGAACTCCTTCCAGGGTCCCCCTGGGAAGGACGGGCTGCCAGGACATCCAGGCCAGAGAGGAGAAGTGGTAAGTGATACCCCTGGGCTCTCAGACCCTCCAGCTCCAGAGCTGTCCAGAAGGCCTGCCAGGAAAGTTCTCCTGGCAGAGTGGAGAGCATCCTGGCACTGCTCAGACCACAGCCAAGGACTGGGTGGTGACCCTGCCCTTACCCTGGGACCCTGAGAGCCAGCACCCAGCGTCCACGCTTGACCATGTGTTCTGAGGGCCTCTCCTCTCTTCTTCCCTCAGGGTTTCCAAGGGAAGACTGGCCCCCCCGGCCCCCCAGGAGTGGTGGGACCCCAGGTACGTGTGCCCGCTGGAGAGAAGGTCTCCAGGCCCTGGAGTTAGTCTATCTGCCTCTCTCTTTTCCCTTTTCCCAATCACATGCCCCTGCCTCTCCTTTGCCTGACCTGGAGCCCTGGGGCTGGGTGAATGGTGGGGGCTGGGATTTGGAGCAGGGATCCCAAATATCAGACTGTTTCCTGGACCAGTTCTCATCTTCTCGCATCTTGGAAAAGAGGAGTTTCCCCAGCAGGGAAGCAAGGTGGTGTAGCTACTACTCCACACTGGGGAATTAAAACCAGAACAGAGGCCTAGGAGAAACCCAGGAAGCCCCCAGGAGCTTTGGGGCAGACATAAAGGGGTTCTAGAGGGGTATTTTAAGGTGGCCAGAGTGAGGTGGAGGGTCTGAGATTGGAGTCTCTGCCTCTTTCCCAGGGAGCTGCAGGAGAAACTGGGCCCATGGGGGAGAGAGGTCACCCAGGACCGCCCGGCCCCCCTGGAGAGCAGGGACTGACTGGGACAGCTGGAAAAGAAGGAACAAAGGTCAGTAAGGGGCTCGGCAGAGGGGAACTTGGGGGACCAGGGTTGGGGTGCTGAAGGAAACAGGCAGTTGGGGATTTGAGGGGGGCTGAGATCTTTCTGCTTGGTTTGGGAGCATGCTGTGGTTCATCACTTTTGTTTCCTTTTAGGGTGACCCTGGTCCCCCTGGGGCCCCAGGGAAGGATGGTCCTGCTGGTCTAAGGGGCTTCCCAGGAGAAAGAGGCCTCCCTGGCACTGCCGTGAGTGTGACCCCACCTGACTGCCTGTAACAAGTCACCCTGCATCCTGGCACCCCTCATCGTCACCCCCACTCCCATCTCCCCGACCTTCATCCTTCCCTGCATGTCTCCTGGACCCCATGCCTGTGGTGTCCCACCTTCCTGTCTCATGTCTGTTGTCTCCAACCTCTGGTTCATAGGGTGGAGCTGGTTTGAAGGGGAATGAAGGTCCGGCTGGTCCCCCTGGCCCTGCAGTGAGTCCAGGGTCCCTGAAAGGCAGAGGGGAATGAGGAAAGAGGGTGGGTGAGGGAGGATGGAGAGGGGCATCTGGATTTAGGCAGGGCTGTGGGACTGGGCAGAGGGAGTCCAGGGTCCGTCATGATGCACCTGATTTGGGGCTATTCCCCTGGGACCCATGGTCAGGGGTCTGCTGGCATGGGTAGGCTGTGGGCTCCTTGAGGGTCTGACTGCATCTCCTGTCTCAGGGCTCCCCTGGGGAGCGAGGTTCAGCAGGATCTGGAGGACCCATTGGCCCCCCAGGGCGCCCAGGACCTCAGGGCCCCCCTGGAGCTGCAGGAGAGAAAGGTGTCCCGGTAAGTGTGGGTCCCAGGGAAGATACCTGGGAGGGGCCTGTGAGCTGATGGGTTACGGAGGGTTTTCTGTAGGGCTGTTTGAGGGTGAGGGCCATCTCTAGGTCATGACTTCTTTCTTCATTTCCCACAGGGTGAGAAGGGCCCCATTGGTCCAACTGGCCGTGATGGGGTTCAGGGTCCGGTGGGGCTTCCTGGTCCTGCTGGACCCCCAGGTGTGGCAGGAGAGGATGGAGACAAGGTGAGGAAACCCACAGACCTATGCCTCCATCTTCTTTCTGGATGAGATCTCTGATCTGGTCATGGTCCCCGATCCCTGTCTCATTCTCCCCAGCCCACCCCCTCCTTTCTCTAATATCTCACCTGCCTTCTCCTCCCAGGGTGAGGTGGGAGACCCTGGACAGAAGGGCACTAAAGGGAACAAGGGTGAACATGTAAGTGTCCACTCCTCTGACTTCTCACCTCTGGCCTTTAACCTCATTCTCACCTTGTCTCTCCCCTTGTCTTGGTACCTCTGACTCTTCTTTCTCCTCTAGGGCCCTCCTGGACCCCCTGGACCCCTCGGTCCTGTGGGGCAGCCCGGAGCAGCGGTGAGTGCTGGTGCGCCATCCGCAGCCTCTGCTCTGCCCTCAGTTCCCCTCTGCCCTTGGGCTTGGGGGTGGGAGTTGGGGACTCTTGGCCTGGTGCCTGGCTCTGTGTGGGGTTTGTAGCTAGAAAACACCTGACCCATGACCATCTCCATGTCCTTGTCCCTGCCCTCCTCCCACCTCAGGGAGCAGATGGGGAGCCTGGAGCTCGGGGTCCCCAGGGGCATTTTGGAGCCAAAGGTGATGAAGGAACAAGAGGATTCAATGGGCCCCCAGGACCCATTGGTCTACAGGTGAGTTGGGGTGGAGACGGGCTGAGCGGCGGGGTCACAATGGAGTTGATGTCTGCCTGGGCCTCCCACCAGCCGCCAGCTCCCTGCTGATGAGGACTGGGGAGATGAGGGCAGAGGACTGGGGAGGTGGGGGGCATGTGGGATCTGAGGGGGACGGAACTGGGGTGTCCATCTGCCTAGGGCTGTGCTTAAGGTGGTTTGGTCACCTGGGTCTGTGCTGTGTATACCCGTGCAGGGTTTGCCAGGCCCCTCAGGAGAGAAGGGAGAAACAGGAGACGTGGGCCCTATGGTGAGTGTGACCCCATTGATGGAGCGTGACCCCTACTGATTCCAGCCCCACCTACTAGCCACCCTCCTGCCCATCTATCCCCCACCCCAAAAGTCCACTGCTACTGACCCCACAGCAGCCTGCATGCTTGCTGTTCCTTGGCCTGGCTGTCCCCTTCGCTCAGGAACCTCTGCCTCCCCCAACCCTCCGCTGTTCATGTGCATCCATCTGTCTCCTCCCACTTCCCTTCTCCATATCCCTGTGTCTGTTTCTCTCCAGGGACCACCCGGCCCCCCAGGACCTCGAGGCCCAGCTGGACCCAATGGAGCTGATGTGAGTCCTCTCAGCCCCTTGTCCCTTCAGATAAATGTGGTCAGTCCTCTGCTTCACTTTCCTCAGACTATAAACTCTCACCTCAGGGGCCACGGGAAGCTGCTGGACCCTGGGAAGGCCTCCCACTGTCCGTGACCTCAGGCCCTCATTCAGGCTCTGCCCGTCGGCAGGGTACCTCCTCCCCTAAGCAATGATTCCTGTTTCTGTTCCTCCTCCAGGGTCCACAAGGTCCCCCAGGAGGTGTTGGGAACCTGGGTCCCCCTGGAGAGAAGGTACTAGGAAAGGACAAATGGATGGTTTGGGTCGGGGAATGAGGGTTGGACTTCTGCCAGTTTTGGTGGGGCAGAGTCAAAGGGGAGTGAAATGGGAGAGTATCAGGATTTTGTTGAGGGGGAGGAGGTTTTTGACCCCCTGTCTCCTTGCAGGGGGAGCCAGGAGAGTCAGGATCTCCTGGAGTCCAGGGCGAGCCAGGTGTCAAGGTGAGTAGTAGCTCTGAAGCCCCACTCTCCAACCCCCTTCACCCCCTCAATCCCACTCCCACTTTTCCTCTGACCTCCTGGAGCTGGAACTCCTCCAAAGCCCAGGAGTCTGCTCCCAGCCATTCTCTGTGACACCTGGTCCCTGGATCTGAGGGAGCCCTGCCCCCTCTTTCCTTGAAGGAAAGAGGGGCCAGGGATTCCCGCTATGGGCTTGACTTTCTGTGTGCACCCCAATGTCACTGAGGAGGTGAGGGGGAGGCTGAAGGTGTCTTGGAGGCAGGGGCTGCATCCTTGATTTTCAAGACCCCTTTGGGACCATCTGTACCCTCCACTCATCCTCCAGGGTCCACGCGGGGAGCGTGGGGAGAAAGGAGAGTCAGGGCAGCCAGGAGAGGCGGGACCACCAGGGCCTAAAGGCCCCACCGGCGATGATGGCCCCAAAGGGAACCCTGTGAGTTTGTGAGGAGGGCCCTGTGAATGGGAGACCTGGGAATACGGGTGTGTGTGAGTGTGAGGATCTTGGAGTTTGGGGAGCCCGAGAGTGTGGGGAATACCTGGGAAATAGGCTTTGGGAATGAGGTCTCCTGGGAGGGATGTATGGGGTCTAGGATACGAGAGAGAGAAAAGGAGAAAAAGCTCTCTAGTTAAGGACCTGAAAGCATTACACAGCATGCAGTGTATGAGGTGGGGAAAGGGGGTGCAGGGAACCCTCTTCCTTGGGTGGTGCAGGTGGGCACTGCCTGTAGAGGGGGAGAGTGTGGCCTGTGCCTGTGGGGGTTTGTTTTGGCTCTGGGTGGGCTTAGGGGGCTGTGACCCTGACCTTGATTTCCCTCTGGATTAGGGTCCTGTTGGTTTTCCTGGTGACCCTGGTCCTCCTGGAGAAAGTGGACCTCGGGTGAGTCTAACACAGGGAGGGGAAGGGTACAATGAGGTTCTCTGATGGGCATGCATGTGGGAACCGGGGGTATGGCAGGGCAGGTGGAGGGATGGGAGGATTGGCAGCTTTGGGGGTGATGCCAACCAGGTCAGGGGCCCCCCTCTGACCTTGCTTCATCCCTGCAGGGCCAGGATGGTGCTAAGGGTGACCGTGGAGAGGACGGAGAGCCAGGACAGCCTGTGAGTGACCGGTGTCCCCTCTCTCACTACTGAGCCCAGGCCTTCAGACCCATTCTCCCTCTTCTGTGCCCCACTCCCCAGGGGATCCTCACCCACCCCTATTGCTCCCTCCACAGGGGTCCCCTGGTCCCACTGGGGAGAATGGACCTCCTGGACCACTTGGAAAGCGGGTAAGCGAGGTGGACACCTGGGACCTTGAGAGGCAGTCCTGGGGCAGGCTGGATGGAGGTTGGGGCAATGGCAGGTGGGCGGGTAGGGAGATGCCTGGTGTCCAGGTTGTCCTTGGGTGAGGTGCGTTATGTGCGTGACCATGTGTGTTTGTACCTGTGCTGTGTATATTTTGGTATGTTCTGTAAGTTCTCTGTGTTCTTGCCAGGGGTGGTGGTGTGTATTGACCAATCAGGATGGACACTGAGGGAAGGGACTGGCTATCCTGGGGACCCCTGCTGGGCCAGGGATTAACCCTTTGGTTGCTGGGTAGGAGGTGAGGTCCTAGGCGGTGTGTTGACAAGAGGCTCTTCACCAAATGCACAGAGCTAGCCAGCATTTTAATAGCTGGTACCGCTGTACCAGCTCTCACATCTGTGAGTTGGCCTCTGGGATTGTGCCTGTGCGTGCACGGAGGGGTGTGTGTGTGTGTGTGTGTGTGCACCAAGAGGACAGGAAGGGGGAGGGGGTGAGCCTGACTATTACTGCTGCCTCCACCTGCAGGGTCCTGCTGGCACACCTGGTCCTGAGGGGCGACAAGGGGAGAAGGGGGCCAAGGTGAGGGAGAGGCCACCCTAGGTTCCTCGCGTTCCCACCCTTCTTGGTCCTCACATCCCTGTCTCCATATGCCTACCCCAGCTCCACCTTCTCCACATCGAGCCCCCTGTGGGAGTGGGACTCCCTGTACTTATTCCTGCCCCAGGGGCCCCAGGGTTTGACTCTCCCCTCCTCACCCCATCCACCTTGGACCCCCTGCCCCGACCCACACCTGCTCCTCTGCCCTTCAAGACACGGTTCTTTTGTGCTTCAGGGGGATCCTGGTGCTGTGGGTGCCCCGGGGAAGACAGGCTCCGTGGGTCCTGCAGGCCCAGCAGGAAAACCTGGTCCTGATGGTCTGAGGGGGCTCCCAGGCTCAGTGGTAAGTTGTGGCGCAAAGAGGCTTAGCCAAGGTGGGAGACGCGTGGTGTGGGGACACTCCCTGACCTCTGTGGTCCCCTCAAATCTACAGGGTCAGCAAGGCCGTCCTGGGGCCACAGGCCAGGCCGGACCTCCAGGTCCTGTGGTGAGTGACTATGGACTGGGTAGGGTGGGGTCCCCCTGGGGCAGTGTGCATCGAGCTGGAGCCCTGGAGGAAGTGGGACATGGTGAGGGGGAGAGCTTGGTCCCACCTTTCCCTGAAAAGAGTGACCTCCTATCTCCCCACAGGGACCTCCAGGGCTTCCTGGCCTCCGGGGCGATGCTGGGGCCAAGGGAGAGAAGGTGAGTGACAGCATGTGGCCAGGTCTCTCTCCCCTCACCCCTGAAACATTTGGGGGAACCCTGTGCTCTTCAGGAGTCTTCACACAGCACCCCCTCTTTCCTCAGACCTGTGCCTGACGCCTCTCTTGTCTTCTGGGCTCTGACCCCTGTGGTTCTCCTCCCCATCCACGTGTCTCCCCCCTGCATCCCCCTCACCACCTGTCCCCTTTTCCAGGGTCACCCAGGTCTCATTGGACTGATTGGCCCCCCTGGGGAGCAGGGAGAGAAGGGTGATCGAGGACTTCCTGGCCCTCAGGGCTCCACTGGACAAAAGGGAGAGACTGTGAGTAGAGGGCGTGGTCCTGGGAGGTCTGGGGGTGGGAGGATGGGGGGTGGAGACTCATCTATGGGGTAGGGGAGGGGGAGAGGAGGAAGACCCAGTTGAACCAGCCCCCTCCCCTTACTAGGGCATCCCAGGAGCATCTGGCCCTATTGGTCCCGGAGGGCCCCCCGGCCTCCCTGTGAGTACCCCATCTGTTCCTCCACTAAATCCCCTAAACCCTACTGCTCTCCCCTCCATAATCCCCCAGTGGCTTCCATGGCAACCACCAGCCTAACAAGCATAGGCCCCAGTGTCCCCCATATGTTCTTACACCTGCAGTGTTTCTACCCCAGTCCCACAGGGCCTCCTGAATGTCCCCCTGTTCCCTCATGCCTGCCCCTCCTCTGGTGGCCCCAGGATCCTGTGGACTCATGACCTTGCCTCTCCCTTCCTCCGTGTTCTGACCTCCCCTATGGTGACCATCTCTTTCTTATTCCTCATTTCACAGGGACCTGCTGGCCCCAAAGGAGCCAAAGGAGCCACAGTGAGTGTCCCCCAGCTAGCTCTGCCCTCTGCCCCTCCCCCCAGCTGGACTTGACACTGTCTCTCCAGGGCAAACCTACTCTCCCCTGCCCCCAGCAGAGCCCCTCATTCCGAGCCTGGAGCCTGATTTCACCCTTTTGTGACCTTGATTGCCTGCTTGACCTCATGACCCCTCCCTGACCTCACTGACTCCTTTGGCAGGGCCCAGCTGGACCCAAGGGAGAGAAGGGCGTCCAGGGCCCTCCAGGACACCCGGTGAGTCACACATCAGGGCCAGCTTCTCTGATGGGCCCTCTCTGTCCAGGTGTTTCTCTGCTTCTCCCTCGTACTGACCTCATCTCTTGCCTTCTCTACCTGTCCCTCCACCCAGGGGCCCCCAGGCGAGGTGATCCAGCCCCTGCCCATCCAGATGCCCAAGAAGACTCGGCGCTCAGTGGACGGAAGCCGCCTGATGCAGGAAGATGAGGCCATGCCAACTGGGGGGGCCCCAGGCAGTCCTGGGGGGCTGGAGGAGATCTTTGGCTCACTCGACTCCCTGCGGGAGGAAATTGAGCAGATGAGGCGTCCGACAGGGACCCAGGACAGCCCCGCTCGCACCTGCCAGGACCTGAAGCTCTGTCACCCAGAGCTGCCCGATGGTCAGTGTCGGGCACACGACATGTTAACAGCAGCATGGACAGGAACAAGCAGGGTGGAGGCCAGAGGAGTATTGGGGAAGGTGTTGGGGTAGGGGTGAGGGGTGAGGGGCTGGAGCAGCAGCTCTTTACCAGCCAGATCAGAAATTTCAATATTTAGCAACTGATATGGTCCCACCAGGCTTATCAGCTCATTATCAGCCCAGTGTCTACAGGATTAGATAAACATATACACATGTACACACATGCTTGCATTTACCCACATGAACATGTGTGCAAACCTACAACCACACGTTGTACCAGTATGAGGGGGTCGGTGCGCCTACCTCCTCCAGTCAGGAGCCTGGGGGTGCTCCTCGGGGGTGGGGTGTCAGAGATGGGGCAGGGGCATAAGGGGAGGAGGGAAACAGAAGTAGGGTGGGCAGTGGGAGGACAGAGGACTGGGAGCGTGTGAGGACGCTGCTTAGAGCAGTGGGAGGGAAGTGGGAGCATGGGGTCCGAGACCTCTGGGGCCCTGACCCTTCTTTCTCCATCACTCAACAGGAGAGTACTGGGTCGACCCCAACCAGGGCTGTGCTCGGGACGCCTTCCGGGTTTTCTGCAATTTTACAGCAGGAGGGGAAACCTGTGTGACGCCCAGGGATGATGTCACACAGGTGAGCGCTGGTCCCTGACTGCCCTCTCTCCTGCCCCACAATGGAGCACATGGGGGCCTAGTGGTTTCTGGGTTTGTGTGACAGGTACCCTGGCCCTTGCCCTGCAGAGCCTGCTGACCCTTCTTCATTCCTTGACTCCTCTTCCTTTCCTTCTCACCAGTCTTTCGATGCTCACTTTGTCTCCTTCCCTTGACAACCCAAGACAAAAGATTGCCTTTTGTTTACCCTCTGGCTCCTACTCTGGTCCTTCATCACCCACCCACCCCCCCCGCCACCCCTCCTCCCCCAGCGCTTTCCTCCCACCCATTCCCTGCTCGTGACCTTGGCTCAGCCGGCTCGCTTCTGCAGACGCTCCGCAGGCCTGTCTCCGCCCCTGACCGCAGCCCTCTCTTCTGGCAGTTCTCTTACGTGGACTCAGAAGGCTCCCCGGTGGGCGTGGTCCAACTCACCTTCCTGCGGCTGCTCAGCGTCTCCGCCCACCAGAACGTCTCCTACCCGTGCTCTGGGGAGGCCCGGGATGGGCCCCTGAAGCTCCGCGGGGCCAATGAAGACGAGCTGAGCCCAGAGACCAGCCCCTACGTCAAGGAATTCAGAGACGGCTGTCAGGTGGGAACTAGGGAGAGCTGGGGAGGGCGGGTCCCAGACTTAGGCTGGAAGAAGGCGGCGGGAAGACCCTTTGGGCAGGTGCACCGGCGACTAGCAGGAGGAGTTCAGCTTCCTGGTGTCAGATATGCCTTCAGGAGCTCAGACAGGGGCGAGGCGGGGCAGGAAGGATGGAAGGTGGGTTTCACCTGTGTGCACAGGGCAGTGTCACCCAGAGTGAGTCATGCAGGCTCCTAACACATTTACACAGGTTGCCCAGCAGAGGCACATGGGTGTAAACACTGCCCCTCCCCATGGAGGCACAGGGGCACACAGACACCCCCAATCCGTACATACAGTCCCAGAGTCTCCTGGACA
Organism: Camelus dromedarius; assembly: GCF_036321535.1. Classification (NCBI taxonomy): domain Eukaryota; kingdom Metazoa; phylum Chordata; class Mammalia; order Artiodactyla; family Camelidae; genus Camelus; species Camelus dromedarius. The sequence continues at coordinate 21,204,079 of NC_087454.1, read as the reverse complement.
GGGTCACACAGGTACCCACACATGCAGAATCCTGTTGGCTATTATCACCTGGTTACACCCACAAACATACATACACACATCCCCGTGGAGCCACAAAGACTCACAAAGCCACTACCGATGGATAATCTCAAAGACAAACCCAAAGCTGTACGGACCAGCTCAGGAGTGTGGTGTACCCATGCGCGCGCGCGCGCACACACACACACACACACACACACACACACACACACACACACAGAGCCTTCCCAGCTTTCCCAATCCTGACTCTCTGGAAGAAATTTTAGGAAGAAAATTTGGCAAGGTCTGAACTCGTTACATGGATTAGGGAAACAGCATCTCAGGGCACTCAGAGAAGAGGCGAGCCTGGGCCTGAGGCTGGGGAGTCCGTGGGCAGTGGGTGCCTCCACCACACTCACCCCTCCCTCCCTCTCTCTTGTGTCTCCCCCTCAAGACTCTGCAAGGCCGGACGGTGCTAGAGGTTCGAACACCTGTGCTGGAGCAGCTGCCTGTGCTGGATGCCTCCTTCTCAGATCTGGGGGCCCCCCCAAAGCGGGGAGGGGTGCTGCTGGGGCCTGTATGCTTCATGGGCTAGGAACCTTCTCCTCTGTCTGACCCTGTCCGTCGAAACCAGGCCCACCTGGAATCCCACAGCATCAGTTCTGTGCCACCTCGCAGGAGGGCTCCTTACCATCCAGGGGACCTTGGGCCAGGGCACTGAGAGCCTCCAGTCAGGGGCAGTCCAGGGGAGGGGTGAGGCGGGTACTGAGACACCCCAGGGGAGGGGGGTCACCTGGGGCTTGGGGCCCTCCCACCTGGAGCCTGTGCCCTGTTAGACAGCTGAGAGACCCTTATTTAAAATATACCTCCCAATCACCCCAAACAAGTGGAAGAGAAGAGAAAGGACACTGTGTATTTTGTATTTAAAAAGTAATTATATTATTTAAAGAGTGGAAGACAAAATGACAAAAAAGATAAAGAGAGAATTGCCAATGAAAACCAATGGACTTTGGAGACAGGGCTCTCCTGGGGTGAGCCCTGGCACCCTCATCCTTGCCTCAGGGCTTCCTCAGCGACTGTGGGGGGTTGGAGGCCGAACTCCACCTTCTCACACCCCACCTGCAGTACCCACTGTGAACCTTGGTATATATGGTCTCCTTTGCCTCAGGGCTCTGCCTCTCTGCCCAGGGTGGGGCTCCCTGACTCACATACCTGCTGTCTTTCACTTGGTCTGGGGCTTGCACGAAGTGCCTGCTCCCTGGGGACCAGGCCACTCCCCCAGGGGAGAAATGGAATAGCAAGGGGTGTGTGCAGGGCCCGTGTTCAGCGGACTGTTGAAATATTGAGATTCTTCCATCTTAGCCAGGAATTTGCCATGGCCCCGAGCCCTCGGGATTTCCCACTGCCATCCCGGCCACCCCATCCCTCCCTTGGGCACCCCCTTACCTTCCCCGATCCTGCAACTAAAGGGTTAATGTGTGGCATATGGATGGAAGGGACTCCCAGGACCTTGTCTAGCACTATGACCTGCGTCCATTCTGACAGATGGTTAAAAAATGTGATTGTCTCCTCCTGGGGTGTATGTGTGTGGTGCTTGTGTTGTTATTTCAATCCCCCCAACCCTAATCCGACAACACCTCTTCTTCCTGGCTGAGCTGTTGCCATAAATGGATGGCTTAATCCCTATTGGCTGGAAGGCCTGTCCAGCTGGGGTGTCAGGGTGCAGAGAGAGTTCATAATGCCTGGCTGACAAGTTCAGCATCTCAAACAGAACCCCCGTGACATCAGGTGGGGTCCCAGGGCTCTGCCTGACGCTGGTGCTGGACTGGCTCTGTGTGAGGGTGTGCCTGCCTTCCTTGATTTCACCTCAAACACAACCCCGCCCCCAGTCTTTAGGGACCTCAAGGTGGGAAGGAGCCTTAGATGCCTAGTCTGAACTCTGCAATGCGGGAACTGAGGCTCACTTCCACGACAACGCTGCACCTGTGTCTTTGGTACAGGCTTTCATGTCGTGTCATAAAAAACCAGGGATTCCGCCGGGGTTCATCTTGGTTGTGCGCATAAGTGTCTACATCATTCCAGGGTTTGTGCCGAGTCTAGATTCACAGTCCTCGCCCAGTCTCCTCCAACTCCATGCCGCGCCCCCAGCGGCCCTTCTCAGGGCTTATTTAGCAGCTCTGGGTCAGGTGTCCCTTCTGTTCAGGGCTGGCCACACAGCCGGGCATCACTAGCCGGCCTCCCGCAGCTCCTGGCGCTTCCCATCCTCACACAGCACATCCTGGCTCCCACACGTCCTGGCAGGAAACTAAAACTTACTTCAGGGCCTCCTCCGCCTCGCGATGCCCCTTTCCTTGCTGGGTGCCTGGCTGCAGGCGCAGTGGAGGAACGGATGTACGAGCGTGTGCACGTGTGTGTGTCTGGGTTTCTCGGCCACAGACCCCCGGGGGCGGGCCGGGGAGGGGCTCACTTGCGCCCGGGACCCGGAGTCCCAGTAGGCAGCGCCGGGTAGGCAGCTCCAGCTCCCCGTACTTCTTCCTCCGGGCGGATCCAGATCCCCGAGGGCGCCGCCTTGATCGTGCCGGTCCCCAAGGACAAAGCCTCAATCTTGGAACCCTGGAGTATTGGAGCTAACGCAGTCTCGATCCCAGGGAGCTCTTCTGTGGGGATCTAGAAGCCCAGCCTCGCGTAGGCGGGCGGGCAGGAAAACCCATCGCAGGTGAAAATCCTTTTTCCGCGCGCCGGCGCCTCCGGCTCTGCGCATCTCTCTGCCTCTGCTGCCCTCTGGTGTCGGTGCCAAGACCTCGCCCGAAGGGCAGCCGGAATGATTCGGGTCCCTAAGACATCCTCAAACCACCGTCCCTCCTCCGTCACCCACTGAACCCTCACTCCCACTCCCCCAACCTGGGAAGAGGCTGAATGGAACGGAAGCTCCTGCGCCTCGTCTATTTGGGTTCAGGCGATGCACGGGGTTTCTGGCATCACTCATGCCCTCCCCTGTGTCTCAGTCGCTTCAGACATCCCTCTCCCTACCTGCCAGGCCTCAGCGGAAGGGAAGATCAAACCTAAACAGACGCGCCGCATTCTGCTCCGCCCGCACCCGCTCCCGGCCAAGCCGGCCCAGAGCTGAGGTTTCTCCAGAGCTCTCTCAGCAGTTGGAGCCAAACCCACAGAGGTCGCTTTCAGAGCACAAAAGGGGAGTGTCCCCAAAGGTCACTTTTGATCAGATACTCTGAGCTCAGAGGGCTTTTCTCCGTGGAAACAATGCCATGCATTTACTCAAATAACATTTATACATGGTGGTTAGGCCCCCAGGACCAATCCACAAAAGCCTATTTAGTATGCCAAGCAACCCCATATAACAGTTTTATGAGCACTTCTGTTCCAAGTCGCAGCTGAGAAGGCCAGGACCACAGCCTTCTCGCAGTGGGACTTCTCCTGCCCCTCTGGCAAGCTTGGGCCTGGCTGTAAGGAAAGATGAGAGGAGTTTAAGGACAGCGCCTAGAGATGAAAGTTTTGGGGGTAGGACTGGGCGTGGGTTGTGCAAATGTCCTGGCATCTGGACATGTGGGTGCTGGCAGTGGCTCCAGTGGCTTGTGGGCAGTGGAGGTTTCTAGATGTGGTAAGGAGGAGATAAAGGAGAGGAAGGCAGAGATTTGGGGAGCTACTTTGGGTGTGATTGGGCCCAAACTTATATTCTTGTGGGAGAGGCTGTGTCCTGACATGTCTTGGCTGCCTCTCAAAGGAATTTAACTTGAACCATTGATGGTGTTTGAAAAGGTAAGTGATGTGATGGAGTTGTGTGCCGGCAAGGCCCCACCCAGATCGGAGCAGGATGTGAAGGCCCTAGACACAGGCACACAGCCAACAACAGGTTGGGAGGCTTAGGAGGGGGAGGACTTGGAGTGAGGAGGGCAGTGAGATTATAGCCTGAAGGCTGTGGGGATGGGGTCCCTCTCGCCCTCTAGCTGATACTTTCGGCATCTGTGACTTATGGTCAAAAAACAGCTTGTGGCAAGGAGGGTATAGCTCAGTGGTACAATGTATGCTTGGCATGCAGGAGGTCCTGGGTTCAATCCCCAGTGCCCCCATTAAAAAAGTAATAATAAATAAATAAATAAACCTAATTACCCTCACCCTCAAAAAAAAAAACTTGTAAAATTTGGACCACTTAGATAACTGTACTTGGAAGTACTACACATCCCAGAAAGCCATGGGCTATGTGTCTCTGTTTTCTCCCTCTCTTGGCTATGTTGCATGCTATGCTGCATGGGATTTGTAGTTTCTAAATGGACCAGGGCAAGTAGGGGTGGAGATGAGCTGGGGAAGGGAGTGGGTCTAAGTAAGTCTCTAGCTGCTTCAGAAAGAAAGCTCCTGTGTAGTAGGAGGTGGCTGCTTTGTGGTTATGAAGCTCCTAATCCTGCAAGTTTGGTGTGGTCAGCAGGGAGCGTTAAGGCCATATCCTAACTTCTTCATGACCAACTGTGCAGTTCAGATGCCAATGTTCGTGTTTCTCAACGTAGACCTGTTGAAGTGAGCAGAGGTCATCCCTGGGTGCTTGCACTGGGGCTTTCTGTTAGCTTTTTTCTCATCTTCGGAGTAGTTTCACAGAAACTGGCACTGCCAGCAGATTGCAGTCTCAGTAGGGAAGGTGTGTCCTGCTAGTCCTTGAGTGAAGACCAGGGACATCTATGGAGGCACTGCCCTAAAGCCAGGATGGTAAGATCAGCCGCAGTGAGAGCCAGCCCACAGAGCCACCTGCCCTCAGTCAGCGGGAGCGCAGCGACGCATTTGTGTACTTTGCTCTGGCCTCTCTGGTAGTAACATCTTACTTCGTCCTTCAAGATCTTTTATTCCCAAGATGAGTGGTTTTCCAAAGCAAACAGATTAAAGCCGTGCTGGATACTATGGCAGCTGGTGTAAAGGTCACGTTCCAGGTCTCACCACTTCATCTATAAAGGCTTTGGACTCCATAGAGATTTGGGCCAAAGTATGTGGGTCATGAAGATCTAGTCCTACATTGTGTTCATGTCTCCCCAGGGTGTGGGCTATTCAGGCAGTGGTCCAGTTCTTCTTACAAAATAAGGAACACCTTATTCCTAGTGTTGGTAGGGATTTTTTATAATTCTGCAACTTTTCAGTTGTGGTCATTTTTACTAATACCTCAGTATTTCCCTTACTTTTCAGAATTGAAAATCTACAGAAACAAATAAAAGCTAAAAACTAAGAAACATTTTCAGAGATACTAGGGTTAGGGAGAAGATGGGAAGTAGTACTGCATTTAATTGGAGCCTGGTGACAGAGGCAGCCAGACGGAAAAGTCTGTAGCAGTTGATGGCCTAGGTTGGGTAGGGCTGAGCAGACAGGGCTGAGGGCAGTACTGACGTCAGCTGGCAGGAGTTCTCGCTGTATTCCTAACAAGGGCTTCTTCTTCATTTAGCTGTGGTGCTTTGCTTCCAGCTGGGCTGCTTATTTAATGAGTATCAGTTTTCTCACCCGCAAAATGGGATAGTACTTGGTCTGTAAGGGAATAATTCTCCCTTTAATGACAGCCTTTGCATTGGAAAGGGAAGGGAGGGGAACTGGCCATGTTGCCTTAGTTCCAACTCCTTGCCTTGGTTACTGCTGACACACTGGTGTCTGGGGTGCCCTGCTCCTCTGTATACTTCTTTTTTTTAATGGACATATAGTTGATTTACAATATTGTGTTAGTTTCAGGTGCACAGCAACCCTGTCCATTTCTGATCTTATTGCTGTCAAGACCCCCCTACTTCTTAGGTTTCTTTTTGTTACAAACAGTAAAACCTGATTCAGAACAGCTTAAGCCCCAGGGAAATTTATTATAAAAATCTTGAGGTACTTAGGATTTGAAGGAAGGGTTGACTCGTTAGGGAAGAGCTCAAGGCTTCATGGACTTGGTCTCTGGAGCCACAAGCACTGAGTGGTGGCCGCAGACCCCACTCAGGTTCTCCGTGCACAGTCTCGACGTCTCTGGGCTCTGCTGTTCAGATTCCTGGAGAGCCAATGTGCTTGGCTCAGCTCTGGGGTCCACAGTTTCCCTGAGAACCAGCTTTCTATGGCTGGGGATCACACGTAACTGGAAAGGAGGATGGGAAACTAGTACTTGTTCTGGAAGTCTGCGTGCCCAAATCAAATGGAAAGTTCTATTAAGGAGTTGTGGGAGTATGGATATTGGGGAACAAGTCTCTGTGTGCTGTGTCTCTAAACAACTTCTTGAGAAAGATCCAGAAATGGGGGGAATTCTGCAGTGGCTGCTTTTACCAATAAAGCAGTCTCATAGTTTCTATAAAAATCAATGGTTTATATTTTTGCTCTGATGGGAGGGGGTTCCAATAGAATCTACCCACTAGTGGTGGCCTAAAAACCAACAGCTGTAGGCAAAGCACTCAGCAGAAATTTAAAAGCAAATAGGCTATTCTGTTTGGCTGGCAGACCTCCCGCTCGGGGTTGCTTGAAGTTTCTGCAGACTGTTACAGGCCCCCAGAGCCTGTGTCTATGTCACAGCAGCACACTTTCCTGTGTGATGCCACTGCGAGTTACCTCCATTGCTATGCCTACCTCTGGGTGTCTGAGAAGGGCATTGACCTTGCTGGAGTATCAGTAGAATACCTACAATTTGTATCATGTCAAGATGATTTTAATTAGAAATGCCGGCCAGTTGAATTTTCAGAGACACACAGTTACATATTTAATACTCAAACCCTTGACCCCTCGTGGTCTGTATACCTATTTGGCCCCTAGAGCAGTGCTGGCCAATAGAATTTTCTGTGACGATGGAAATATTCTACATCTGTGCAACCCAGTATGGCAGCAACCAGCCACGTGTGGCTCTCAAGCACTTGAAATGTGGTTAGCGCACCTCAAGAACTTAATTTTAAATTGTATTGAATTTTAATGTATCTAAACAGCCACATGTAGCTCGTGGCTACCATATCAGACAGCACAGCTCTAAGGCATCTTGCTGTTTAAAGATCCATATGAATTTGGCTCCATTTTCAGTAATCTGATGGAGAGATCCAAGTTTAATATAATGTGGGATGTGCTGTTTTCAGAATGCAAACATGCCAATTAACTTCTGTTCTTGTTTTGGGGAGGGAGTTTCAAGGGCAATGGCTTTTTGCTGGATCTTGGGCAGAATTTTTCTCCCCCCAAATTTACTGAAATTGTTATGACTTTATGGTTCATTCCTTTTTAATCATAAAATCAATAAGGGAAGACAGAGTTTTTGGGTGCAGTTGCTTTTTTAAATATCAGGTTTGCTGAGATATGATTTACACACAATAAAATTCATCCTTCTTAGCTGTACTGTTCTGAATTGTGACAAATATATTCATTGTGTAATCACTACCACAATCAAGATAAAGGCTATTTCTACCACCCCCATAAAGTTCCTCATAGGCATAATTGTTTTCAAATCACTCATGGAAACATGTCATTAGTGTAATAAACAATTTTAATATATGAATTGGATTTAGGTCATCTGTTTAAATTCTGTTTTATTGGATTATGCCCTTGGATGGAAGAATTTACTGTGGTAGTATAATAAATATAGGGGTAGCCAGTGAAAGCAAGCAGGTGGTGAACATAGTTTATTAGTATTGAAAAGAATGCATCAGTCAGATGGATGCAAACATGCTAATCAAGGACTGATTTAGAAAGATCTTTTACTGAGGAAATGATATCAGGTACAGTGCTAACCACATTTTTTTTAATAATTAGATGAGTTAAGTATATATAAATTCTTAGAACAGTCACTGGCATCTAGTAAGTACTATTTAAGAATTAGCTACTATTCTTTTTAAACAATTCTACTGAAGTATAGTTGATTTACAATATGTGTTAGTTTCAGGGGTATAGCAAAGTGATTCAGTTATATATTTTTTCAGGTTATATTCCATTGTAGGTTATTATAAGATATTGAATATAATTCTCTGTGCTATACAGTAAATCCTTGTTGCTTACCTTTTTAATGTATAATGGTTTGTATCATACTTCTAATTTGTCCTTCCCTCCTTCCCCCCTCCTTTGTCAACCATATGTTTGTTTTTTTATGTCTGTGAGTCTGTTTCTGTTTTCCATATAGATTCATTTGTATTATTTTCCAGATTCCACATATAAGTGATATCATATAGTACTGGTCTTTCTCTGTCTGACTTACTTCACTAAGTATAATATTCTCTAGATCCATCCATGTTCTGCAGATGGCAATATTTCACTCTTTTCTATGGCTGAGTAATATTAAGAATTAGGGGGAGGGTATAGCTCAAAGTGATAGAGTGCATGCTTGGCATGTATGAGGTCCTGGTTTCAATCCCCAGTATCTCCTCTAAAAACAAAGTAAATAAACAAATAAACGTAATTACCTCCCTCCCCCCTCACACACAAAATGTTTTTAAATCTCTCTAAAAAAAAAGAATTAGCTGTTATTCTTAATACTACTATAATTCACAATTAACTTCCGAGATTCACCTACCGTTTTACTGGCCAAAATGAGTTGTTAAAGAGTTCTTTTGGTGAGATGGATTATGTCACGTTTCTCCAACGATTTTATCATAATTGTTATTTTACATACTCTACTAGAGACTTGGCACTGTTTCATACTTACATTTTTTGGTGGGGAAGTAGAATCCCAAGGTTCAAAGTGGGAGCGTTTCCATTTCCCAGAATTGCAGTAGTAAATTCAAGTAACATACCCAGGGGGCAGGTGAAATCACCATAGAAACATTTTTGGTTTTCCGTAATCTCCTTTAATGTTATCACAACCTATTCCCTTAGGTACTTTCTCCTCTGAAAGCGCCAGTAGTCAAAGAGCCCTCTTAATAGATTAAGTTCCCTAATTAAAAGTTGCCGTTGAGCCTGTATCCCAAAGTTCCTAGAATTCTGCCACATTGTCCTGCGCCCAAAGTATTTTAATACAGCATAGTGTTTCCAGACAGATCGAATACTGTAACAGATCTGGAGGGAAGGACACTGGAGCTATCTGTGCTGTCCTATGAGAAGATCTGACGTGATCTTTAGGGCAAAGCTCTTTAAACTCAGAGGGTGAACCAGTGCAGGTGTGTTGAGGTGCCCCCTTCCTGTACGTACTAAGAGAAATGTGTTCTTCAAGTTTTGTCTTAGTGATTCCTAGCCCTTTCAAACTGGCTTTGAGAGTTTGCCAAGATTATTGCTGTGGCTGTAGCTTCTGTATCTGCTAGAACTGGACGATTTTTGACGCTTTTTAAACCTCTCTTGTAATTTTATTAAGTTGCTGGTGGGCCTATTTTGTTTTTGATATTCTGCTATCCCCAGATTTAATGATCCATGACTAGACAAGACTTACCTTCTATCTTCACTGGCTTATCAAATTCTTTTTCATTTTTCGATTCCCTACCAGCTTATCCTACAGATGGATCTACCTCCATTAAAAGCTGCTAAGAGAGGGCCTACAGTTTTTTAGAAAAAGATCGTAAACTTTATTCTGCCCATCCAATATGGTAGCCACCAGTCACATTCAATACTTTAAATTTAACTAATTTAGAATTAAATGGAATTTCAGCTCCTTAGTTGCACCAGCCTCTGGTATATTCAGCGCTAAGAGTACAGGTGGCCTCGGACATAGAAAACAAACTATGGTTACCAAAGGGGGAAGGTCGGGGAGGAATAAGTTAGGGGTCAGGGATTAACACACACGTGTTACAATATATAAAATAGATAAACAACAAGGACCTACTGTATAGCACAGGGAACTATACTCAACTTCTTGTAATAACATATAATGGAAAAGAATCTGAAAAGAAAAAATATATATGTATGTGTATGTATAACTGAAATCACTGCTGTACACGTGAAACTAACACTGTAAATCAACTACACTTCAATAAACATTAAAAAAGAATACATACGACCAGTGGCTTCTGTATTGGGCAGCTCAGATATAAACGTTTCCATCAGAGCAGAAAGTTCTGTTGGGCTGTTTCTGATGATCGCACTTCTTTTATAGATATGAGGACTCTGCTTACGTGGACCTTCTTCTTCTCAAAGTTAATTTTGAAGGGTTGCCTTCTGTTGGTATGTTTCTTTATATTCAATTATTTTAAAATATATTTGGGGTTTGGCAGCAAAGCACGATAAGCATATTTTCAGGGGTGCTGCCAAAGGCACCGCCAAGCCAAACCGCAAAACTCTACATTTGGCCATACTTATTTTGATTTCTATATGCCTCACCTTTTCTCTAATGTTTTCATTAAGAATACCCCAAATTATTGACAAATCCTTATTTCTTGTTCCAAGTCTAAATACCACTGTTGGCCACTAGGTGGAGATGGGGCCCTATTTAATATTCCCTAGCTTTAAAGAACACTTAAAACTCAGATTCTTTGCCATGGATAATCTGACTCCTCAAAAATCTTACAACATTTCTCATAAGAATTAAAAAACACCCCACAGTTTTAATTCCTTACAGTTGTCCAATAAAAAAGGGAAAGTAAAGAAGTACTAAATCATTTACCTTCTTTATTTCCTTATGACAGTCCTCTACCCCGAAGAGGGCAGACTACAAAAGCTGACTCGAGGATTAAAATTCTGAATTAACTCACGGCTTTATGACAGTGTTATGATGACATCACATTAGGGGGAATTCTTGGCCAAACAGAAAATCAGGGAGACTTTCTTCTTTTTATCAAACCCTGAATTAACTATCAGTTCGGCTTTACAAGCAGAGAGTGAAATGTTCAGGACTCTTAAGATAACAGTGAAAATGGTTTATAAACTAAGTTCCTTTCAATTATGACTCATTATTACGCATTATAAACTGGTTTTATAGTTCTCTGCTGACAAGGTTTGTTTCTTTCTTCTCAAAATCCCAAATGGTGAAGCCTCTCTCATCTTAAGCAGTGCAGTCAGTGAGAGGATCATTCATTGTCAAACTCCTTGGTTGTGAAATTCCTTGGGCACAAAGTGGGCTGCCTCTCTCTTTTTCCTGAGATGATTAAGAGTGGATGTAGCGAATTACAACTTCTCTTTCTCATTTGGGGCACTGAGAGATGGGCTACCTCTAATCTTTCCTAGAAACACCACAGAATAGAAAGCATGCGTAATTTCTCATGCCATTGAGCAAAAAATAAACCTTTCACAGAACAGAATGCTTTCACCTGCATCCTTACTTTGTAACTTCAGCTTTTCAAAAACTGCTCAAATGCTAATAGGACTCATAGAACGTTTGTAATAATAATTTCACATAATAGTAATAATAATGAAAAACAATTATATGAATTTAGCTCTAGGTCTTCTGCAATAATCAATGTTTCCAGAAAACTTAGATTTAAAAGAGTTTTCTGATCAATCTATGCTTTTCTTTGAAAACATGGATACTCATGTTATCTTGGAAATTGTCAACAAAATGGATGGTTTGTGGGGTGGGCGAGGGGTAGGATATAGCTCAGTGGCAGAGCACATGCTTAGCATGCACAAGGTCCTGGGTTCAATCCCCAGTACCTCCATTAAAAAAAAAAAAAAAAAAAAAAAAGGATGGTTTGCCCCTGTGCAGAACAGAGTTAACATAGCAGTCCTGACCACCTTCCTTTGAAAGGCCTGCTTACAAGGCTGGCCCCTGGCTGGCATCTAGGAACTTGGATTTTGGGAGGGTTCCCACCATTCCCAGAGCTGATTAAGAATGTGCCTGAGCTGTCTGAACAAACAATATGGTTTATGCTGAACACCTGCTTTCTTTCTGGGAGTCTGGAACTTTGGTTTGTGCAGAGGGTGCCCGCGAGACCAGTCCCCACGAAAAACCCTGAGTGCCGAGTCTCCTCTGGGCTTTCCTGGCCGATGTAATTCACACGTGTTGTCACAACTCGTTGCTGGAGGAACTGAGCGAGTCCTGCGGCTCCGATGGGAGAGGACCCTTGGAAGCTTGCACCTGTTTTCTCTGAGTTTTTCACGTGCCTTTTCCCTTAGCTGATTTTGCTTTGCTTCCTTTGCTGTAATTAATCATAGCCGTGTGTACAGCTACGTAATGAGTCCCGTGAGTCCTCTTAGTGAATGATCTAAACTGAGCTGGTCTTGGTGACCCCCAACACAGCCCCGCATTTGGGTTTGGTATCTCATAATACATAGAATCACCAAAACTGACTTAGAGTCATAATCTATGAACATATTCATCAAAATGATTTCCCAGAGTCACACGCAAGAAGGACAGTTAAAAAAGAGAAATGCTTTAAGCTTGGTTTAAGGCTTAGGCCTTGCTGTTTTTGAAAACTGATATTATAATCTATCAATATTACAGGAATTAGAATTTTTCCTGATTACTATTATATTAAATTCAGACTTAAGTGACACACCATACCACAAAATGACCAAAGCAAATATGACTTCTGTCTTAGCCTCAAACATCAATTAAAATGATTTATAAAAATCATAAAAAAAAAAAACTGTATTCTAAAAGCAGGCCTATATCTGAAAAAGCTGATATACATGTATCTTTGACTTTTTGGAAACTGGAGATGTGCATCCCATTGGATGGCTCAAAAGGGAGAGAGTTTGTGGTGATGTAATGAACACGGAGTTATAGGACAAGCCTGCTTCTATAATTTGATGCAAATAATAATATAAAAAGAATGCTATAATATGTTATGCTCTTATACCTGTTATTTATAATTATGATCTTATGTTGATTTTTAAACTTGGAAACCATATTCTTAATAATTACCATGCTGTACTAGTCCTGTATGAATTTCAGAGGCAAAATCCAGGCTCAGTGTCTGTTCTGTCTGGGATTACTAGGAGAAATGGTTCCACCCGGCACTGGTAAGAGTGCAACACGAATTTGGGCATCTACAATGAAATAAAGCAAATTTTAGGACATTCACTACCAGTTGCCCTCCTATTCAATAAAGAGAATGGATCACCATCAAGAATTTTATTTCTCCACACCTGAGGAAAGCACCAAGGACATCCCCAGGCTGTTCACTGGACCCAGTGGTCATCCAACCCTTCAAGCATAAACATAGTCACATGACCATCTCCTTCCTCTCTGTAGGAAAGGGAGACAATAATATTGGATTTAGGTGGTTTATGTATGTGCCTCAGGAAAGGGCACACTATAGTCTAGAGAACTTGAGAAAGAGGAAGTATGCTGAATTAAAAGGCAGAGACTCAGCTAGGGGAGGGTATAGATCAGTGGTAGAGCACATGCACGAGGTCCTAGGTTCAATCCTCGGTACCTCCATTAAAAACAAAACAAAACAAAACAGCTCATTGTAAAAGGCAGAGACTCAGAAGCAAGTGTCAGGGGCACAATTCAGTAGTGATGTCCTTTTTGGAGGTGGGACATTGCTGGACAATGGAAATATCAGAAATACTTTTTCCCAGTCAACATGTGGTGTTTGATATCAGTTCAGGAGTCCTGTGAAGAAGAAGAAATTAAAAAGAGGCTATATTTCTTTTCCCTCGAGAATCCCAGGAGTTGGAAAAAAAATTATAGAGACAGTCTGAGTGTTGGCTTGATGAAAAATGGAAGAGAATTTCTGGAATTTCCTTCAGCAATGGGGCAAAGTAGTACTCACTGCTTATACCCACCCAGAGATGAAGATGGGACCAAGAACTGGGGGCAGTTTGGTTCAACTTGAAAAAATGGGACAGCCTCTGAGAGTTTCTCCTCACCCTCAGGGCACTTCCTGTGTTATCTCCTGAACACAGCATATTCGTTAAATGCTCCCAAACCCATGGTGCGGTGAAATGAACTACATCCCAAGAAGGAAGAAGGGAGTAGAAATACCACCTGTTGGTTGAGGTCCCTGTTGTCCTGAAATGAAAGTGACAGGGAAGACAAATTCAGTCATTAAAAAGTAAAGGACGGCAACATTTTAGAAAATTATACAAATGTTTGCACCCCATTCTCCGTGTCACTGGGAATTAAAGCAAGGGCCCATTTGTAGATGTCAGCCTGCCCCAGCCTTAAAAAAGCCACTCTTCAGAATGGGGTCATCAGCTGGCTCAGGTGTCTTACTGGACCAAGAGCTCATCTAGGCAGCTTCCTCCCTACAGGGCTGTCTTTGCATTTTCAGAATTTGATTTCAGTGACCTCTTTTGCTCTGTCGTTTTGCTTTTCTTTTCCAATGTCATCACTGGAGAATAGAATGAGACAGTAGAAAGGCAATACCAACCACTTTCCAGAAGTTTCCTGCCTCGCCATCTTTGAAAGTGGAGAATGAAGCTCATTACGAGGGCGATGAGCCCCAGCACAAAGCCCCCGACTCCGGTCAGCATCTTGCTTCGGGCGGAATCCGACTGCACCTCTGAGAAGAACAGATGCCAGGGTCAGCCTCACCTCCACCTGCCGCAACCCCTGGGCCCTACCTGACACCCAGAGCCCCATCTACTATGCTGTGGAGGGAAAAGGGAGAGGATAAGGCCCAGCCTGAAGCCACACTGGGGAAGGAGTAAATGTGGAAATCACCCCCAAAGTTCTGGATCCCAGAGCAGTGACTTCCACAGGAGGCAATGTCAGCCCATCAGGTCCCAATGTAAGGGACTGAACGGGGACAGAGGGGAGAGGCTGGTTCCCATGTCTGAGGGCCAGTCATAAAGGTGGTTACCTTTCTGAGGTTTTCTAAGAAGGAGAGATCCTTAAGGATTCCCCAGGGCAGGGATAAACACATGCTGAAATCACCAGATCTCCATTGCTCTGAGCCCAGACCACAGTTAGAGGGCTGATGAGGAAAAACACGTGGTGGTATGGCCCCAATGTGTAGTGAGTGGACCCCCAAGCCTGGAGTCTAGAGGGTCATCAGAGAGTAACTCCACTCCACGGTGACAGGTCTGTCCAGGCTGGGGTGCTCCACGTGGCAGGTGTAGACGTCTCCCTGCTGAGGGCTCATTTCCAGCATCACGAGGAGCTGGAAGGTCCAGTCTCCATTATGGATCGGGTTGGTGGCCACAACCCCAGCTGTTTCCTCCTGTCCATTCAGGAACCAGCGGACTTGAATGTGGCCTGGATAGAAATCTGTCACGTGGCAGATAAGCAGGCTGTGGGGCTGCAGGGCCTCCTTCTTGGAGGGGGAGACGTTCACTTTAGGTGGGACTAGAAGTGCAGAGAAGAATCTGGTAGTGACAACGGAGACAGCTAAAGCAGCAGTTAGCGATTGTCTTGCCAAACTGACCTCTCGATGTTAGAAATAAATATCTCATCCACCTTAAGCTACTTGGAGGCAGAATTTGGGGAACAGAAAGGGAAACACAGAATAAAGTGTTCAAACGTTCCAAGAAAGACCTTATCAGACACAACGAGGAAAAGAGCAGAGAAGAACAGGAGCGGGTCAAAGTTGACACGCTGTAGCACTTTGGCCAGAAACGTGTAAGCTGGTAACTAATATCTTTGAACAGAAATGTTAAACCTGTTGTAAAGCAACTAAAGTTACATTTTCCCATTTGGTTCAAAAGGCTGTGTAACCCTGCCGGCTGTGATCTTGGAATTAGAATTCATGCAGCCAATACCGTTCTTTTTTTTAAAAACTTTTTTTGGGGAGGTGGGTAGTTAGGTTTGTTTGTTTGTTTGTTGTTTATTTATTTTCATGGAAGTCCTGGGGATTGAACCCAAGACCTCATGCATTCCATGCACGCACTCTACCACTGAGCTGTACTCTCCCCTGCCAACAGCATTCTTTTGATCTATGAGTCTGATATTTTAAAAACGAGAGAAGACATGAAGTAGCTTGATTCATTCTTCATTTAATATATATATCTCTTGGTCTCATCTACCAAAAAATAAAATAAATTTTGGAGGAAGATCCGCAAACTCAATGTTCTTAGCAATTTCGTGTTTGAATAACAGGGAGTCTGGCTCTTTCCCATGCCACTCTGGTCCCCTGCTCACCATGAAGACTTTTGATTTCAAACTGGGACCTGAGATGAGATGGAGATGGCTCCCCTCCTCTGCGGCCTGAGCCCACCCCCTCCAGGGTCTTCTCTCCTCCACCAGCCCTCTCACCTGTGCGCTTCAGGGTGAAACCCTTGTCCAACTCATAGTTGTGTCTGCACACCGTGTCCACCGCGCTCTGTCTCAGTTCCAGGAAGTCCCTCTGGATGTTCCAGTTCTTGGCAGTTTGGCGCCCCAGCTCCGTCACAGCCACAAACACCCCCACGGCACTGTCGAATTGGACGTACACCTCTCTGTTGTAAATGTATCGCTCCAGGTAGCGGTGCGTCCCGTTGAACTCATAGCAGTCACTCCTCCTCTGGTACACGTACAGCTCTGTGGAGAGTGAGAGTCCACGGCAGGGCTGGGAGAGACTCCAACACCCATGAGACGCTCTGCCCACTTTCCCTGTGACATTGAGTGGCTGCATCCAAGGCCATGCACTTCCTGTCTTTTGCCTCTTTCCTCTCGAGTCTCCATCCTTGTTCTCGAAGAGTGTCCGGTTAGAGAACTCAGGGGGGTCACTCTGCCTGTCCCGGGAGCGCTGACCCAGAGCACAGCCAAAATGAAAACTCTGTGTTCACCACGTTCTCAGTCTCTTCTCTCTCCCCTCTCTTCGCCTCACCTCCAGCCTCTGCAGTTCTCTCTCAATGAGTCAACAAATCAATACAGTGTTAGTCACTACTGTTGATGTAAATGTATCCTGGTGACCTTGGATACATCATAGAACCTCCCTGGTCCGAAGTTTTCTTATCCAGTAAACGGGGGCTTTAACTAAATAATCTCTGAGGTCCTTTCCAGTATAAATCATGAAGAGCATGGCCTCAGGGAACCTTAAGGTCTAAGTGGGAGACAAGCAGGTGGACGCAGTATGGGCGCAGTGACAGGTGGGTTCACAGGGGTGTGGCAGCGGGATTGTGGGGACATGTGAAGAGCACCTTAAATTTGCTGAGAATTGGAGGCCGAGGGAGAGATGAGGGTTCAGAGGAGCTGATGTTTCATCTGGGGTTATAAGGAGGAGCAGAATCTCACCAGAGGGAGCAGCAGGGAAAGGGAAAGTGAGTGAGGTGGTGGGAGACAGGACAGGCCGGCAGTGCCGTCTGCTGTCTGCGCCAGGCCGAGGAGTTCGGGGAGTTTCCTGACAGGGAGCAGATTTATTAGCCAGCGAGTGGTTTCGTCTGATCTGTGCATTAGGAAGGTCCTCAGTAAAGTGACTGGTGATTAGATTAATGTTGAGCTGAAAGAAACACAAAGGACAGAGCCCTGGTTGGTTCAGAATGGCTCACAGGAACTGCCCTTGGGGCACGGCCTTACATGCTTGAAAAGAAGCTTTTATTAACATAATGCTGATTGTTTCTTCCCACCTTTTCTTTCTCTTGGGAAAGGGAGACAGAAGAAATGGAGTAAATACAAGTTTAAACCCCAGGCTTCTGCCGCTACCCAGGTAATGTGATGGGTGGAGTCCCAGGGTTTAAGCCGGTATGGTTTCTATAGATATGTATGTATAAGAATAACTGAATCGC
The DNA here is from genome assembly GCF_036321535.1 of Camelus dromedarius. Lineage (NCBI taxonomy): Eukaryota > Metazoa > Chordata > Mammalia > Artiodactyla > Camelidae > Camelus > Camelus dromedarius. Next base: position 21,186,646 of record NC_087454.1, on the reverse strand, counting down.
TTTGCTGTACACCTGAAACTAATGTTGTAAGTCAACTACACTTCAATAAAAAGCAAAATTAAAAATAAATAAATAAATAAATTTTGGGATGGTGAATGTCATGAACGATGGATTTAAAATTAAAAAATAATTTTTAAATGGAGGTACTAGGGACTGAACCCAGGACCTCCTGCATGCTAAGCATGCGCTCTACCACTGAGCTACACCCTCCCCCTGAGCTACACCCTCCCCCAACAATGGAGTTTTAAAGAGGCCACTAGAGCTACAAATCTGTTGCATCCATGAGTTGGATGTTCCCTTTCTACACAATTTTCTTTATGACCCAGTAGTCACGAAGGCCTTCTCGATAGTTCCAGCTTCGCCCAGGGCCTGTTAAGCCAGGTTTTCCTCTTTCATCCCTTTCCATTTCTGCTGAAAGAGTTGGAGGCGCAAAAAGGAAATGGAGGAATCTTCCCGACCCATCAGATCCAAGTTCCCTGGATGTCAGATTTCACTCAGTAATGAGTCCCTCGGCTTTGAAACTGTGCGGGGAGCTCTGGGCCCACCCTCTCCTTCCCCCAGGTGTCTCTCTCACAGGGTGAGGGGACTCCATCTCAGGCCTCTTACTAACCTGAATCCAATGATCTCTCCACCTCACTCTACTCCTCCCACTGCCACCCACCACTCTGCTCACTATTCACTGCAAGGGAGCCCCAAGCTTCAATTTCCAGTGTCTTCCTATCAGCATCTGCCTGCTGCCCAGAACAGCTTCTCCTGTGCCCATCCTGCACTACTCCCCTCTCACCTCCTGTTGGACATCATCTCATCTCACCAGCTATTTCCTGAGCCCACAGCCCCTTCCAGCCCTCCAAGACCCAAGCATCTCCATTTCTTCTCTCATCTGTGGACACGGGCTCCACAGCTGAGCCGCCCTTGTCCAGTTCTGTGTTCACCTGAGGATAAATGCCAGAAAAATTTCCCCTTCCTTCTGTCTGAGAAATGAGGACAAGGGGATGGTGTTTGAGTAGATGAATTTAAGAGTCTTCATTGCTGTTACCCCCAGAAATTGGGGAAGGAGCCTGAGAGAAACTGATTCTCAGGAAGGAGTAGGGCTGGTTTTATGGATGGGGAGAGAAAGGTTGGGGAATTTTAACATAAACGACTTCACCATTCCAGCACACATGGTCTTGGTGGGGAGCTGGAGCTAGGAGGGGCCATTTCCTGTTTCTCACTTCCTCTCAGAACCTACCCTGATGTGCTCTGATCTGGTTCCTGATGTGGGGGACAGTCAGCTGCAATAGTTACCCTGCTGGCTTTCCCCACAGCTGGTCCTCATTACCCTCCTCTCCCCCCCCGGCCATCGCTGTTCCTGGGACAGGGTTCCCGTTTGGTTCTGTGAAAGGGGCCCCCACCTGGAGCACTGGTCCTGTATCTGGGATCCTGGACAATGCAAACTAAACACAGTTCCCCTTTCCTATCTTTTGATGCTGAAATGTTATCTTGAGGACCCCTCTGTGAGAATCTTGTCCCTCCAAAGTCATTTCAGACCACCAGGTACCACTGTGTCCAGCAGACACAAACCCTGATCTCTTTCTCTCTCTAATGGGAATCCTGGCCCTTGGATGAATGTCCGAGCCCCAAAGCCTTTCCCACGGAGGGAGCCCACATGGGGAAAGCCCCCAGGATCATTCCCCAGAGCCAGACCCTCCAAGAGCAGCAGCTCTGCACTTACCTGGGGTGTCTCTGCCCTGAGCCAAAGGGAAGCTCAGCATCGCCAGGGACTTCATCAGAGCTGCCATCCCAGGGGCCCCAGTGACCCAAAAGACTGCCATCCCGCAGCCTGGGAAAGGACAGGAATCAGAGTCAGAGCAGCTCTCACTCAATGGGCCTCACTCTTAAAACATGAGAGATGGTGAGCCTGGACCCCTCCTACATCCCCTGGGTGTGGCCAGATTCCAAAAAAGGAACCAATAAGTAGGAATTGTCACTTTCCAGGCAGAAGCTTGCTGTCAGGCACATGCTACTTCAAGGTATAAGATTCATTGAAGGCAGAATAAAGGGAGGGGCCTCTGAGGAACTGGATGAATCATGAGGGTCTTTTTGGTTTTGTTTTTGTTTTTTTCCTTCTGTTCTCCTTGCCCTGGAGCAGATTGCAGGAATGTCATTCCCGCTCAGTGGTGAGTGCTAATCCCCCTTGCAGGGATGCGGTCTGGGGAAGAGCAAGTCCTAGGCAGTATGTTAAAGATCTCAGGGGATTAGAGTGTCCACCCAGGACTCTGAATTGGTCCTGGAGGCTGTACCAGCCATCACGTAAGGGGTCAGATGTTCACCTTCCCCTCACAGAGGTCCGGTTATAAAGGATGTGGAACAAGGGTCTCTGGGCTTTAATACCAAATAAGGCATGGAAGTAAGTGCACAACTTTGGGCAAATTACTTGCCTTTATGGGCCACAGTTTCTTTACTTTGGAAATGGGGGTGGTAGCACCTGTCTTCTCAGTAACTCTGGGAGGGGTGAAATGAGAACGTACATATAAAATGCCTTAGAAATGTAAAGATCAGAGAGTTTTTGAAGTACTTAAATCATTGATGAATTGAATAAAATCGTACATTATTATTTAACTTAGATTTTCTATTAGAGACAGGATGCATTATAGTAAAGTGGTCAGACACAGGTCAAGAGTGAAATTTCCTGGCTGTGAAGTCCCCTTTCTGCTACTTCCTGGATTTTTTTTTTTAAACCTCTTATGACTCAAATTCCTTTCATGTAAAATGGAGACTATCATGGAGACCCTGCCGTTTATTTGGAAATCGAATTGCGATAATCCTTAGCACCTGCATCTCTTCAAACAGAGCCTTACACACAGTCAGGAATCAAAGAATGTTAATTATTCTAATGAAAGATTAGTTCAGAACACAAAAAACTCTTTACTCAACACAACACACTATTTCAATAATACAATAATACAAATTCTATCATGGCAATATTAAATACTAGAAAAACTTACTATAGTCCCACACCTGTTTACTATGGTTCCAAACCCCTCTGTAATAAAACAGAACATATAAAAAATCTACCACTAGATTTCATATGAAATGACTAGAGAAATTGTTCTTAAGAATAAGATTTAAATAAAAGTGCCTTATATCACCACATTCTTCTATGAAGAAGAAATAAAAAGAGTAATAATTAGAAGTGAACAATTAAATATTGTTTGCCTTCTGTGTGTATGTCTGGAAACACCAAAGGATTCCTCTAAAATGATCAAAGGTGTAAAATGGTAAATATAATATCATTTGATAACAGTCAAACGAATTCCTATATGAAACTAAGAATCAACATGAAATTTTGAAAATGTCCATTCACATAAGTTATTACAAATAAAAAGTACTCAAGAATCAACTTCAATTACCTATTTCCAAACAACACCACTAAGAGGAAGGCGATTATGGTATCTCCGTTTTAGTTTCCTCCTCCTGTCCCCAGTCCCGCGTAGGCTGGGGCTTTCTGGGCTGTGTTGGTCCTAACACTGTTCTAGCGTTTTCTTTTCCAGCCACAGAGATGCCCCTTCTGACGTTTTCTGGTTGGCTGAGCCCCATCAAGCTGTTTCATCTCCACCCACTTCTCCCTCCACAGGGGTAGAGAAATAAGTCCTGGAATCAGAGCTCCTCCTTGCCTTGCCTCATTTTCTCCGCACTGTCTGTCACTGCAGATGCACCTTGAAGACACAGGGAGCCAGACCAGAGTCATGATCCTTCAAGCCCTCACCCTGGCTGCCCTGCTCAGTCCCCACGGAGCTGGCGCCTTCCAGGGTGAGTGCTCAGGGGGCGGGGGGTGGGGGGGTGACCGCAGCACGTTTTACAACCCACAGGTGCTCTTTTCTGTCCCGTTTCTCTTCTCTATTCTTTTCCCTCTTTTGTGAGGTCATCTTCTTCCTTTCACTCCACAACATAGTAGCTGCTGTTTATTGATAAACACCTGCAAGTGCCAAATCTCCTCTTCGTTTTCACAACAGACTTTTCAGGAAGGCTTCCGTTTTAGAACTGGAAAGACTGAGATGCAAAGAGGTTAATAAATGTCTCATGATCCCCCGTCACATCACTGATGAGTGAAGAGCCCTGGTACCTCCTCTTCCCAAGATTCTCTGTCTCTCTTACATTTCAGAGGTAGACTTTTTGAAATGGGAGTCTGCGATGTTTGTTTTTGACTTTTTCCTGGTTCACTCAGTCCTCAACCAACTGCATTCTCCCCTTTGTTTCCCCATCTCTGATGCTGCTCTCAGTGGGGCCGCTAATGGTCTCCAGACAACCCAAACCCACCATCACCTCTCCATGTGTGTCTTACTTGTGTTATTAGTGATGTTTGTGATGTGACTGCTTCCTCCTTCCTGAAATTTCCTTCTTATTCCTTGTCTTAGAAGCATACTTCCTCCTTGTTTTCTTCCTATTCTTTAGTCTTCTCCTTTTCAGTCTCTTTTTATTTTATTTAATTTTAAGTTTTTTATTGAAGTATAGTCAGTTGACAATGTTGTGTCAATTTCTGGTGTACAGCATAAAGTTTCAGTCATACATATACATACATATTCTTTCTCATTGTAGGCTGCTACAAGATATTTAATATGGTTCCTTGTGCTATACAGTAGAAACTTGTTTATCTATTTTATATGTAGTAATTAGTATCTGCAAATCTCAAACTCCGAATTTATCCCCTCTGAACCCCTTTCTCCCCTGATAACCATAAGTTTGTTTTCTATGTCTGTTAGTCTGTTTCTGTTTTGTAAATTAGTTCATTTTTGTCTTTTTTTTTTTTTTTTTAGATTCCACATATAAGTGATATAATATGGTATTTTTCTTTCTCTTTCTGGCTTACTTCATTTAGAATGATGATCTCCAGGTCCATCCATGTTGCTGCAGATGGCATTATTTAATTCTTTTTTACATTCCATTGTATAAATACACCACAACTTCTTTATCTAGTCATCTATTGATGGACATTTAGGTTGTTTCCATGTCTTGCTTTTCAGCCTCTTCTTAAATGTCCGTGTTTGCCAGGATGCAGGACTACACATTCAGACCCTGCTATTATGACTTTATACACTTTTCTTGAGTTATCTAATCCAAACTTTTAAGTTCACTTGCCACGAGGATTCCTGGTCCATGTTACTGGACCGTCTAACTTGAGACCCATTTACTTATTTCAACCGCCCTCATATCAACTACACTTTGTCTCCCAGAAATTTAACCCCAGCATGTTTCTAACAGCAGCACATTTTATTTTCTCTCAATCACTTCTTTATCCTTCTCTACCTTCTCTATCCTTCTCTACCTGTCACTGATGCCACAGTTCTCCACATTGCCTGCTCGTTCTGGATTCCTTCATGTCCTTACTTCTACCCACTGATACCTGTGCTCGCATCTCTTTACTGCCATTCAAACACACCCACTTGTCTCCTTGCCCTCCGCGTTACTGCCTCATCTGCACCCTCATCCCTTCTCACCTGATTGCCCAAGAGCCTCCTGGTCTTGCTTTCAAACCAGCCTCCTCCAATCCCTCTTCCCTGCTGTTGCCACCTTCCAGTACGGATATGATCATGTTACTCTCAAGTTCTTCCAAGAATTCCCATGGGCTGTGGGATACCATTCAAATACCTCCAATTAGCACACGAGGCAGAGCACAATACAGCCCCCTCCACATTCCCCTCTTAGCTCCAGCCATACCGAAGGACATGCAGTTCTCCACGCATTTTCATGTCTCTCTCTGCCTGAGCCTACTTCTCTGGCTAAAAATGCCATTTCCCCCTTCCTCTGCTTTGCTAACGTCAGGTAAATCTCATCTTTGGGAAACCTTACTTAAATCTCATTTTGATTTTATTTTTTAAAACTTTTTTGTGGGGGTAGGTAATTGGGTTTATTTATTTTAAACATTTATTTATTTTTAAATAGAGCTACTGAGGATTGAGCCCAGGACCTTGTGCTTGCTAAGCACATACTCTACCACTGAGCTATACCCTCCCCACTCATTTTGATTTTAATATCCCCTTTGGCTCCCTTCTAGGATCTTGTGTATACCTTGTGATAACTCAGCAGTGATCTTTTCTTCGTCTTTCTCATTCTTTGGAGTCCAAGCAGCTTGAAACCAAAACCCTCATCTTCTGAGTTATATCTTTAGTGCTTGAAGATTAAAGGTTTATAATACGTGTTTTTTTGGCAGAATGAAAAGTAACATGTGTAAGAGTGTAATTTACTTAAAAATGCCCAGATCTTTATCTTTAAGAATTTGTGAATATGAGGTAATTTATCCATTTATTAAATAAATAGTGATTAAGCATAGGAATTCAATGTAGGTAGGATTGCCCTGAGCTTGAAGGAAGAAACATTTGCAGTGTGTTTTAGGTGATGGTTTGAATTTGGATAAAAGAATATAGAGGAAGAATCCAGTGTACAGAATCAAGGAGGCAGAAGTTGGAAAATCCATTAACTTATACACCATTATGTGACTACATAAGGGATATTTTGATTATTGTGCTTAATTTTAGACAGCACCATAATCACCCAAATGGTAACTATCATGAATAAGATGCTTGGAAAACCCCAGAAGAATATTTATAGGCATATATTGCATATTTTGTTAACCATAAAATATGCATGGTTGTATAATGAAAAAAAAAGAATTTGTGAAAATGATGAAAATGAATTCTCCCAAGGTGAACAAACTACATTTGTGGAGCCCAGCTTGTTCTTTCTTTTTTCTCTTTTTTCTTTTTGTGGGTGAGTGATTCTCTGACCACTAAAATCAATGGAAATCTGCAAGTACTCATGTGTGTCAATGGATTCTGTCACCAGAAGCATTGAAGGAGAGGACTGATTCTCCACGTGTCAGGAGCTTCCAGGGCAAATCTTTAATTAGAGAGTTAGACCAATGAACCCTGCAGTGTCGTTTCACCTTAGTACCTCTGCCTTTCTCCACCCCAAACTCTCTCATTTCTATTGTTTCCCTGTAATGCCAATAGACTTTTCTTTGTTGTCAACCTTTTGCTGCTTCTTACATACCAGTTAAAATTAAGATACTATCCCATGGGTGTTTTAAATGCAGCAACTTTGATTTCCAACAGAAACCACACTTTAAAACATAAATTCAGCAAGAAAATTTGTGAACATATGAATGACGATGACACTTTTACATTTGTTATGCCTAAGATGAAAGTTCTGTGGACAAAATTACATAGCCAACCATTTTTATCCTGGAGCTAAGAAAGTAACTTGAAGTCTATGAAAAGAACAAAGATGTTTTATTTCTTTCACTATTTAAAACATTTTCTACTCTGAAACATTTTTACTTTACTCTCTCCTCTTCCCCACCCTGCTCTGTAGCTTTATCACTAATGTGATGTCTGGTCCTGTAAGGATTCTGAAATCCTGTGGGACTGGAGAGGGGGAGGACAAGTCAATATTGCTTCTACAAGGAGTTGTGTTACCTTGGGACAGTTATCTCATCTCTGTGGTCAGTTACTGAACACGCAAAATAAAGCTTTCCCTGGGGGTGTGAAGATTCAATGAATAAATTATGCACATAGCAAGTCCTCAATAAATATTCTTATTATTGTGCTCAACATTACTATCATCATACTGGAGTGATGGATGCTTAACTCTTCAGGGACAAGGGAAACCCCTGAATTTTTTTCCTTTTCATATTCTTTTTTTTTTTTTTCCACATTGGAGTATAGTCAGTTTACAATGTTGTGTCAATTTCTGGTGTACAGCATAACATTTCAGTCATACATTTACATAAATATATTCGTTTTCATACTCTGTTTCATTGTAGGTTACTGCAAGATATCGAATATGGTTCCCTGTACTATGCAGTATAAACTTGTTGTTTATCTATTTTATATACAGTAGTATCTGCAAATCTTGAATTCCCAATTTATCCCTTCCTACCCCCTTCCTCCCTTGGTATGAATTCCCAATAAGTCATTTCTCTCCTTGTTTCCTCCGATTTCTTTCTTCTCCTTACTTTCATTTTGAATTTCTCATTTTCTGTGTTATTCCTTCGTGATCCTAATAACCTTCCCTTTACCTACCTGCTTCCTGTATTCTGTTCACTGCCCTATACGTTCACCCATTCTCCAGCCTCCTTTCTTTCTCTTCATGCAGTGGACCATGTGTCAACGTACGCCGAGTTTGTCCAGACACACAAACCTTCTGGGGAGTACATGTTTGAATTTGATGAAGATGAGCAGTTCTACGTGGACCTGGATAAGAAGGAAACTGTCTGGCACCTGCCAGAGTTTATTCATGCCTTTGACTATGATGCTCAGAGGGGCATTGCTGACATCGTCATGGCAAGGAAGAACTTGAACACCATGATCCAACGCTCCAACCACACCAGGGCCACATCCGGTACTGCTCACTCTTGTCCACTCCTCTACAGTCCAACTGCAGGGACGGGAGAGCCCCTCTACACACAGAGAATGGGGGACCCCAATACGCACTCATGAGTTATGCCCTCCCCATAACTAAGTAGTATTTGATCCACAAGTTGGGTACTTAGGTCATCAGAAGAGGCATTTTCTTCTTATTCAAGATAAAGATTGGGCTGAGGGAGGCCAGGTCAGGGGCATGAGAAGCTGCTACTCTGAACTGGGAGCCCTTGGTTGGAATTGAGGGGAAAGGTGGGCCTGAGAGAGGAAGGCCCTAATCTGGAGAATATAAGGCCTGGGGTGGAGGGTCCTTTGCAATTCAGCCAAAGGCAGTAGACTCACCAGGTTGCATTCCCTCTCAGAGCCCCCTGAGGTGACCGTGTTTCCCAAGGAGCCTGTGGAGCTGGGCCAGCCCAACACCCTCATCTGCCATGCGGACAAGTTCTTCCCGCCGGTGCTCAACGTCACGTGGCTGCGCAATGGGCAGGCGGTCACTGAGGGTGTGGCTGAGACCATCTTCCTGCCCAGCACAGAATTCAGATTCCACCAGTTCCACTATCTGACCTTCCTTCCCACCGCCGAGGACGTCAATGACTGCAGGGTGGAGCACTGGGGGCTGGACCAGCCGCTCCTCAAGCACTGGGGTATGGACGCCCCCACTGTTAAAATTCTTTTTATTTTATACAATTTTTAAAGGTTACTTTTCACTTACAGTTATTACGAAATAGTGGCTCTCTTCCCCGTGTTGTACAGTACACCCAGCAGTTCGTACTTCCCACTCCCCCACCCCTATATGACCCCTCCCTGCTTCCCACTGGTAAACACCAGTTTGTTCTCTGTGTCTGTGGGTCTGCTTCTTTTTTGTTATATTCATTAGTTTGTTGTATTTTTTAGATTCCACATATAAGTGATATCATACAGTATTTGTCTTTCTCTGTCTGACTTTTTTCACTTGGCCTAATGCCCTCCAAGTCCACCCATGTTGCTACAAATGGCAAAATTTTATTCTTTTTAATGTGGATGCCTCCCACCCCTACCTTTGCCATCACCGTCCTGACACCACCTTTATTTCCAGGAGCCATCCCTCAACACCTGCTTCCTTAATCCCATATTTTATCGTCACTTTATTCAAACTTCACCACTTCGTGGGTTCTAAGCCTTCACATCCCCACATTCTCTGCGCTTCCTGATTCCATCTTCTTTTGTTCCCCAGAGGCCCAGGAGCCGATCCAGGTGCCTGAGACAATGGAGACCGCGGTCTGCACCCTGGGCTTGGCGGTGGGCCTGGTGGGCATCATCACCGGCACCATTGTCCTGAAGACCAGGTTATCCGAGAGCGTCCCCAGTTGCAGGGGCCCCTGTGAGTCATCCCAGGGGTGGGGCTATTAGGGACATGGTGGAGAAGTGGGGGTAGCATGTTATGGGTGGTGGATGGGAAGGAGAAACACTTCCACAGGGGTTCTTTGAGCACTTTATATTTTAGAGCCACTGAACTAGATGAAAACAGTAACAAATACAGTGGTCAGTAACATCAGCTGAGCTGCTCGCTATGTACCATGCACTAGTCTACATGCTTTGTATGTATTCGCTTATTTACGTTTGGAGGTTGGTACTATTATTTCCCCCTAGGGAGAAACAGACACAAGGAGAGATGAAGGAATCTGTCCAAGATCACACGGCTTAAAATGTGTAGAGTCTGGATTTGAGCCCAGGCACTGGGGCTCCAGACGCTGCAGTCTTATCCGGTACATCAGGTATAGCCTGTGCAGCCATTGTGTCTCTCCTGGACCATCTTCACAGCCTTGCTTTTCCTCTTTTCTCATAGTGATGTCTCCAACACTAGTTAAACATTTGAAATAATAAAGGACATCCTACATTTTGCATAATCCCAAAGGGAATACATCTAATATATTTGCTATAGATTTTTGGCTTATAATCTTTACCATGTGGTGAAATTGATCAAATTCAGTTTTTGCATTTCTGAGTTAAATTCACCTGAAATTAATATAAATTTTATTTTTTGGTTTATTGGTTTGGGGGTCATGTTATGGATTTTCTGATATTGAACAGTAATTTCATTCCTAGGTGTTTTGTGTTGGTCTCAGCCTATCGACAGTGATGCTGTGGGCTAGGAATGCCCCCCCCCCGCCCCGAGCACTCACTTAGGCATGAGTTGTGGGGACCCCCCAGAGACATTTCTCCAACCAGAGCTAATATTCTGGCTGGAATGGCCCTTCTGGTGGTTATTATGATTGCAAGAGGCACCACAGCAACAAACATCAGAGAACTTTGAAAAAAAAAAAAAAAAAGCAAGATATATTACTGACAAGTCCTAGAGGGAGAGGCGGGGAGCCTGGGGTTCTGTGGGTGGGGTGCCTAGGGTTTCACAGATTCATTCTTTATTGGTGAATTTAAAACAATAGAGCAGGAATTAAAGCATGAGAAGGGAAAAGCAAGGTCAATCAAGTGATCAGTTACTTAGGTCCCCCAGGGCCTTCTGAAGGCCGGGCTCTTTCTGTGGTTGTGTAAACAGCAATTGTTTTTGAGATGGATGCTTTGAAGTGAATGTCTTAGCAATCAAAAGCTTAACGTCAGGCACTTGCATCACAATCCAGAAAGCTAATCGTCAGGCACTTACACTCTACTAGGATAAATCTTATTTGATCAAAATGTATTATATTTGTAACACACTTCTGGGTTCGGTGACATGTCCTTAGTTGTCTCTGGAAAAAAGATGCACCAGCCTTACAAAATGATTTGGAAAGCTTTTGCTCCTTTCTACTTTCTATGCTCTACATAAGAGAGGAACAATTTGTTTTTGAAATGTGGTTGGAATCACCCAGCTACAATGTTATCAGACAGCAGCCTTTGGAAAGTTGTTCTTTGGTTCTGAATTCAATATTGATGTTCGTTTCTCTACTTCAGTTTTCCCTTTCTTCATGTAGTTTCGACCTTCATATCTTTCTAGAAATTTATCCATCTTTTCTAAAATTTCAGACTTATTGGCATAGAGTTGATTATAACATGTTTTTTCATTTTAAAATATCTGCGTATATAATTATTTCCCCCTTTTCATTCTGAATCTCCTCTATTTTCCTTAAAAGTCTTGCCAGAGGTCTATCAGCTTCTTTAAACTTCTTATTAAATCAAAATTTGATTTGTTTATCTTACTTATTTTTTGTTTTCTATTTCATTGAATTCTTCCCCTGTCTTTATTATTTATATACTCTCTTTTTTTTGCTTTTGCAGTTTTTCTAATTCGCCATTCTCTTACTGGAAATTATTAGTTCATTTTCTTTCAGGCTTCCTTTTCCTAATAAATTTATTTTAAACCTAGATGTGTCCTTTTAGGCACTACTTTTGATATACAAGTTTTCATGGAGTACTAAGTCCTCCATCATTTATATTTTCATTCCCATGGTTATTAATTGCATGTTTAAGGTATATGGAATTCATTTATTTATCCCTTTTAATTGATTTAGAATTCAATTGCATTATGGCCAAAGAACAAAGCCTAGATGATATTAATTTGAACACATTAAGGCTTCCTTCATGGCTTAATAAATGTTAAGTTTCCAGGAGGGCTTATTAAGAGTCAGTGTATCATTCACCAGGTTCCCTTCCCCCAGCTGGGAGATTAGGGGAGCACATGTCAAGATGAAGGTCTGTCTGGCTCCCTGAGTAACTCTGATCAGCGGGGCTACCCCGCTGACTCACACTGGGCGTGTAGCATGAGCAAAAACTAGATCTCAGGGGATACGTTACATCAGCACTGCCTCTCTTACTCTTACTATACAAAAGAGAGGTGCTTAAAGAGACTTTGAAGAAGCAGAGAGGCAGGAGAATTAGAAAAATATTTCATCACATAAGTCAAGGGAGCAGAAATTTCAGGAGGGAGGAAATAGTTAATAGTGATGGAGGTTCATTGGCTGTTACCTAAGATAAGTATCCCCCGGGCCTGGTATTAAATGGTTTTGGGGGCCGTTTAAAGAGCAGCTTCATACACTGTGCCCAACTTCCACTTCCTTCAACTTCCATCGCCTCCTTGTTGGGCCTCTCTGGTGTTTCAGAACATGCAGTCTGTGGCATGTTGGAGAGAGTGAAATGACATCTCCTTAGGTACCTCTTGACGGCTCACTGATTCTCATCCAGGGGCAACATCTACTGGAAAGACCACCTTCTTCTTAGGGGCTTGTGAGGCAAGAAACTGAAGGGCTCAGTTGTAGAGGGAGAAAGGATGCAATTCTAAACTGAGAGTCCTAACCACACTATGTCTGTCCTACTGCAGGTGACAATCTTTCCTCGACGGAAGAGGACAGAGGGGAGTCCCCAGCGTCAGATCTGCTTTAAAGCTCCAGTCTCTTTGAATCTCTGTGCTCCTCAGCACCAGTGATTAATGTCCACAGAGACCCACCCCCGCCAATTCCTGCCTGTCTATGAGTCTAGTCGCACTTAGCACCTTGCAAAGGGCCTGGCACAGAAAGCACTTAATATATATCCAATTTGAAGTATGGTGACAAGGTGGCCCCACACTGAATGGTCTACAAGCCTCGGTCTCCTCTGGGACTTCTCCCTAAACAGCATCCTTCCTGAGAAATCCCAGAGATCAACAGATACCTGTGTGTCAGAGCTAGACATCCCTGGTGCTGTCTTGGCAACGCGAGAGCCTTTCCCCACTCTCCATATTTTTAAGTCCCTGGGAGCACATATCCTGGGCCTGTGATGTGGGTGCAGATGCTGCATTTTGTGTCCTGCCAGGAGGTAAGTCTAGGGAACGTTCGCTCTGCCCTGGGTCCTTCTCTAGCCGATAGCATGGGGCCGTGGGAACAAGGATGGTTGCTGTTCACCATGGGGCTGATTTCCTCGGAATGAGCCCTCACATCGTCTTCATGCTGCTGCTTACCCAGCTTGACCCCCCTTTTATTTCACCCAGAATTCTCACCACTTCTAAACCTCCAGGGCTCTTCTCCTTTTCTAAGTAGCAGACAAGACTCCTCTTCCAGTAGACCTACTGTTTTGCAGGATTTCCCCATAGTAAAGTCGTTAAGCCCTTAGTGACTCAGTGTCTTCCTTTATAGCACGTCATATTGTACTGTATCCACTAGTCCGCTGATGTCCCTGCCCCACCCTGCCAGGCTTTACTTTATTCCTCCCAGCTTCTTTCAGGGGCATCTGAAACCACCTTGGGAGACCCTAGTGTGTTAGCTGGTTTAATTGGTTGAATCCCAATTATGGATTAAGGTCATATCTCTCTCACAGTGTGCAGAGCAAAGTACGGGGACACGGATGAGTGTCTGTCTCAGTTTGGGGAATGTTAACATAAACTATTTCACCATTCTATTACATATGGTCTTGGTGGTGAACTGGAACTAAAAATTAAGATGTGCTATGAGGATTTGATACAGGAACCTTGAAGTCATACTATTACATTGTGTATAAGGGGCAGCTGGAGGAGGAGCCATTTCCTGTTTCTCGTTTCCCCTCTGGCCCCACCCTGATTCACAAACCAAGATAATAACTCCCTCTCTTCAGGGAGTACCACCAACTCCAAAGAAAAACAACAAACAGGCCCATATATGTACTTAAAGTAAGAAGTGTAAGTAAATATAGACTAGCCACTTAAAAGGAACATGAAGAATTCATTTACAAAAAAAGCTATTATTGAAAAAAACACTAGGGACTATAAGGAAAACTGTATAGAAGTTCTAGGTGTAAAAAAATATAATAGTCAAAATAAAAACCACATTAATGGAAATAAATAGTGGGAGAGGTACAGCTAAAAACACATTAGTAAGCTAGACTGAAGAACCCTCCTAGAATAAAAGATGGAAGGATAAAGAAACTGAAAATAGAAAACAGAAACAGACTCACAGACACAGAAAACAAACGATGGTTACCAAAGGGGAAAAGGGGGAGAGGGATAAATGAGGTGTTTGGGATTAGCAGATTCAAACTATTATATATAAAATTGATAAACAACAAGGGCCTAGTGTATAGTCCAGGGTACTATATTTAATAGCTTGTAATAACCCATAATGAAAAAGAATATATATGTATAACTGAATCACTATGCTGTACACCAAAAACTAACATAACATTATAAATCAACTATACTTCAATTTAAGAAAAAGAAATTGAAAATAGAGAAGAGTCAAAAGAGGTGGAGAAGTGCCATATGAGTGCCATAAAGACAAAAATAGGAGAAAAGAGTTACAGAAATAAAAGAGATGAATTCTCAGAATTAAAAGATAAAGAGGATCCATTATGTCCTACAGTAAGATAAGGAAAAACCTATTTTAGATACAATATAATGAAATTTTAAAATATCAGACAATGAGAAAATTCTAAAAGATTTTGGAAAGACTGACATCAGATTTCCTAATGTCAACACTGGATGCAAAAAGACATTGGGATGATATTATTTAAAATATTAAAGAGAAAAAAAACTTCAAACTTAGAATTTCACACATTAGCTAAATGTTATTACAAAGTGATGGTATAATAAAAATGTTCTCTAGCATACAGATCTTCAGAAGGTTTGCCGCAGAAATAATCACATTTGAAACACTTTTGGAGGAAGTATTCCAATAAGAAAAATTTTCAGGAGGTGCTAAAAAGGTGTGGGAAGTAAGGTTGGTTAAGGAGAAGTATTTGAATGTATTTGAAAGCATGCTAAGGTTCTTATCTGATTAGAGGGAAAGGTATAGGCAACAATTTTTTTCTAAAAAAAGATGATGGAGAGTAAAAAAGAAAAAAACCCCAGAACTATTGAAATAAATAAGATGTTAGAAACAAGTCCAATAAATGCATCAATAATCACAATAAATATAGCTCTGAGATGGGGCAAAGACAGTGCCATGCTTTCACCAAACCATTACATTTTTCTGAATACACAGCCTAACTACGTATTTCCAGCCCCTTTGCACCTAGGCAGGGTCATGGTTTAATTCTTGCCAATGGAATATGAGTAGAAATGGCATGTGGTTTCCAGTCTAAAGCCATAAGAACAGGTGTTCCTTCCGGAGGCTCCCTCCTGTCTGCAAAGCTGGAAGCAAAGTTCTTTATAATAGTGGAGATGCAAGATGAAGCCAGCCTGGATTCACGAGGCAGTTTTTGAGAAGAGCTGCAGAGAGTGTCTAACCTTCTTTGAACTTTACATGAATAGAAAAAATAAACCTGTTTTTTAAACCACAGAAGTTTCGGTGTTTGTTGCAGAAGCAAGTTTGCTCCACTTTGACTAATATGTGGATTGAACCACCAACTAGAAGACAGACTGTCAGTCTGAATCGAAACCAAAATCTATCCTTCTGATACTTACAAAAGCTACATCTAAAGCATTAGTGCAGAGAAAGAGTCAGAAAGAATAAAAGGATATAAAAAGACATCAAATGAATACGAACAAAAAGAAAGCTGTGTAGTATGCTCATGTCAGACAGAACAGACTTGAAGACAGAAAGACTGTCAGTACAAACTGGGAAAAAGCTCAATTCACTGAGACTATGATACTTCCAGAAGTAAGCACCTAATAGTCTGAACATAAAGAGGGCAAAAATGCTTCAAAAAATGGAAACAAATACAAAAATCTACAGCTACAGTTGGATATTTAAATACACTATTTTTTTTTCTAGGTCAATCCAAAAATAAAGGTATGATAGAACAACAAAATTAACACTTTTGATCTGATAACATATATAAAATTCTGCATCCAATTAGAGCACTTGAGAAACACTAACAAATACTGGCCATATTCCAAGCCATAAAGCAAGTCTCAGTAAGTTTCTTTGTTTCTTCCTCTTTTTTTTTTTTTAATGGAGGCACTGGGGATTGAACCTAGAGCCTCAGACATGCTAAGCACATACTTTACCACTGAGCTATACCCTCCCCCCTCAATAAATTTATAAGATGCATCATAGTGATAAGATTCTTGGATTATAATGCAATTAGATTAGAAGTTAACAAAAAAACTGTATACATTAAAAAAATCCCTATATATTTTGTGATTTAAAGGTTTAAAGGATTTTTTTCCCTAGATTAAAAAAAAAATTTATTCTGTATAGCTCAGGGAACTATATTCAATATCTTGTAATAACCTTTAATGAAAAATAATAGGAAAGTGAACATATATATGTATTTGCATGACTAGGACACTGTGCTGTACACCAGAACTTGACACATTAAAAGTGACTGTAGTTCAATTTAAAAAATTAAAAAACAAAAATAAAGGATTTTTTTCCTACACTGTATCCAGTATTTCCCTTTAAAGTTTCTTGGTCAAATTGTTTTTATTTTTTAACTCCAAATTTGTCCACAGAAACTTAAAGGGGAGTAGGATCCTCTACACCACGGATCAAGATAGAGGATTTGTTTGAGCCCAGCTGCGCAGGGCTCTGATGGTTCCATCTCTCCCTTCAGAGGGTCCCTTCTTGGAGGAGGTAGTAACAGTTGATCTAAGCCCTTCCCATCCCTTTTGACTTTCCTGTGGACCAAGCCTCCATGTTGCATGTAGACCCGGCAGATGGTTCCATCTTCTCACTCAGGCTCTTTACTCTGCTTCTCTACTCAGCAACAGCTACCCTAACTCAGAGAATTTCTCTGATTGGCTGAATACAGCAGGGGTCTCCCCCATCCTAGGATCTGTTTTCTTCCTCTTTACTTCTGCCTTCTTCCTTTACCCCTACACCGACCAAGACAGAGGGCAATGGTCCTCAGTGGGGGGCTGGTCCTGGGACTCCACACCTTGATGACCCTCCTGAGGCCCCAGGCAGCTGGGGCCATCAAGGGTGAGTGCTGAGGGTGCTGGGTGAGGAGCGGAGCCTGAGGGTGTTGGGTTACGTGCCAGCCGAGGCAGCACAGAGCACGAACTGTTCCTCTCTTCTGGTTTATGGGCAACTTCCTTTACCAAGAGATCCCCCAGCCCCCTCACCTTGATTGTGTCTGTGCTGGACCCAAAACACAGATGCAGTGCAGTCCAGCCACGGCAGCATCAGGTTCAGGTACCTCCTCATTCGTCCCTCCCTTCTGAGACCCAAACCTCCATTGTACTGCCGCCCAGCACCCCGATTTCTCTACCACTTCCTGACTTGGAGCATGTCCATTCAAGTCCGGTTCCATGGCCATCTTCCTCCCCGTGTTGATAGGTGGATGTTTATCTGTCTTTCTCCTGCTCCAGACGTGAGCTCCTTGGATGAGGGGTCCACAGCTGGCTCGTCTGTGTGTCCTCGGGGCCTGGTAGTGTGCCGGGCACACGGCAGGCCATCAAAGACTATTGAACAAATAATTGCATAGAATTATAAAGGAATCTTATCAATGAACACGTAACCTTTAATTTCTAGAAAACTGAGCCTCTGTTAGGGGAAAAGACATTTAATCATAATGCTCTGAGACAGAAGAGTTGGAACATGAAACTTGAACTTCTGACTCTTCTTCCATTGCTCTCTGCAAGACCTGGGGCTGATTTTTTCTATCCCTTTAGTCTCTGTGTCACAAACCTTAATTTTTACACCTGCCGGCCATCACCTGTTTTCCCTCACACCCACCTCCACCGCATCTCTGTGCCCAAAGCTCCACTTTGCTCCTAGCCATCTTTATTTTCTTCTCCTCGTCCTACCCCTCCACACCTCATTTCACACACAGGATCTGACAGCACAGCTGGAGCAGATGATCATAGCTAGGATTTAACTCTGCGCATCCCAAGCATGACTTTAAGCAGCCTCTCCTCTTCCCAACCCAGTCTGCCAGCCTGCGCCCATGTCTCTGTGCTGGCCAGTGTGGTGGGCCCGTTTCCCTCCAGCCTCTCCTTTCCACGCCCCAGCAATCCTTCTACTCAGCGTCAGAACAGGTCTCTGCCTCCGCACAGAACCCAGGATGGGGCACAGCTCAGAGACACATCACATGTCATGAGATTGATGCATTTTCTTTCCTCTCCCTGACCCTGAACTCACCCAATACAGCTGACCACATGGGCTCCTATGGACCAGCGTTCTACCAGTCCTATGATGCCTCGGGTCAGTTCACTTACGATTTCGATGGGGAACAGCTATTCTCTGTGGACCTGAAGAAGACGGAGGCTGTGTGGCGTCTGCCTGAATTTGGCAACTTCGCCTACTTTGACCCGCAGAGCGGGCTGGCCAGCATCGCCATGATCAAAGCCCATCTGGATGTCTTGGTGGAGCGTTCCAACCGCACCAGAGCCACCAACGGTACTGGGCCCTTCCTCTGCTCCCTGCCCCAGGAGTAGGGGAGGCCCAGGGCAGCCTCTTCCCCACCTCCCAGGCCTCTATTGGCCATGAGGCACCACTCTTAGACTCTGTGACTGTTGTGCTCAGCCCCTTTCTTCCCCAGGAGGTTCTAGATTCTCCCAGATTCCTTCAGCAGCCTCTTCCCCTTGAGGAATGACCCCCTGCCTCTACCTGGACCCCCCCTCGGGGACCTGTCAGATACAGGTGCCCCCACTGCCCTCCTCAGTCTCCTCTCCCTCTGTCCTCCTGGTTCCTGCCCCAGCAGTGAGCATCGCAGAGCATCCCCTGCCCGGAGGAGGCTAAATAGGAGGGAGCATCCCTTGATCCCAGCCCTGCAGGGATCAGCCTTGGGATTCAGGACCTTGTTCCTCCTAGTGCCTCCCAGAGTGACCATACTCCCCAAGTCGCGAGTGGAGCTGGGCCAGCCCAACGTCCTCATCTGCATCGTGGACAACATCTTCCCCCCTGTGATCAATATCACCTGGCTGCGCAATGGTCAGACGGTCACTGAGGGCGTGGCCCAGACCAGCTTCTATGCCCAGCCTGACCATTTGTTTCGCAAGTTCCACTACCTGACGTTTGTGCCCTCGGGAGACGACTTCTACGACTGCAGGGTGGAGCACTGGGGCCTGGAAAAGCCGCTCTTTAAGCACTGGGGTATGGAGCCCCCTCCCCAGCCCAGACCTGCATGTCCTTCACTTGCGAATCCCTTTGCTGTCCCCTCTGACTCTTCCTTTCTCTCCCAGAGCCCCAGATGCCTACCCCGCTGCCAGACACCACAGGGATGCTGGTCTGTGCCCTCGGCCTGGCCCTTGGCTTGGTGGGCTTCCTGGTGGGCATCGTCCTCATCATCACAGGCTCACGCTTGTCCAGAGCCCCCAGGTGCAGAGGCCTCAAGAGTCTGGGGGAGGAAAGTAGATGACTGTGCAGGATGAGGGTGGAGGATTCTGTGTGGAGAAATAGGGTTGGGGACAAGGGGTGGGCAGGGAATGGAAGAGCAGAGGTGAGGTGAAGGGGTCAGGTTTTGGGGAGGTGGACAGAGATGGCATCCTGGAATTCTGACCTTGAAAAACTTGGTCATATGATTTTTGCTACTTTAGGTAATGACCCTTCTGAGAGAAACGGGTTTGGAGGACCCCCGTCTTCAGCTTCCTGGCAAGTTTCTGACAGCCCTTGAGTGCTCAGTACTGCGTCGACCAAGTGCATCCCCCTGTGCTGACTTTGGGATCAACCTCTGTCCTGCAGGTTTCCTATTTTTTAGCCCCAGTACTCATGGCAGGACTTGCGGGGCACAGACTAGCTCCCCTTCCCAACTCCAGCACACACACACTTTCCTGATCTACCCAAAGCCCTGTAGTAGCAGTAAAATTTTTAACAGTGTTTGCACCGTATCCGTTTTACCAGGTCTTGGCCAGTTCTCTCAGGGTATAGAGGATGCTAGGATCTGGAAGACTGGATTTCCGGTGACAACCAGTGAGCATAACCACTTGGTACTAGGGGTTGGCAGTCATTCTCGGGCCAGTCCAGCTATGTCTTGCTCCATTTGACTCATCATTTTCGGGCCCCTTGTGTGTTACTTGTGAATGGCCCATTTCACATGGACTTCATGAAATTTGCATCCTGAATTCAGATTTGCCTGGAAAGCGGTGCAGAGTATCCCATTCACTGTAACTTCCCGCAACCCATGACAGTTCTGCAGGACACCGGGAGAGGAAATGTTCATGGAAATTCCACTCTTGATTTACTCTGTAATGAAGAGGCCATTGGTAACCAGCCATGATCTATGATGTCATCTCCTTTTTCTACATTCCCTAGAGTCCCATGCATGACAAAGAGAGGCCGAAAGCTGGGGTAAGATGGCTACATCCTCTGCCTGGGGTCCATCCTATCAGGAGGGTCAGGAGGGTAACAGAATAGATCAGCAAGGTGTCTGGTACAAGGAGGGGGACGGGGTCTAAGAGCCATCCACCTGAATGTTCTCTAAATATGTAGCCTGGAAGGTTTTAGTTACTGTGAACAAAATTTTAAACACACAAACAAATAAGTAACCAAACAAAGTAGTTTATGTCAAGTATCAAATAAAGTGGTACAGATGAGTGGTTTTCAAATTAGAATGCACTAAGAATCATGGGGGAGCCTTTTAGAAAGTATGGGCTTCACTCAGATTTACTGAATTAGAATCTTTGCAGAAGGATGAGTGGTGAGTCTGCCATTTTTAACCCACTCCGATGATGCTGTTACAGCCACCCCAGACCCAGGCTGTGGTCTGGTAACTGGGGCCCAATGATGTAGTCTGGTGCTATTGGAGGTCATTGGAAGAGGGCATCCCTGAAGTCTGAAGAGGTCCAGGAAGGCTTTCTGGAGAACATGGGTCTTTTGGGCATAAAGGTTGAGCAAGATACAGGTCAAAAAGGACAAGATAGGGCTTTGAATTATGACTATTTGATCCTGGAAAAGAAAAAATCAAGAGATTATGGGGACTTCGTGGACTTCCCAAGAGAGAATAAGATGGGGCCAACTATTGGCCAGAAGAGGACTCCGATGGAAGTGGGAGAGGATTGTCCTAGTCAAGGTTTTTGTTGCCAGGAACAGAAACCCGATTACAATGATTATAGACAAAAGGAGAGGATATTTACAATAAAGACACGGGAGTGGTACCCAGAACCCAAGGGTGGGTTTTAGCCAGTCCTCGCAGGGAACGGACTGCAGAACTGAAGAGCCAGCAGAACCTAGAGCAGCCGCACTTGCTGTCTCTGGGCCGTGTGGTCTCTGCTCTCCAGACTCTTCTGCAGGTTAGTCCTGTTCTCTCTGTGGACTGACTGTCCATTTCAGCTAACATGTCAGCTCTAGAGTACTTGTGTTTGGATGTCATCTCAGCTCTAGCCACCCACAGAGCCTGTGTCCCCTAGTCACAATTTATAATTATTGGAAAAACAAATGGCTGCCCAGACTTGGGGCAGGTGGGGCAGGTGGCCATCCCAGTCCATTGTACTGTGACCAGGGGACCAAGATCCCACAGAACAAGCCTGGCTCCTCTGAGGTGAGGAGTCGGGTCGTCCTCAGAAAGAGAAGAGGCTGTCAGAAGACACCACGAGGTAGCTCTGTCCCCAGCATGCCTTGATCTCTGCTGATCTTTTACTTAAAACTTAACTAGATGCATCCTTGGAAAGGTGTTTCTTTGATCTCTGTCCTAAGGTTTAATAAAGTCATTAAAAGTGTTCTTTCCTTGGACCAGGAGTGTGCTTTTTTTCACTATGCATATATTACCCAGAAGTCACTGGAAGCAATTTGGAAGGAAGAAGGAGCAATTCCAAATCTTTTAGGTTTATATATCTGTCCTCACACATTTTTTTCCTTCTGGTATCAAAGTAAATAGCTTCTCATTAAAAAAAAACTGTCCTCTGCTTTCTTGATCTGATTTCTTTCAGTCTCTTTTAGAATAGACGTTCAATAGTTACCTCCTCTTCAGTATTTTTATACTCTGCCCCTAAAGATAATAAACATATCCAGCCCTCTCTCCATTCATGTCATTGCCCCCAGAGTTGATAACTTTCAATTGTTTTCAACTAATTCTGTTTCTGTTGATCTTCTGTCTTTAAATAACGTCTGTTTTGCTACACCTTGATTTTTCAACTTTAGACCTTATCTCTTTACTTCCCACTATGAAAGAGGAGGATTTCGATTATTTTTTATCCTCACTGTACACTGGTGTACCCTTTCCATATGCCCTTCCTTTAATATAGTTACACTGTAATTCTGTGGGTTGATGTTGAGTGTTTATATTATTATGACCTTGTAAAGGTTATTTACAGCCAAACCACGGAGTAAACCGTGCATGCTCTTTCTTTCTTTTTTTTTAAAAAATATTTTGAATTTTCGTTTTATTGAAGGAAAGTCAGTTACAGTGTGTCGGTTTCTGCCGTACAGCACGATGCCCCAGTCATGCACATACGTTCGTATATTCGTTTTCATATGCTTTTTTTGCATGATGCCATGCTTGCTCTTTCTTTCTGAGACAACCTTCTGTTTTTCCTGGGATGAATAATTGTCCTGTTTTCTTGGCCTAATTTTATTTGTACCTGTCATTAGTGAAACACAAGTTTCCTCACAGTGCAATCAGATACACCAGGTACTCTGTCAATTTCATGGTCAGCTAAAACGTCCAGAAACTTCTGTCTGCTTCAGTCTTAACTAGTTGCCCTCAACAAGACAGCTGTCATCCTGGAGCCACTGCTTACCTTCCTTGTCAGGATTTTCCTGTCCTCTTTGTTGGACCTTCTGTCTCTTACGGCCAAGTAGAAGAATGACCAGGTTCTGGAATTACTGAAGAGACTTTACTTCTCCCAACCACATCATTTATGTAGCTTCCCTTGTTCAGAGTTTCTTTCTCACTTAGAATATACTTTAAATTCCTCACTGGCCAAGGCTTTCCAACCTCCCCTCCCTCCACCCTTCCTTCTTTCATTAAGTTACAGCCACACTATCTTTCCTTGGAATCATCCTGCCCACAATCTTAAACATCGATGCTTCCAACTCATCATTCATTCACAACTCATGTGGTGAAAATTCAGCGGCTTCCCTGCTCATCTTTGCTAAATATACCACCCATTTCCAGTCCCTCTCCATCACATTACCCTTTTCCATTGAGGGACAGCTGCCTCTCCTTGAATGGAGCCCCTCCCACCAGGCTTTCTTTCCTCATTCAACCTCCAAGAAAGCCTTTTGGGGAGTGACCAAGCCTGTACCAAGAAGCAGTCACTTCCTACCATGTCTCCTCACCCCATCTTCAGCATTGCCACTAACTGTTATTTGGCTCCATCTTGTGGTTTGACTCCGCCTCATGTGGAGGCTCCAAATCTGAGTAAGTCCCAAATCTCCCAAGGAGAGGACCCCCTGGCATTTCTGACCCCTGGAAACTTCCTGCTGCCTTGTCCCTGGAGCCCTGACGCCACTCCTGAGACCTGGTTGGATTCCAGGTTGTCCTTCACTCCTTCCCTCTGGGCTGCAGTAGATGGCTCTGCTCCAGGTACAAGTTCTTACCGTAACGCCCGGAACACGACAGCTCCCCAGTAAATGTTTAAACACCTGACTGACTGAAGAGTGAAATGTAGTCCACTCAGCTCTCAAATTCCTCCTCACTACAAGCCAAGATATTTCCCCTCCCCTACCTTCCCCTCAGGGACCTGTCCACCTGGTCACAGCCCCATCTCATTCACATCTACCTCCTGCACCCTCGTTTCCGTAGGCCCCTTCCTTCCTTCATAAACCTGAAGGGATGGTGAGGACGGATGGCAGGTGTGAATAGTCACCATTCAGATATTGCTCAGTGATTTTACTGAGTGGATCCACTCAGATGGTGAATAATGTTTACTCAGCCTGGTTCCTCTTCACACAGTGAAAGTCATCACTGGGAATTCCCTCAGTACTTATGGAACAAGTTCATTTC
Source organism: Camelus dromedarius (assembly GCF_036321535.1). Classification (NCBI taxonomy): domain Eukaryota; kingdom Metazoa; phylum Chordata; class Mammalia; order Artiodactyla; family Camelidae; genus Camelus; species Camelus dromedarius. The sequence continues at coordinate 21,162,566 of NC_087454.1, read as the reverse complement.
ATTTCTTCTTTTGTGTCTCCACACTTCCTAATCGTTCTTCAAATAAGCTCATTTTAGCTGGGCTTGGTGAAAAAAAATTAATTTTCTACAGCATGGTGGAATCTTAGAAACTACTGTACTTATGGAACAAGTTCATTTCATTTCTTCTTTTGTGTCTCCACACTTCCTAATCGTTCTTCAAATAAGCTCATTTTAGCTGGGCTTGGTGAAAAAAAATTAATTTTCTACAGCATGGTGGAATCTTAGAAACTACTTTTAAAAAGATATTGTAAATAGTGCTGCTATGAACATTGGGGTGCATGTATCTTTTCGAATTAGAGTTTTCATCTTTTCCAGATATATGCCCAGGAGTGGGATTGTTAGATCATATGGTAATTCTATTTTTAGTTTTTTAAGGAACCTCCATATTGTTCTCCGTAGTGGCTGCACCAATTTACATTCCCATCAACGGTACAGGAGGGTTTCCTTTTCCCCACACCCTCTCCAACATTTATTATTTGTAGACTTTTTGCTGATGGCCATTCCGACTGGTGTGAGGTGATACATCTCACTGTGGTTTCAATTTGCATTTCTCTAACAATTAGCGATGTTGAGTATATTTTCATGTACCTGTCAGCCATCTGTATGTCTTCTTTGGAGAAATGTCTACTTAGGTCTTCTGTTCATTTTTTGATTGGGTTGTTTTTTTTTTTTTAACATTTTTTTTTTTTTATATTGAGCTGTATGAGCTGTTTGTATATTTCGGAAATTAAGGCCTTGTTGGTCACATCCCTTGCAAATATTATCTCCTGTTCTGTAGGTTGTCTTTTTGATTTGTTTATGGTTGTTTGGTTTATGTGTAAAAGCTTATAAGTTTGATTAGGTCCCATTTGTTTAGCAACCTAAGTGTCCATTGACAGTTGACTGGTTAAAGAAGATGTTGTGTATATATATGTATATATAATGGAATATTACTCAGCTATAGAAAAGAATGAAATAATGCCATTTGCAGCAAAATGGATGGACCTAGAGATGATCATACTAAGTGAAATAAATCAAACAGAGAACAACAAATGTCATGATATCTTTAATAGGTGGAAAGTATTAATGGGTTGTCCAGTGTTATGTTCTCAGTCTCAGAAACTGTAACAGTAACTGACTCTGAGGTTTGACAGTTATAGCTGATAAAAGAGCACTTTACTTTTTTTTCGACCAAACATTAACTTATCCAACAAAATTAGCATTGTCCTCATTTGGCAAACACGTGAGAAATATTTTATCATGTATAAATATTTACTTGCTATACAAGGACACAAAATGACTTGAAGTTTGGATGATGGGTCTCTCTTACTTTTACAGGAGCTATTCTTATCCTGGCCACCTTAGGTTGAGGGGAGGCCTCAATGGAGGTGAGAGGCCTAGTGCCCCAGTGAGGGAGGGAGGGGTACTGGCCTGGTGGGGAGGGGGCAGGACACGAGGGAAGTAGGTGGTTGAAGGACCCCTGAGACAACATGGTAGAGCAGAAAGACATGGTCTTTGGAACCAGTGATTAAGGCCAAGTTAATATTCCTCTCTGGATCTCTGTTTTCTCTTCTGTTAAGTGGGTATCATAGACTCTAACGATCAGGAGTTGAACATTGTGAGAATCATGAGATGAGTATATAAAGTGACAAGCTTAGGACCTGGACAATAATACAACCTAGTGTGTATTAGCACTACCTCCCTATATGTCCTAAGTGGTGATTAAGTCTCCCTTTCATGAGGTGACCGCTCATCCCAATTTGTCCAGGACTGTCTCAGTTTAATTGCTAACAGTCCCAGGTCCTGGAAAGCTCCTCAGTGCTGGGCAAAACCAGGACGGTTGTTTACCCGGCATCTACCCTACCTTGATGATACATCCTGTCCAAATCCCAACTCTGGGCCTGTCAGCCCTAAGGCGGGGCTGATCAGCCTCCTTTTGGGATCTGTGCTGGGGCATCTGCATGGATGCAAATGCCAAGAGAAAGTTTCACCTTCATTTATGCTTATATTGAAACCACTTCCCCAGGCCCTGGCAAGTTAAGGATATAAAGAATAAGAGACAGTCCCTAGCTCACAAAAGAGCTGTGGAACACATGCACGGTGGGGCAAAACTAACGAGGAAGGAAGTTAAGTTGTGAACTGAAAAGGGAATTTGTCAGTCTGATGGTCCACTGGGAGAGTCCTCAAAAGGCTGGTGAGCAGAACAGCCACACAGACAATCTGTGTGTAGCCACAATGCTAGACACTCGTGCTGGAGCCTGCAGACAGGGGAGGGGTTGAATGAGAGGGACTGGTATGTAGTTGGAGGCTCAGTGAGGTCCCTTGGAAGGTGTGTGTGTGTCTGTCATGGGGGATGAAAGGACAGTCAGAAAAGCCTTTATAAGGGAGGTAACAAGTTGTACTTGGAAATTATGTAGGATTGCTGATGGGGGAAAGAGCATATTCCAGGCAGAGAGAACAGCATATGCCAAGGTCCAGTGGCAATAAACTGTGGGAGAATCTGGGAAGGCCTATCTTCTGCTCTGAGTTGAGCACAGAGTTCAACAAAGGGTGAATGGGGACTCTGACCTTACAGAGGTGACAAAAGCTAGATAGAGGCCTTGTATGCCTTGCAAAGGAGTTTAAGCCTTAAGGGTCATAAGTGACATGATCAGATTTATTTTCTAAAGGATCTCTCCAGCAGCAACAGTGTTGGGGGTGGATTAACTGGAAATAGGGCTATGGATAGAAAACTAGGAAGAAGAGTCATGACAGTCCAGCCTGGGGGGCACTGAGAGGACAGAGTGATAGAGGAAGGCTCCGCAGGCCTCAGGGACTGGACAGAGAAGGGGAGCCGGGGGAGAACTCTAGGCAGAGCACCAGACTCTGGCTCCAGTGACCGGGAGAGTAATGTTACATTAATGACACTGCTACTTACTTACTGTAGAACTGTTATTTAATGTTACTGCTACTGGTTCTGAGCCTCATCTATAAAAGGGTGATGAGTATCTGCTTCATGGGATTATTATGAGGACTTAATTTGAAAGGCACATTAATGAGTTCCGTATGGTTGCTTGTTATTTAAATGGGTAACTCACAGAGGGATGTGTTTGGGAAAAAGATAGGACCTTTTCTGGACATGTACTGTGTGTCAAGAGACTATGGGACACTGGCATCAGGCAGTTGAAAAACAGACTTGGAACTTTGGAGCAAGGTCTAGACAGAGATAGATTTTATGAGTGGCAGTTGTCTCCAGAGGAATGGATAAAATTGCTTAGAAATACTGTGCAAGTAAGAGGACCAAAGAAGGAGTAACATGAGGGACAACACCATCCCATGGAAGGCTGGGGCAGAGACTCTAGAGTGAGGAACCAATGGTGTCAAAGAACCAGGGGACACCACAGTAGGGGAGATGTACAAGGAGAGAAGGACCTCTGGGTCAGAAAAGTGAAGGCTCATGTTTCAAGGGCTGAAGTATAGTAAAGGAAGAAGGAAAGGAAAGAAGCACCTGAAGATGGGAGGGTGGGCACACAAAAGTCTAGAATCGACATTCAGGAAGAAGTCATGGGTAACACGTTCACCAGGTGGCGCCAAAGATCCTCTGTGGCTATTAACATGGGTCTCAGAACCCCTACCCCTTAGGCAAGCCTAGCTGAGCTTCATTCCAACCTGTCAGCCGGGCGACATTCCTTTAGTTGAGGAACTATCAAACTTCCACTGCTGGAATGCTCCAGGACTCCGAAGGATAGAGGCCGATACAGAAATGTACATGTATATATATACACACAACTCCACTCTTCCTTTGGTATGTGGGGATAAAGTAAGAACCTTCAAAGCATAGTCCCATCCATTTTATCTCCTACATAGGTTTCAAATCTACCCACGCCTCTTCATGCACATTGCTACCTCTCCACTCCAAACCACTATCCTCACTTACTGGGAAGGACCACTGCAGTGCCTTTCTAAACTGTCATTCTACATCCATTTTCAGCACCCCGCTAACCCAACGTGATTCTCCCAACTGCTGTTTCTTCCAAGCAGGTGTCTCCTAGCTCCCCACCAGCCCACACAATATTGGAATTCTAGCATAGTAGTTCCTGGAACGAGATTGCTGGGGTTAAATCCCATCTGCAGCGTTCACTGGCTGTATTGCAACTTTGGGCAAGTTCCTTAACTTTTCTGCCTCATTTCTTCATCTATTAAGTGAAGGTAAGTAAGACTTACCTCAGAGGACTATAATGAGGCTCAAGTAAGTTTACAGGTTGTTTTTAGTACAATGTTTGGCACATAGTGAGTGCCTGATAAATGAAAGCTGTTTTTAAAGACTTCAGGATAAAAATTCAAATTCTTATTGTGGTCTAAATGACCTCCTTGATCTAGCTCTGCCCAATTCTCTGGCCTTATCTGGAAGCACACATCTTCATTCCTGCTGCTCCATCACAAACTGTACACACGCAGGCAGTTACCATCACTGTTCCTTCTGCTGGCAACATTCACTCCCATCCTCCCTGAGCCAGACACTACTCGCCTTCTGAGATGTCTGAACAGTTCTGATTGGAAATCTCTCCGATCTGAACCTTCTCTTCTAAATTCTCTATAGACCTTTGCACATTGTGCTGATAGAACTCACAATTTTTATTAAAAACTGTTTGATATCTCCTTTCCCTGCTCCCAGCATGTAAACTGTGAGGACAGAAAACGGCAAGTGGGATTTTGCAAAGAGCTTGAACTAGGGTGATGATCCAGAAAGAGTAAAGAAGCAAAGGTGGGAGATCACGAGACGTCAGATCAGCAGTGACCTCCCTGACATGATCTTTGGCAAGTCTCAGAGAGTAACTCCAACCAGCTTTGGTCCTTGTCCTGGGAGCCCCTCAGGGAAGCAGGGCTTTTCAGTCAGAATAGCTCTGAGGGAAACCAAGAGCAAGGTTGGCAAGGCTTAGACTGGGGTGCTAACAATTAACAGTCTGAGAGACCAAGTCCTGCTTTCACCTTGGAGCCGACCAGTACAACTGCACCATGACAGTTAATAACTGTACTTCGATGGAGATTCAGTATAGGGCCATCTTTCTACCTTCAGCTCCACACCTCCTGATTTAGCAGTTTGGCAATGTCTAAGTCTACTGACCTGATAGTGTTAGTTGAAAAATAAAAAAGGAACTCAAAACGTGTTGACTGAATGAGTGCTTCCAATGGAAGCATTAAAGGGGAGTAAATGGTGTTAACAGGTAGCAAAAAGCAGCAGAGGCAGTGGAACCCATGCTTTCAAGTGCTGGCAAGGGCATGGGAAGAACACTGCCCACAGTGGGACTCCATAATCGCATCCTTCTGATAGCGCTGGAAATGGTGCTTGTTACTTTAGCAGGCAGTAATTCCAACCAAGTTGGAGACCTGACTCCTCAAACTATTACAAGGCCAAAAGGAGAGGGGGGGATGGGGCAGAGTTAGGCTTGGATCAGTTAATGTGACTAAGAGAAAACGTACATTAAAGTACTGGCCCAAGTGGAAACCTCAAGGATCAATACCAGGACAAGGACTGCCAGTAGTGATGGCCAGGAAATTCACGAACATTTGTAAACTGCCTACTAATGTGGCAAAGTGGGAGGTATAAACCAGGTCCAGAGCTATTCTTGCCTGATCTCAGCCAGTTCTGCAGTTAAGGAAATAAGCCAGGTGTCTTTCTCTTTAAGCATTTAGAGTTCTGGATTCAGTATATAGGAACTGTATTAAATCGCCTCCACAGGTAGTCAGAAACCTACCTTTCCAGAATTGAAATCTTTATTTCCCCCAACAAAAAATACTTAAGGGACACGAACAGAAGTGGATGCAGCCACGGACTCAATTCTGTAACTGTCCTTCCCCCTAAACTAACTCAAACTTTTAAATTCCCTCTTAAATGATAGTGCTATACATACAAAATCCTTGCTTCTAACATTTTTCCTTTCAGACTTACGTAACTCCTATCCCACCCCAACTCTAAAGTACTTCTGAACTTTGAAAATCTTTTAAGATCACTCTAGGACGACAGCTCAAAGGGAGTTGAAAGGTTCACTCACTGAGCTCTAAGCAGCTGTTGGACATACAGGAATGTTTTCAGTTTGGTAAGAACTGGTAAGATTGGGGGTGGAGGGTCTAGCTCAATGATAGTGTGATTATAGCATGCATGAGGTCCTGGCTTCAACCCCCAGTCCCTCCACTAAACAAACCTACTCTCCTCCTCCCAAAACCAAAAAGGAAATCGCTGAGATTCTCCAAATTGGCATTGTATTAACCAACTATATGCAAGGCTGTTAATGTGCAATTTGAGGCCAAAGCAGCAAATTGTAAAAGCAGGTCTAACTGCCTCAAGGCACGTGCCCAATGCAAAAAAAAGGTATCCCTGGTTGGCTACCCCCCATTCTTTCCCTATCTTGCGATGTGTCCAGGGGAAAGTCCACTGGCAGAAAACCTGAGTTACCTGAAGAGTCTGAAAACTCCTGGTTAGGTTAAGCCACGAATGAGTCAAAGAATTTGCCTTTTACTTCATCTAGATCAAAGCAAATTGTGAACCTTAAGCTTATTTTGGAGTATTCACTTTACAAAGGGCATATGCATTTTTGTCACCACAGCAACAACCTACTTACTGGTTTATTTAAAACAGGATGGCTTTTTTTCTCTCACCTCAGGAATATTTTCCTCAACATTCTCAATTGTATCATGCTCCTTTTAAAACACCACAGAAACAAATGTTAAGATAATGAACTAAAAACTTGAATAATATTTTCTTTATTTACAAGTTAGAATAACAGACAAAGAAAAGACAATCCAGGGGACCAAATGGGGAGATGACTGAAACCCCCAGGAGCCCCAAACAGAGCAGAAGGAAAAGGGAAAACAGAGTAGAAAAAAAAAGGTCAACGTAAAAAAAAAAAGAGCTCCCCTTCTTCCCTCCCCATGAAGACTGAGGGTACCACGGCCCCAACCCCCAGCCCTTACCTAGCTTAAAATAAATTAGAACAAACAACCTCAAAATGGGGCCCATCCAAGTGAACAGGGCAGCTATGGCCTCAGGTAACCCCACATCAGGGCCTTTGCCCACTCCCACCCTGTACCCCTGCCCTAGTCATTTGGAATGGGGGGCTCTATGCCCAAGAGGTCACTCTCAGTGGGGCTGGGAACTCCGTCGTATTTTGTCCATTTATGTTCCTCCTTCAGTAATTGTCCCTGCATCCCTCCCCCATGCAGAGCCAGCTCTCCTACAGTGGGGGGGAGGTGAGGTGAGATGAGGAAGTATCACAGCAAGGGGAGGGAAGGGGTGGGGCAGGGTGGTCTTGGGGTCCCGTCCTGCGGAGCCTCCTGCCCCATCTGGTCTGGCCCCTTAGCCTGAGTCTGAATCACTGGTGTCTGAAGAGGAGGAAGATGAAGAGGAGGAACTGGAATCTGAGCTGGAACTGGAAGCGCTGAGGCGTGACACTGCTACCTGCTGTGCTGATGTCGTCTCTGTTTTCTCACTTGCTGCAGAACAAAGTTGAAGTTTAAAAATGAATCAGAGGGGAGGGTATAGCTCAGTGGTAGAGTGCATGCTTAGCATGTAGGAGGCCCTGGGTTCAATCCCCAGTATCTCCACTGAAAAAAAGTAATAGCTGCTTGAGTCTAATTTCCACTTTTCAAGACAGTCAAATATATGTATGTTCATGTATGACTGAAGCATTGTGCTGTACACCAGAAACTGACACAGCATTGTAAACTGACTACACTTCAATAAAAAAAAAAAAAAAATATATATATATATATATACATAAAAAAAAAAAAAGACAGCCAAAGAGGGTGGGATGCAGTGAATTTGCAGTTGTTTACCAGGACACTCACCTTTCTTAGGGGGCTTTTTGGTGGAATTCAGCTGCCCGCTAACATCTTGTAATCGCTTTTCTAGTTCCCGCTTCTTCTCCAAAGCCAGTTCCTCCTTTGTCTTTCCCACAGGTTTCTTAATAGCTAAAAAAAGAAATCTATCAGGATTAAGACAGCCAGAAACACTTCAGTTTCACTGCTTCCTATTGTTGCCAAATTCCTTAACATTAGGAAGCAATTAATGCAACCCCCTTCATCCCAGGAGCTGGCTGCCAGTCATGAGTGCATCAACCATACCCCCATTTATTGTTTTCTAAATTGTCCTCAGAACCTCATGAGGATTTGCTGGATTCACTAGTAAACCTCATTTCATACTCACTATAGGGCTTCCGAGGTTTCTTTCTTAGGCAGGAAAGGACATAGCGTTCAAGCTCTCTAAGCGTGGATGGTTTGAGCGTTTCAAAATCAATCTCAATTTCTTCTGGGTTTGAGTCACGTAAAGAGGGCTCCCTGGCTTGGATAATGTGCACAACTCGACCCAGTTTCTCCCCAGGCAACTTGTTGATGTCCAGGCTCAACTGCCGCTTCTCATCGTAACTCATGGGCCTGCTTTCTTCCTCCTCCTCTGAATCATAGCCTGCAGGCAGGGCAGGTGGGGCTGTCTTTGTGGTCTTTTTGGGGAGTCTATGGGCAAAACAAAATTATCAATTGGGGGCAGCATCACTGACGTCTCAACACGTTCCCACTGCTCAACCCAGTGATCTGGATTTCTTATCAGAGGTAGAAATTCTATTTTTCTATTAAGGCTAACAGGTCAGCTATTGGGACACTGTCAGGGAAGCAGAGCTTACATGCTGAACAGTTTACATTAATTGTTTGGAGAAGGGGTAGATAAACTATGGCCTGGGGACAAATCTGGCCTGCCACTTGTTTTGGTAAATGGAACTTTATTGGAACACAGCCATATTCATGTTTACATATTACCCATGGCTGCTTTCACACCATACCTTCAGGGTTAAGTGGCTTTAAGAGACAATTATGTTCTTAAAAGTCTATTTCATCACCTAGCCATTTGTGGGAAAAATCATTTTCTCTTGCAGAGATTATACAGTTAAGCATGTCTCTGCTTCCTATTGTTAAAACTTACTTGGTGCCACTTCCTCCAGAATGTCCAAAGCCAGGAGGACCTAGTGTAGCAGCACTGCTACCCCCACTGCCACCTGCTTTCTTGGATTTCTTGGGCTGGGATGGGCGGGGTGCCCGAGGCCCTTTATCATCTTCATCAACTCCAGCTCGGCCTCGATGCTTCTCTGCCTTCCGCTTCTTCTTTTTCTCCTTTTTTTCTCGCTTCCGCTTGGGCTTGGATATTGGGCCTTGAGACAAAGCAGCCAGTTGTTCGTGTACTGCTCGAAGCTTGAGAAAAAGAAAATCATGTGATGTGGGAAAGTAAGTAAAACAATAAGGACTTAAAAAATCAGGGCAAAGACAGCATGAACCTCACCCAATAAACTAAGCAGTGACAAAATAATACCTGTTCCTGCAATTCAGCCAAGCGATGAGCCCTTTCTTCCTCAGAGTCAGAGCTTTCACTGTCCTCTTCCTCTTCATCCTCCTCATCTTCCTCCTCCTCCTCAGAAGAGCTCTCACTGCTGCTTTCCTCACTGGAGGACTCTGAAGATGATTTGGCCAAGCCAGGGGGCAAGGCAGTAGACACTGGTAGAGGCCCTGTTTCCAGAGGTTCATCTGGCATCTTGGCATAACGGAACTCAAATACATCCTAGAAAGACAGGCAGACTCAAAACCATGCTAGTGGCTAGTGCCCTGACCATACTCAGCCACGTGGTGGCTCAAGTTTACAACTGTACAGATTGGGAGGTCCTCATGCTGAGGCTGTGTAGCACAGATGACAAAATTCTTCTGCCCAGACCCATTTATTCACCACACTCACTCACCTGTAACTTTCGTGCCATGGCCACAACATCGTGGTCTGGGGGATTGTACTTGTAGCAGTTGGAGAACATAAGCCGCACATCAGCAGCAAACTCCTGTGCATCCCGGTAATCCCGATTCTCCATCTTCCGCTGCAGAAGGAGGCAGCATCAGAAGCTGCACAGGCAGGAAGACTCACCTTTCCCTGCCAGCCCCAGACACAAGAATAGCCCTCTGGCGAGCACAGTGGGGGATGACCTTATGAATCTACGCCCTGGGGTTCAAGTTTGAAGTCAAATGAATTTGGGTGGGTTGAAGAAATATCTAAGTCTAGAAAAAAAAATCATTTCTAAGTGAAAGGGGAGGGTGGGTGGCCTCCAACTAGCCTTCCACCCCTTAACTTCCCTATCTTAACCCAACACTGCCAATAGGTAGGACTTAACTATAGGTGAGTAGTGATGCTCTGAACACACCACACAACCTACCCACCATACTGTTTCAAACTCTAGGAAATACAGACTCTTAGCAAATACGTGACTTTCTGCCCCATTACCATTTTGTAGAAGCAAAATACCAAGATTGCTGTATACCCATGAGAAGTAACTGCTTTATTGATCCCTAGGCTCTAATCACTGCCTGAGTATCCCATCTGCCCCATGCAGTGGGTACCTTGACAGTGCTGAGGTCCATGGGGTGCTTAATGATGTCATGGTAATCATGCAGGCCAAGAGCAGAAGCGTCCACTGGTTTATAGAAAGGCCAGGCATAGGCAGCATGCTTCTTTGACAGTAACTCCTTCAAAATGCCATTGCAATGTTTCAACTGTTCCGACAATTTTCCTTTCTTGGAGCTCTGGTGTTGTTGCTGAGAGTCAGGCAAGTCTTTACGTGGGGGCTTGATGGGGCGGCCACTCTCTCTACGCATAGGGGGGAGCCGTGCTGCCTTTGGCTCAAGACCCCCAGGAGGGCTAGCTGGGGAACCAGGAGCCAGGATAGCTGTAGGTGTAGGGGTGGTAGTATCTGCTTTCCGCTTTACCCCTTTCTTCTGCAAAAAAAAAAAAACCCCAAAATGGGAGCCCTTTACCCTCAGTTCACCTCATTCAAGACCTTAACCTCCCCACTGCCCTAAGATACCCACAGAGGTGTACCTTGGCAAGCGGCTGGGCTGGGGGAGCTGCAGAGACAGCAAGGAGTGGGGGTCCAGCGGAGTGCAAGGACTTGAGAAGGGGCGAAGAGATGACCGAAGGGTGGGGAATGTTGAGGACAGTGGTAGGTATCTCAGGTGGTGGAGTATACAGGGTTGTGTGAGACACAGAAGAGACAGCAGGCACCTGATGGGCACTGGTAATACTGCCCTGGAGTGCTGGGGGCAGAAAAAAAAGTTCAGTTTGATGATCTTTCTCATCTTTTGGTCTCCATCAGCAAAACTCCTACTCTTCCTACCTGCCAATTTGGCCCCCTTCTTGTGGCTGTTCTTAGGGATGGTCACCACAAGCTCTTGTTCCTCTTGTGGCATTGATGCCACTTTCTGTAGAAAGATCTTTTCCAGCGTTTGTGCCATCAGGACAATATCATCAGTGGGCTATCGGAAACAAAGACAAAAAAGTTCAAAATGTCAGCAAGACACACAAACCATTTTTCTCTGAAGAATTCCTAGCCCCAGGCATTATCACTACCCCCTTACAACTTTGTCATCAAGCACTGAAAATTACCTATACTGGGCTACTAATTCCCTTTTCTCTCCCAACTCTGACCCTCAAAACAAAGAAAAAAAAAATACACAAGAGAATGAGAGCTGACAAAAAAAAGTTCCTGCTGCACTCAGTTCTCAAGAGATTTCTAAGAAACAGGGCCACCACCCACAAGTATAAAGTGTTCCATTTAAATAACCTTTTAACTCTGGATCTGTGAAACCACATCACTGTTCAGTGATACCCTTCAGAGCTCAGATTGTCTAGATCCCGACTACTCTGAGAACACCTATGGTAAAACAAACTTTTTCTAGACAAGACCTCTAACGATAATGGAATCACGGTCTCTTTGTATCTACTTGTAACAACACAAGGAAATACTTACCTTATTATAAATATAACAATTGGTGAACATGGTATTGAAATCCTGCATGCACTCTGAGGCAGCCCAGTAATAGTTGTTTTCAAGTCTCCTCTTAATAGTACCCATATCCATAGGTTGCTTTATGATTTTGTGATAATCCTAAAGAAGAAAGTGCTAGGTCAGAGTCACAGAAAAATAAACTCCCGTTCTAGATAAACTACTGACCCCCCACACACACAAGCACACACATCCCCTGTCAGGAGTACAAAGTGCCCTAAACTGCGGCCCCAATTAAACTATGGGATAGGGAAAAAACAGAACAGGACTCTTAACACCCACAGGGAGGTCCCTACAGCCTTTCTCTAACCACCCACCTCCCACCCACTCTGGAAGGTTTCCCATCCTGTGACATTACCTCTGGGGCTGGCTATCCATGGGCTGCATGAGGGAGAGGAAGAAGCTAAGAATTTTGGCCACCGTGGTCCTCTCCCAACCTGGGGTGGGAATCTGTAAAATGGAGCCAGGGCACAAAAGTTAAGGAAGGACACATGGAGGGCACAACGAGAGATCCCAAGATAGCAAGCGGTTGGATCAATCACTAAGGACCAAGAATCCAAAAACCTGGTGGCTTTCTGCCCAATGGGGTAGAGACGGGAACTCCCTAGGGGCCGCAGTACCTATACTAGGCAGCCCACCACTCACACGCACTCCTGTTCATTTCCACACCTCCCCAATAAGTCTCTACTCACCGGCAGACCCAGTTTGACGGCATCCACAGGCTGCCGGAAGGGCCACGCAAACTGATGTTTCCACAGAGCCTTCATCACCACTTTGTGCAGGTATTGCAACTGGTTGGTAACCCGCCCTGGCTTTTTGGGATTGGACACCTCTGGGGGTGGTGGGTTGGCAGGGGTTAGTTGCAAAGCCGGCACTGAAGCCATCGTGGGGCTCTCAAATCCCTCATACAACAGGGAAGGCTTTCGAATCCTTTTCCCGGGCGCTGCTGCCTCTGGGCCCAGCCCCAGTAACCCTGCATTCCCCTCCCCAGGAAGCCTGTTAAGACAGGAAACAAAATTAGATGTGGTCATCTTGGGGAAAGTGGGAGAGTGCAACTTACACTATGCATACCTCAATATATCCAGGTTAGGGACCTAGTACAAAGTGATCCAAAATTATAAAAGTAGATCTTAAAGCCAGATCCTTTATCTAACACAATCAACAGAGCTTTTGTTCTTGTATCTCCTCCCACCTTTTTCGTTTCCTTATTTTTAGCATACCCATCTAGACTCTACATTCTACAGTCTTGACAGTTTTCTTCTGTTTCTAAAATTTTTAAATGAAAAAACCTAAGATGGTTTCTGATAGGGCAACCATCTGAGAATCACAGCCTTATGGGGATGAGATTTAAACAAAATGGGTGGAGCCAAGAAACTCAAGCCCCCAGCTTCCTCCTCACTAGGGGCTTGGTGGTTGCCATGGTGGTTGAGCCTGAGGGAAGCAGGTGAAAGGAGACAGGGAACAAAACAAAAATTCCATAAAATGCTGACGAGACACACACCTAAAAGTCCACCTATGCAGAAGAAAGAAATCAGCATCTTCCATAAGCTCTGAATAATTAACTCCAAAACAAAAAATGGACCAGAAAGCTAACGGAAAACCCTACCAACTCAATGAGAAAAAAGAGAAAAATGAGACAAGGGAATAGACTCCACAGCCTGAAACATCCCAAGCTGTCAGTCCCCAGAAATTAATTATCTGCAAAATTAGTATCCTCCAAAGGACAAAAAATAGAGCTACCCAGTCACGGTGAGCAAGTTTCCTCATAAAAGTCCCACAACCCCTGCCAAAACTGCCATGCCACCGACAGTTCCACTATAGCATTAACTGTGAAGATCAAAAGCCAGCAGCGCATCAAGTTTATAGTCTCTGGTGCTTCTCAGGGCCAGGTGTTTCCCAGGGCCTAAAACTAAAGATGTTACGCTAAGACATCTCATTGTTTACATCTGCAGAGCTGGACTAGAGGATCCCTAGCTCCACCCTCCTACCCTGAATGAAACTCCCACTGATACTTTAAAAAGAAAAAACCCATTCCTACAAGAAAGCACACACACCTCTCAACACAAAACCAGTCAACGAAAGACAAGCAGGAATTTAATGACCTACCTGAGACATTAGGGACCCACAGACTGAAAGAGCGATCCTTTACCCTACTCTGGGAATCCCCGTTGCCAGTCGCCAGTCCCAGGAGCTCTTATCACCATGACAACCCTGTAAGGCACTTCATGTGGCCACGAATACCCAAAAAGGCCTGTGACAAACCGTTGCCAGACAACAGACCCACTACCCAATCAATGTCGTCCTTCCCCATTATTCTGCTGCCAACCTAGCTCTGCCGAGTCGAGACCACAGCGGAAAAGTAACGAATAAACCGACAACCTGTACTCCCTCCATACGCAGTACCTGCCTGGGCCGCTACCTCGGGTCCCAAACCGCCGCTCAACCCCTTCCGCGAGCCTGAAGAGCCAACAGTTGCGCCACGAACAGATACGCGCCCGAGTTAGCTCCGTACTCCCTCCAACCCGTCGTCCCACACCCGCGTGCCGCTGCCCCCCAACGTCCCCTTCCCACAGGAGATTCGCGGGGACATACTTGTTGTGGGGAGTCACGTTTTGCAGCATCTTGACCGCGGGGAACCAGCGCTGCCCTCAGCCGCGGAGAGTCCAGGTGGCCTCGGTTCCCCTTACCTCCCGGTCCAGCATAACCCGGGAAGTGTGTGGGGGCGGGGGCCGTCGCCCTTGGCCCTCCAGGCGACAACCCCCCGCGCCGGGCCGGCACGAAAGCAGTCTCCTCCGCTGTTTCCCAAAGAACTCTGGCAGCTTGGCGCGCTCCGCAGGAGGCGGACAGCGAGAAAATGGCGGCGGCCTCAGCTGAGGCGGGCGAGCGAAGGGGGACGGACTCTTCAAACCCCAGGACGGCCCCCGATCCCAGACACCGTCGTCAATATTGCCCGCTGTTGGTCTGCAAAGATTCACTCTTCCTGCTGGGACCGTCCGCGGCGGACGAAGTCCCGTTTCGATCTCGGATGGAGGCGGATGAACACGAAAAGAGGTTTTAGGGAGCCGCCGCCTCCATCTTTGAAATCCTCTTGAGGGCGGAGTAGAGGGGGTGGACAGACTCCCGAGGATTGGGCGGGGCCCGAAAAAGGGGAGCTTCGGGGGCTTCTATGGGGTCTGTACTGTCCGCCGGGACCAGTCATAGGCCGAGACGAAGGCCATTTCCAAGCGGATGGACGTGGATTGTAATGGCGGCCCCGGACGACTCGAAGGCTCTGTATAGGTAGGCAGAATCCTCCAGCTCGTTCTAGAGGCTGCTCCACTCCAGCGCGAAATGGCGCCGCCGAGCCCCGCGCCAGCCCTTTATATATAGGCAGGGGGGCGGAGCTTCGCCGCTCATGCGCGCCACCGTGCTCGAGCTTTCCCCCACCCCCTCCGCGCGCGCACGCTCGCTCACGCGCGTGAAGAAGCAGAGTTGAAGAGGGAGGAACACTTCTCCGCGGGAGCGTTTTCTATTGGTCTGCTGAAGCGATGACGTCATAAGCCTTATTTTCAAAGCATCAGTCACCAGGCAGAAGAGTGCCGCATAGACCCACGGGGAAGCAGCAACCGGCCACATCTCTGAGCCAATTGGCTGCGCTGTGGTTCGGCAACTCCACGGAAAGACGGAGGCTGGCAGGGGTGCAAAACCCTCTCCCCGCCTCCCCTTCCAACAAAGTCTTTCCAGGCGTCCAAGGCCGGTGCGACTGGCGACTGCCAAGCCCGGGCAGGTCGTGCCATTCGTAGCTCCTCCATTGGCCAGACGGTGAGGAGAACTGGGGAGGGCCGCGTGGGCGTAGCCAACATCGACCCGCTGGGGTGTGGCCACAGGACGCCCGCTCTCGGCAGTGAGGCCGCTGCAGAGAAGAACCTGAAATGAGGAAGAAGACGCCATCTTAGAAGTCCCGACCTTCCATTCTTGGCAAAAAGCTAAGGGCTCCCGAATATAGCGAGGAAGGAATCTAACGTTCCTGCGCTCCACAATCAACAATACACGCCTTCCATAGTCTTAAAACCCTCCCCTCCCTTCACCAGGTCAAAAAATCGAAGGACAAAGGCAAAACACTCCTCAGAATCTACCATCTGTGAATTCCCAAAGGCTTCTCATCAAGGCAACTAAACAAAATCAGTTCCAAGTACCTGCACCCCACACACCTCTCCAATCCCTCCCACTCATGCCTTAAGTTACCAATACAAATATCGGCCTGCTCGACAAAACCTCGGCAGCCCTGAAGTGGGAACAAAAATCTCTAAACACCGATATACCCTATAAGATGAAACCCACCTCCTCCCCAAACTTCATTCCGGTTATCTGGCTCAGAGCAAAAAAACACGTCCTGCAAGGGGCGAATCAGGGTGAACACCCTGCCCCTCCTGGCGAGTTCAGACCTTTCCCCACGCGCCCCGCCCTCCCCCGACCCGAAAGCAGGCCCGCACCCCGCTCTTAGGGTCCCGGTGATGTGGGGGCGGAAGAGCTCCCCCATCCCCCCCACCAGGGTCCGGAGTCCTCCCCACGGAGCGGCTGGTCCATCGGTCAGCGCCAGGGAGGAGGGCGAGCGCAGGAGGCGGCGGCTGCGGCTCGGGCTAGCCCTCCCCCCCTCCTTCTTTCCCCTCCTCCCCTCCCCCCCGGACCGTCCGCCTCCGAGGAGGAGCAGGAGCCATTTTGGGAGTTCAGTTTCGCCCCCATCCCCCAAACCACTCAACTAGATCTTTCCCACAATCTGCTGATCTGAATAGGGTTACAAACTACATATGAAGAGCCAGAGCACAAGGTCAGGATCTCTAAAGCCATCTCTGAGCTCCCCTGCCCCCTTACGGGGAGTGAAATTTACCCCAACTAGGCTTTGGTGGGGGCCACCCCTCCCCATGTCCCCTTCCCTGGCTACCAGAAAAAAAAATTATGCATATCTCGGAAAGAAAAAGTAAATCAAAGAATATGGGAGACCCATCCCCCACTCCCAGGGCTTCGTGAAGGTCTAGGTTCTAGAGCTTCAACCCTGTCACCCTACCTTCTTAGTGGCTGCTCTAGAGCCCTAACCTTAGTTACTGCGTCTAAAATGGCCGGCAATCTCCCGTCTTCTCGATCACCCGAGACGGGCAAACCCTGCGGGGGGAAGTGGGCACAGGGAAAGCAGAATCTCTCCCCTCACTGCCCCCTCTCGCTCCCAAGAGGCCTCGGCCCCAAAAGTACAAGCGGGCCCACCCGGGTAGCTGCAGCAGGGCGAGCAATGACACAGCAACTTTACAGAGGCCTTCTCCCCTCCCCCACCCCTCGTGGCCCAGCCTCCCCAATCTGCTTTTCTGCACCCGGGGCCTGGCAAGTCTGCACAAAGACCCATCAGGGGGCCGGGCAGGGAAGAAAAATTTAGGAGGTCGAGAAAATGCAGGGCCTTAGAAAGGGAAAGGGCAGCCAGACATTTCTCTGGCTTATTTCCCTGCATTCCGGAAAATCACTGCTCCCTACTCCCTCCCAATCCTCCCCCCACATGAGTCACACGGGAGGCTACTGCTACTCAGTAATTTGGAAAAGTAACTCTTCCCTCCTTTCCGTTCCCTCCCCCGCAGTACACAAGGAGAGAACTGTTCAGGAATGGGGGAGGGGATGAAGGAGGCAAAAGACGCCACCTTGGAGAAACCCCAAACCTTGTCAGGTCCTGAGACTCAGTCTCTTCTGTGTCAGACCACGATTTTCAACCCCTCCCAAGACCCACGTTGGGCCTGGTTTCTGGCCCCAAGCCGACCGCAAGCTTTCAGCCTCTAACCCCTCCCCAGCCTACTGCAGACACATGCTCAGCTAAGACCCCACTGGGGCAACGAAGGTTTGTTCAGAAGGCTCCACAGGCCATGTCCACGTGAATGCCCACAAATTCGATAAGCGACTCGAAGCTTAACCTCCACCATGCCATGTGATGACTGCCATCTTCCTATCTCTGACACAAAGAAAGCACAGAAATGCTCCTTCTGTAGTCTCTGGGGAGAAAGGGAGTGGGCGCCCGGAACAATCTCAGTTCACAACCTGGGTTGCCAACTCTAAGCATTCACATCTACGGTAAGAACTAGTCACCCCTCCCTCCAGCCGCCAAAAGGATCCCTTCTCACCTGGCTCCAGGCTGCTGTACCCCCAGGGGACGAATGGAAAGGGGGGGACACACCGCCCCCACGCCCCTTTGCCCTCCAATTGGTATAGAGACATGAGGTTGGCCATTCCCTTCCCCCACCCGAGGGGCCCTCTCCTGCTCGCCCTCCACGCTCCCATTGGCTGTAAACTGTTTGAAGGACAAATCCTCCCACCCTCAGGATTCTTCTCTGAACCCCAAGAATCTCCCTGCTGGACTCCCCACCATTGGTTAAACATTTAAATAGCTGGCAACCTCCCCCCTCCAGCACCCCTTCTCACCTGGATCTTGGAACCTTCCAGGGGGGCTCCAATGTTCCCCTCGGCTTGGTCCGGGGGGAGGATGTAATCCGGGGTGTCACCCCCCCCGGAAACTGAGGTTGTGTTGGGGGAGGGGGCGTAGCCCCCAGCCCCTCCCTTCCCGACTGAGCTGGGGGGTGGGGAAAGCATCGGGGCCGCGCGGCCACGTCAGCAACACCCAGATTGGCCGGGTCGGGTCACGTGACAGCTGCCCTACACCCCCCCCCCTCCGCGCCACGGTGGCCAGTTTTCCGAAGGTTTCCGGGGGTCGCGCAAGGGGCCAACGGGGCCGCATGGCCTAGGCCTTTCTCCAGAGACCCCCCCAAACACTCTAATGCTGCTGCCTCTCCATATCCCCGGCTTCCTATCCCGCAGTCGTTGACCCTGTCCCCCCCACTCGCCTCTCCGTACGGGTTCAGCATGGCTGCCGCAGCCCAGGAACAGGCACAACGCAGGCGCAAGGGTGCGGCCGGATTGGGGGAGGGGAAAGGAGCAACGGAGGCCGCGGGAGAGCGGCAGTGCGCAGGCGTCCGGGCGGGCACCGTAGCTCCCGCGGCGGGTCTCGGAGCGCGCGCGGTGGGTGGGGCGGAAGCGGGCACGGCGCGCCGACCTCCTGCCTCAGCGGCCCCTCCCCCACTGCCCACGGCCTC
The DNA here is from genome assembly GCF_036321535.1 of Camelus dromedarius. NCBI lineage: Eukaryota > Metazoa > Chordata > Mammalia > Artiodactyla > Camelidae > Camelus > Camelus dromedarius. The sequence goes on along the minus strand of NC_087454.1, from coordinate 21,143,623 downwards.
GGGAGGCGGCTTGACTGGGTTCCTTTTCCGCAGGTAAAAGGTGCAGCTTGGAACTCCCTGGCTGGAGTCCAGCGGAAACGCGCGCCGCCCAGCTGTTGTCAGTGGAGGAGAATGGGGCCTGGACCTGGAGATGTGAGGGTTTGCAGGGTAGTGTGTGTGGCAGTGTAGTGCTGTTCCCAGACGGGTGAGAAGAGTTTTATCACCACCCTCATCCTTCCTGCGGCGGGGATTTGAGGCGCGGGCGGTTGATGTGGGCGTTATGTTCGGCCCCTTTGTTTTAGGCTGCTTTATAAACTTTCACTTCCCCTGAATCTACCTAGACTTCATTACTTCATTAAGACCTGCCACTTGGACTCTGCCTTCTACAAAACTTAACCAGCCTTGCGATCACTTTGACTTTACTTGTTTCTTCCATTTAAGTTAAAACGCTTCTGCTTTTTCTAAGGCTTTACCCTCTGCTCAATCTTGAATCAAACCCATAAAAATCTAATCTGGGGTTGGTTGCCACCTAAAGTGGACCTTCTGTTCAAAGGCAGTAATCCTTCCCTTGACCCTCAGAGTGTGGTTCAAAACCCCCACTCCCCACCAACAGGACGGAAAGGCCAATTTATAGGAGAACTCTTGGCCTTCCGTCTCCTACCTGTAAACTGGGCCAGGTCTGTGTCCCTTCACCATTGTACTAGAAGTCCTCTCTTCGGATTAAGGAAATTTATTTCCTTTTGACCTGGTCGACCTTATCTGTTACTCTGAAGCTATCCTCTGTTTTCTACCAGTTGACATTTTTAACTTCTCCCTTCTGCTAGTTTCCCAGCCAAAGAAAAAGGAAAGAAAAAAGTAACCTTATCGATATGTATCCTCTTATAGGCTCTCTTATTTACCTCTTAGCTCCCTGCACAGTCAAGACCTGAAATTGTCATCTTAATTTTCCTCTCTCTGCCCCATCCCACTCTTCAGCCCATTTCTTCCACTACTGAGACTCTTTGATGGAAATGTCACCAAGAATCTCCTAATTGGCAAAGTCAGGAAGCACTTCTCAGTTCTCACCTTATTTGACCTCTCAAGTATTTGACATTTGATCATGCTTCCTTCCTGAAATTTTCTACACCCTTGACTTCTGTGACCACTTCTCACTTGTTTCTCTGCTTGTCCAGAGGTTCTGCTGGTCTCCTCTGTGAACTCTTCTTCTTTAGCCCCTGTTGATGTTTGCCAGGATTTTGCCTCAGTTTACTTTTAGTTTTGTTCATTTTCTCTAGGTAATCTCACTCAATGGCTTGAAGCCTCTCAAATCTGTGTTTTTAGTTCAGGCAACTCTCCGGAGCTAAACTCAAGTACTAAATTTTACCACTTGGATAACCTTCAGACACTTCCGCATGTTAAAAATCGATGTACAAAACCTGCTTCTGTATTATCCTGGCTAATGGCAGCCATTCAGTCAAAAAAAAAAAAACCCTGGAATCTGAGAGCCATTCTTTTTTTTTTTTAAGGGGAGGAGGTAATTACGTTTATTTATTTACTGATTTTTTAAGTGGAGGTACAGGGATTGAACCCAGGACCTTGTGCACGCTAGGCAGGCACTCTGCCACTGAGCTATCCCCTCTCTCTTGGAGCCATTCTTGATTTCATTTTTTACAACTTTGTATCCCCTAGACTTATTTTTTTGCCTTCTGGTATAACCATTGACTCACACTCTGTCCTAGTTCTATCACCTGAGCTATGTCTACAGCTTCCTGATTTCCTGATCTCTAAAGCTACACTGTCCAATATGGTAGCCACTGGCTACATATGGCTATTTAAATTAATACTGAATATAATTTTAAATTTAGTTCCTCAGATGTACCAGCCACATTTCAAATTCTCATTAGCCACATGTGCCTAGCAGTTGTCACAGTAGATAGCACAAATTATAGAACATTTCCCCCACTGAAGAGAGTTCCGTTCAACAGTGCTGCTCTAGCTTTTCCCCTCTGCCTCTGCCACAGTAATGCCAGTGAGCTTTACAAGATACAGCTCTGGCCATAGGCTCCTTTTAAGCCCTGTATTAATTCCTTATTGCCTTTGTGATAAAGTCCAAATTCCTGTGCTTACCAGAAAAGTCTGCCTACCTCTCCAGCCTCATGTCTAGCCACTTCCTCTTGGGCCCTATCCTCAGCCATATTGAACTGTTCCCCAGACACCATTTTGTTTTATGCCTTTGTATTTTACACATACTGTGTTCACTACATGGAATAGGCTTTCCCCCAGTCCTTCTAAGCTCACGACCATCATCTGAAAAGCCTACTCTTGTTTTCCAAATTGAGTTGACTGCTCATTCCTTGGTGTCCCTTTCTCTTATGACTGCACCTTTCACAATGAAGGGCACTTATGTGATGCCACCTGTGTCTCTGTCCCTTACTAGACTTTGATCTTGAGAAGAGGACCACGTTATTATTCAAAAAAAAAAAAAAAAATCCCCAGTTCCTGGTACAGTACCCAGCCAATATGAGGTGCTCACAAAGTGAGCAAATGTGGTGAAGGAAATTGATGTTTAACAAGTATGTGAATTAGATAAGATTGTAATGTATGTATACTATGGGGTGCCATGCATAGTGCTGGGGAAATAATCAAAGTGAGACAAAATTATTGCTGTCAGATAAATATTTGATACACAGGAGCAGTGTGAGGAAAGGCAGGTCATTTTCATAGACAGCATTGCAGTCCAGTCTGGCCAGAATAGAATATAAGCTACAAGAAGTAGAGCAGGAGAGAAGACTGGAAGGTAACTTTATATAAGGCAATGTTATGAAGGAGTTCCAGTCCTGTTAAGTTTGGTTTTTGTGTGTGGTGTGGGTGGTAATTAGGTCTTTTTATTTAACAGTTGTTTTTTTTTTTTAATAGAGGTACTGGAAATTGAACCCAGGACCTTGTGCATGCTAAGCACACACTCTACCACTGAGCTATACCCTCTGAGGTCAGGGCTGTTAAGTTAGTGGGGAGCCACTGAAAATTTGTGAACAATGGCTTGATTGGAATTATGTCATTAGATAGGAATTCTCTCTTCATATCCCTGGTGGCTATCACTATACCTGTTAATAAACGCCAAATAAAAATATCAGGGGTTGGAAAGAGTTGAGGTTGGTGATAGCCAACATTTATTGAGGTTTAAAAATTTTTAATTGAAGTATCATTGATTTACAATGTTGTATTAGTTTCTGCTGTATAGCATAGTGATTCAGTTATACATACATATTATTTTTCATTATAGGTTATTATATTGAGTTCTTAAAATGTCTCAGGCCCTATTATAAGTGCTTATATATATTAACTTTTCTAATCCTTATAACCCTATAAAGTAAATACTATTGTTATCGCCCTCTTTTTTCAACTGAAGCAACTGAAGCAAGAGATACTAAATAATTTATCCGCAGTTACACATTTAGTAAGTGTCCAGAGCTGGAATTTGAACCTGGGCAGTCTACCTCTGGATAGGCACAGCAGGTGTTTTAAGATCTAGGCTTAAAGTTGGAGAAAAAAAGATTAGTAGAGGTAGATTTGGGAGTCATCTTTGAGGTATAGTTTAACTCAGTCATGCATGTAGGTGAGATTTATAAGGGAGGATGGACAGAAGAATTTAGTTGTGGGTTAAGGATTGAGCTTTGGGTTAGACCCTCACAAAGGGAGCAAGAATAGCAAGTGGAACCAGTGGAGGAGTGTCAAACAAGAAGGAAAAGCAGAACAACATAACATGAGGAAGCCAGAGGGCTCCAGTGAAGACTTCACGTTTATTGAATGAATGACTAATCAGAGCTTTTTAAAGCTTGTCTGTGCCATGGACTTATTTGGCAGTTTGGTAGAGCCTTTGGCCCTTGTCTGACAATAATGTTTGTAAATGCACAAATAAAATACACAATTATCCAAATATATAAAGAAGTGTGTGATTATGTAGTAATAGGTGTTCCCTTACTAATAGAACACATGTGTTTCTTAACTAATACATTAAGTAAAATGATTTATTGGCAGGTCTAACAAGTTATAACTATAGAGATATTTTGAGATGTCTGTGTATGTGATACGGAAATATTCATAGGTGGTGGTTTCTATTGATGACAACATTACGGTTACTGCTAGTACTACAAAGACTTGTTCTCAACATTCATAAAATTAAATTTCAGTTAGTTAGATGTTCTTAAAAATAAAAGTAGCTCTTTTTAATTCATCCAAGTTCATGGACCCTTGAATTTTACGGCATGTGGACTGCCAGTTAAGAACCCCTGTTCTGATTGAATGAGATCCTGCAGGTAAGTGTGAGAGAGTGAAGAAAGGGGAAAAACTCCCTAGGTTCATAACTGGGAGTCATTACTGATATTGGAGAGCAATTTCTGTAGTCTGGGGATAGTATTCAGAGTGTAGGGAACCTGAAAACCCAGGTCCACTAATTCAGACTGAGTCTTGTAAAAAGGAGGGAGCTGTTTAAGTTTTTTGAGAGGGAAAGTAAGAGCTACCTTTATAGGGAGATTTATTTGACAACAGTGTGCACCATGGATTGGCTTTGGAGAGACTGGAGGTAAGTCAGCTAGGAACCCTAGCACACATTTCATGAGTGAAATGAAGGAATAAAGTAGTCGTAGCGTTCAAATTCATTGCACTTAGACGAGAATCCGAATCTTGCTGTCGTCTGGAAGGTCCCATGTGGTCTTGCTTCTTCCTGCCTCTAGCCTCATTTGCTGTCCTCTCTTATTCGCTAATTATGCACCAACTACACTAGTCTTCTTCATCTTGAAGGAGCCAGCCCTTTGCCTGCTTCAGGGCCTTACACATGCTGTTCCCTCCACTGGAGCACTCTTCTTCCCACTGGCTAACTCCTACTCACCCTTCAGAGCCCATCTCAGTATCACTAGGTTCCCTGTTTCAGTTGGTCTCTCTTATGGATCTCAGTTCTTTTCCTTCATAGTGCCTTTGCATTTGTAGGTTTCTATGTGTACTTTTTTAATGTCTCTTTTTTCATTAGATTATAAGTTTGATAATTAGGTGTCTGGTGCCCAGCATACTGCCAGGCACATTGAAGGTAATCAATCCATATTTACTAAATAAATAAATGAACCACTTTGAGCCACAGACTTCTTGTTTGCATAATGGGATTGATACCAATTTTGTAGAGTAGTTGACAGAATTGCTATATGCTGTCAATAATAATGAAGCTAAAAGGGCAGAATGTATGTGTACATGAAGAGAGAACACTTAGCTGGGAACGAGGGTAAATGTGGGAGCTGGATGGCCAGGTTTGCTCTCTGAAGCAGGCTGTGGCAGGGAGTAGGAAGAATGCAAAGAGTGGTGGGGTACATGGTGAAGGCAGTGGGGGTGAAGGTGTTTGTAGAGTAGCCCACAGACATGCCTGGTAAGAGCTACTATTGAAATACCTGTGTTAGAAGGGACAGGCTATCCTTCATATAATGCTTGAAGGCTCTTCCCAGCTCAGCTTTAGCACCCTCAGTTACTTATAGCCCATTTATTCATCCAATGAGTAGTCACTTGCTGGTGGGCCTTCTTTGTAGATGCTGAAAATGTTAAAAAAAAAAAAAAAGAAGAAGAACAGGACAAGATCCTTTGAGGATCTTGCAGTGGGAGTGAGGTGACTGTGAAACAGACATAAACAGAAGAGAATAATACAATAAAAATTATGATAACGGCAAGACAGTGCTGTGGAAGCACACTGAAGAGGCTACTAATCTCCACTCTGGGTCCCAAGGCTTCCTGAGGGAGGTGAGACTTTGTCTCAAAGGACAGATGGAAATAGGTTAAATGGGTCCAGATCATTTAGGGTCATGCCAAGGAAAGCAGATTGCAGAGAATGATGGAAGGTTTTCATACATTAGTATGATGTGATAAAATGTGCCTAATAAAAACATCCCCTTGGCAGCCCAGCAAAAAAGAATAAGATAGAAACAGATCATTTATAAGAAAATTGCAGTCATCCAGGAAAAAAAACCAAGCAAACCAACGAGGGCCTGAACCAGTGGGAATGGAGGACGATTCAAGAGATACAGAAGTGGAACAGATAAGACTTGATAATTAGATGAGAAGGTTTGAGGAAGATGAAGTTGCCAAAATTGACTCAAACATTTGTCGTTCATCTGATCAGGTGGCCAGTCAATTTACACACTTAGGTCTTGAATATGAGAGCTGGAACACATGGGGAAGGGAAGGTGGTGAGTTTCGTTTCATAAATTTTGAGAGAGAGGTACCTCCTGAACTTAATTTGCCTAATAGAATTCATTATTGAACATTCAGCAGGAGTTTATGAGACAATGTAAAACAGAAAACTCACTAAGTTTTTTTTAATGAAGGCACAATTTGAAAACCACAAGAGTGCTTTTCATTTAAAACTTTCTTTTAGACATAATTGGGGGAAAATGAACACAGATTGGGTTAAATGAGGTAAAGCAATTGTTTTTAATTTTGTTGGTTATGGTGATAGTATGGTAGTTATGTTAAAGGAAAAGTTATTACAGATACCCTTAGAAATGTTTCCTAGTGAAATAAAATGATAGAGTTTGTTTAAATACTCCAGAAAAAATGTATGTGGCATTATGAAAACAAAAACAAAAAACAGCAAACACTTCAATTAAAAGCTAAAAAACGAAACAAAACAAAACAAAACAAAAAAACCCAAAAGCCTTGGGGGGGAAAAAGTGTTTGAAACAGGATAATAGATGAAATAAGAATGGAAGGCTTTTAGAATGTTGAAAATTGATGAAACTTGTACATGGAGGTTTATTAGATTCTTCTCTTTTGTATGTGTCTGAAATTTTTCATAGTAAAAAAATTTTTTTAACTTGGACATAGATCCAAAGGAAATCAGTTAGTGGAATTTAAATAGTATAATTAATCAATCAACATTGAGTCAGATCATATGTATATTTTGAATTTGTGTCAAGATTCATGGCAGACCAGAGGTCACCAGGTATATGGCATGTACTACCCAGGCAGTTAATTGGGAAATGCTGTCTGGGCATTAATGCACAGATTTAATCTCATGTTTATGCCTCAGATGATCTCATGCAATTGTCTGGGATGCCATACGTTCAGGATAGCTGTAACGAGGTAGTGGTTTGGTTCATAATTCCCCTTCTCTGGGAGTAGCTCTGATTCACAGAGATGATGTTGTACCTGGCCACTGATGATTGATCCAGAGTACAAACCTAATACAAGCCAAGCCGGCCAGACTGTCTCTCCCAGCAATGTGAAACTTGAAAGATAGAGGCTGGAGGCCTTTGAAGGTGAGGCATCTGTTAATGGCAACTCAACCCCTGCTGCTAAGGCCCTGTGGTTCCCCTTCCTGTGACTAGCTTATTCCACCCTTCTTTTGATTTCATGAGCTTGCTCAGTATCTGTCCAATAAATTGGCCCTTAAAAGTTGAGTTAACCTAAAGAATACGCCATTTTTCCTCCAACTCTGAGTTCACCAGGGCCTAGTAGGGAACTGGAAAAAAAAAAAAGTTGAGTTAGCCAGAATTGGTTTCTGTTGCTTACAACCAAAATAGCCTTATTAAATACAATAAATTATTGCATAATAAAAACTATTATATAAACATGTTGATATTTTTTGCATCTGTGTTGAAATAAATTTAAAAATAAAAAATTACTACTATCAAATTTATGTATAAAAATATTTCTTCAGGAACACTATTTTGTGGAGAGTACGGTTTGAGAACTGCTGTTGCACCACATCAAAGTGGAGATGCCTAAAGGCAGTTGGATGTATGGGTGGTGTGGAACTCAGAGCAAGACCTGAGCTGAAGGGGGAAATTTGAACGATGTTGGCAAGTAGGTGGTAACTGAAGACAGGTGGGAGTAAATACCATCCAGGGCAAGCACATAATGTAAGAAGAGAAGAGATTGAGGACCAAACTCCAGGGAACACCAGCATTTAAGGGATAGCTGAAGAAAAGGAGTCCATGAAGGAGACAGGATGCTAGAGAAGTGAGAGGAAAAATTAGGAGAGAATGCTGTAAGGGATGCCAAAAAAAAAAAAAGAAAAAGACTGTTTTAGGAAGGAGGGCGCGGCCAAGGGTGTAAAATATTGCAGAGCCTGCAAAGAGTCCATTTGGTCTAGCAAAACAAAAATGAACAATTTCATTGTGAGAATGAGAGATGGTTGCCCACGACTTTTTCAGGAAACTTGGCTCTGTCAGGAAAAAGAAAATGGGGCACTACTAGAAAGGGATGGAAAGCTGAGTGTTAGAAAGGATTTACAGGTGTTGTGCCATTATTTTCAGAAGCATTCATATCTAATTACCAGAGACAGCAAGTTACTAGGATGCAGAACTGGCTGTCTTGCTCTTCTCTTGCTCACAATTACCACTTCCCCAAATGTATTCAAGACTATTTTTGTGATCTCTATTATGGAGATTGTTGCAGGATCCTGACAGGAAGGATTATATAGAGGGAAGGGTAGTTATAAATGTTTGAACTTGTTAGCATTTATACTGGGAGAGAAGGGGATTAACCACACCTTGCCTTTGTCTTGATGATGGGTGGTTATATTTCCCCTCATGTTGGTCTTATCCACACTCTACTCTCTGTGGAGAACTTGGACCCCCTTTGTTCCTCCCACCTGAGTAGAGGCAGTGTCTGCTGTCCTAGTCCTCTCACCCAGTCCTCCTCCTCCTGTGCCCCCTGCCTCCCCCAGACCTCCTCCCAAACAATGTATCTGGGGCACAACATATTCATTAACCAATTGCTGTGCCCAAGGAGGAACTGGGCTCTTTGGAGGATGGGTTTATTTTGGGTTCCCCATCCCAATTCTGACTACACACATAGACAATGTACAGCAGACTATGGTCTGGGATCAAAATTCAGCCTATATGTGTTTATATGGCCCTAGAACTCAGAACGGTTTTTGCGCTTTTAAATGGTTTGGGGAAAAAAGCAAAAGAATTATATTTCGTGACTCACGAAAATTATATGAAATTTAAATGTCAGTGTTCATAAGTAAAAAGGTTAAGAATAAGAGCAAAATTCTAGGGAACAAATATTTGCTATCTGGTCCTTTACAGAAAAAGTTTGCCCGCTCCTGGGTCAGAACTCTAGGTCGCTGTGTGCTATCCATTGCCCCCTACAGTTCTGGTGATGTCAGTAAACCCTAAGTGGGCTGAATCTTCCCACTGCAGGAACCACTGCTGGCTTAATCCACAAAGGGTGGGACACTAGGAGAATGAGCTACTGTTTTTTTCGAAGTGTCACACAATGATTTCCAAGCCCTACCCCAACCCTGACAGTCTCCCCACCCCCACCACACATACACACAGGCACACACACATATGTACACATTAGCATTTCAGAATATGCAGGAGGTCATGGGTTGTTTTTGGCGGGGGCGGGGGCTATTACTGCTGCTGTTATTTGTTTCTCAAAAGGGAGAGTGGATTTTGAAAGGCCCATATTCACATAGATTGATTTCTAAAATGACTTAATTGCCACATTAGATCTTTCTCACTGCCTCTCCCCCACCCCTTCTGTCTTTCTCTTTCTTTCTTCTCTATCAGACTTGCAGCATATACACTGACAGTTTCTTCTTCACCTCCTACTTACTTCTCAGCCCACCACAATCTGGAGTCAACTCCCACTACAACACTGAAACAGCTTTCAATACATTTGTCAACCATCTCTTAATTACCAAATCTAAGGACACTTTCCAGTCCTCCCTTGACTTCTGAGTAGCATTTGATAATGCTGACTTTGTCCTTCTTCACGGAACACCTCTATTTCTCTGAACTGGCTTCTTCCTTATTCTCCTCTCAGCTCTCTGGATGCCCCTCATGCCACCAGATGCTTACAAATTAGTGCATTTCAGATATCTGGTTGTTGTCTGGTGTCAGTGCCACGCCCCACCCTCCTACAATGTGATCTGGACTGCTTAGCCTGAGAATCTGCAAGGTGTGTATTTCCCAGTCTTCCTTAGTGGTGGCTTCCTGTTAGATTCTCTCAGTAGGAGGCACTGGTGGGAGATCAGATGGCAGGAGAAACCAAGAAGCTACATGCTTTAGTTTCTAACAGGGTGGCACTTCCTCATAGGTATAGCAGCAGCAAGAATGCTGGGGTTCTGGACTCCAGCTTCCTGGGCAGAGGAAGTACCTGCTCAATGATCCGTCCATGATGGAGATGGTACCTTTTCAGCAGATCCAGAGGCAACTCTGATGGTGTCTCCCCCAGGACAACAGCAGGTGTAGACATGGATTCTAGCTCAGGGACAACAGTAACTTCTGATTTCCTGGCATTCCTCTTTCCTATTTGCACCTCCAGCCCCTCTCTTTTATCCTCTGGCATTTCTGGCCTCTTTAACACTTTTATAACCATCTCTGTATTAAATTCCCTCAGTCTGAAATACCTAGAATGATTATACTTTCCTGCTGTGTGCTCACTTCGGCAGCACAAATACCACTTTCCTGCCTGGATCCCGGATGATAACTGGTATGAGGTTTGGGGTTTGGACTCCTGCGGACTTACGTCCTTTTGTCACTTCCACCTCCCCCTGCACAGTCTACCTGGATCTTATCCACCCCCTCTGCTTCAACACTGATGACTCCCAAATGAAGGTTCTTCAGCCCACACCTGAGATCTGTACCCATATACCTCACACCTCCTGGTGGCTGTTCCACTGGCACCTCAAATTCAGCACAAAACTGAACTGCTTCTTTCCTTCATCAAACGTGCTTCTATGACATACTTTTTTTTTTTTTGACATTCTTTTCTATTTCATTTCAGTCCATCACTGATGACCCACCCAGTCACCAAAGCTAGAAATGTTGGTGTTCACTCTCCCTGACTCCTCCACATCCAATCAGCAGCCAAGCCCTGATTATATTGATACTCACTTCCCTCCATCTCCTTTGGACATGACTTAATCCAAGCTCTTATCTTATCTCACCTAAATTAGTGCCATGCCGCTACCAGAGGGCAGTATGTGTGTGCAATTTGTAGTTTTGATGTCATAGACATCAAAATTATTACATGTGGACTTCTGACCGGCAGTTTTGCCTCAATTCTTTTCAAGCTCCAGTCCACTGTTGAAGCATCAGAACAGTTTCTCTAAAATGTTAAAAAATAATTGTGACTCTTCTGTTTTAATATCTCTATCATCTGCTAAGTAAAAAAGCACCCTCTTTGTGGCATAACAGTCAATGTGATTTGGCTCTTGCCTGAATTTCTACCTCATCTTGACATTCTTCTCCAACTCCCTCACCCCACACCCATTACCAGACAGGGACACCTGAGCAGCCTCCACCATATTCACATCCGACTATACAGAGGTCTCCAAAGGAAGGAGCTCTGAATGCTTTGACCTTCACACATTTACCTACCCCTCACCTTGGAATGCTTTTCTCTTCCCTCACATTCTGCTGGTCCAGCTGTTTTTCTTTCAAGACTCTTAGCCGCCTTCCTGATCACATCCCACCTATTCCTCCATCTTCATAAAACTACTACTTCCAAAGCACTTAACACATTCTTATTTGAACGCATCATGCTGTGTGTGATTATGTATTCATTGACCACCACCCCCAATCGACTCTCAACCCCTTGAAGGAGGGAATATGCCTTTTTCATCTGTATTTCTAGCACTGGGCCCAAAACCTAACACTTGTTAAATTCTCAGTATAGTTCTGCATAATAAAGAGAAACAAAGCCTGAAGGAGAATAACCTTTGTAAGAAAGAGGAGGAGGGTTCGGAGGGAGGAGGGTTGGGAGGGAGAAGACAGAGCCTGAAGGGCCTTGGGGCGTTGCTGTGGGAAGATGGGCTTCCCCAGTTCAGCATTCCGCCACGGGGCGGTGCTGCTCTGAAGAGCCCATCGGTTACAGGCTGAGGCTGACAGCCAGATACTAAAGAGGGATCCCCAGTAGGAGGCAGACAGTCCTCTACTGCCTACGCAACCCAGCTCCACACCCCACTCTGGCCCAGTAAAAAGGCCAAGTCGTAAGAAGGTTGCTGGCCGCAGGTCTCTCCTTAGCAACTGATGATGTTAAACCCTACACTCCTGTGATTGGTTTAGCCAGAATGGCCGGGGCAGTTATGGGAAGTGCGCTGGCAAAGCATGGTCTGGGAAGAGAATATAAGGACCTGGATCAGCTGGTCGGTAGCTCCTAGCCCACTGTGTGGTGTGAAGATATGGATCATGAGCTGAGCCAGGGAGCTGCACTGTTATGGCTGCTATACCTTCTGTGGCTGCTGCCCCACTCCTGGACTGCCCCCGAAGGTATGACAGTACCTCCCTTTTACTTCTGGATTGGAGCCTAGGGAGCCAACCCAGGGTATTTGAAAAGGAATCTTGTGCTCTGTAAATGGTGAGAGTATCATGAGAAAGTGGAAACGGTAGCAGAATTGGGAAAGAGAGCCATGATGGACGGACGGCAATGTCAGAGGTGCTTCAGACGCTCCGTTTAAAACAACCTCGCGAAGCAGGGATTACTGTATCTCTTTTAGAGATGAAGAAAATGAGACTCAGGGTTTAAGTAACTTGTGCAAGTTTACACAGTTGGAAAGTGGTAGAGCTGGGATTTGAACAAAACAAGTTATTTCCACTGTTCCTGTTTGGTCCTCACTCTGTCATCAATTCACCTTGTGATTCTTGAAAATTCTCTTAACTTTATTGGTCCTTACTTTCCTTCTCTGCAAAGAATGGGGCATAATGGAAGAATAATCTGGAGGATCCCTCTTACTCTATCTTTCTGAGTATTGCATTTTGAGGAGTTTTCCTCTTGGCTGGGGGGATTCCTGCCAGGCGTTTCAAAGAACAGAGATTATTTTATGCAGCTGTGGTGCCATTCTGCAGGCTTGGGAAGATATTTTCAGAGAGACATAGTGCCAATGAAGTGGCTGAAAAGAAGCCTGGAGACTGGTTTTTCAGTCTGCCATGTGTGTCTGGGGATAGGATGGGGCAATGTCATCTATGGCTTAGGGAGGCCACGACCATTCTTTCACCCACCCAGGTGAAGACTGGGGAACCCACCCAGGTCCTTCACAAGACAGTATGATGGCCTTCTGGGAATTAGACAAAGGTCTCCCCTTTGGGAGGATGTAGCCCTGTGCCAGGAGGCATGGCTTGGTGAGTAGGACACAGGCTAGATTTCAGCCACCACTTACCTCCTTGACTGAGTGCCTTTGGGCAAAAAACACAACCAACATCATGACTCTGAATCTGTCACTTTAGACAGTAGAGTTTTTTTTACTTTTCACAACTTCAGACAGTTGGCCTTTTCATGCCTGGGGAAATTTGGAGAGGTCCCGTAATTTCTTTTTTGCCCCCATCGGGAGGGTGAGCCTAAGTGACCGACATGAGATGGGTGACACCTCAACTCTCCCCCATCTCCCTGAGCAGACCTTGCTGCTTTCCAAGCTAAAGAGGAGGAGGCTTCCACCTTCCTGAATCCCACACTGTCTGTTTTGCAGCTCCTGCCCCAGGGTGGCGGGATGAGCTGCAAAACCACACGTTCCTGCACACGATGTACTGCCAGAATGCCAGTCCCAACGTGGGGCTCTCCGAGACCTACGACGAGGACCAGCTTTTCTCCTTCGACTTTTCCCAGAACATCCGAGTGCCTCGCCTGCCTGAATTTGCTGACTGGGCTCACAAGTCTGGAGATTCATCCACCATTTTCTTTGACAAAGGATTCTGCCAGGCAATGATTGAGGAAATCGGCCCACAACTTGAAGGGAAAATCCCAGTGTCTAGAGGTCAGAGGTTTCTTTGGGAGGTGGGCTGCACTCTCAATCTTACTGTAACCTGAGTTATTCCCCTTCTCACCAGCTCCCCATCTCTCGTGCCTTCTGGTTCTCCCCTTGGACCGTGATTTTTCTACCAGCCTTGAGCTGCACTCTGTGTTTGTGGTGGGGCAGAAGACAAGTCCCTAGGAAGTAATAGGCATTCAAAACTATTTCTTGAACTTGATGAATTCAGCAGGGACCAGTGTATGCCTATTGAGTATTAATGCTTGTGTTACTATGCTCCCAAGATAGAAGGGGAGAATGGAACTATCTGATGATGTGCCTGCATTTTTAATGAGAAGACAACATGTGATCAGATGCCCATGTGAGGTCTAGATAGGAAGTGCTGCAGGAAGTCAGGATGGAGAGTCCAGAGTGGCCTGGATTTGGTCCAGGTCTGGTTCTTGTCTGGCAGAAGACCTCCCGCAGAGCTCAGCTCCTCCCTCATCTTTCCTCCCAAAGCTCATCCCCATTGACACTGTCTCTGCCCTCCCCACTATATGCCACGTCCCCTCTCCAATCACTGGGGTACCATCTAAACTAGTGGCTTCTTTCCCTCACACCTCGACCCCTCCACAGGGCTCCCCATTGCTGAGGTGTTCACACTGAAGCCCCTGGAGTTTGGCAAGCCCAACACGCTGGTCTGTTTTGTCAGTAACCTCTTCCCACCCACACTGACGGTGAACTGGCAACATCATGCGGCCCCCGTGGAAGGAGTCGGGCCCACTTTTGTCTCAGCTGTTGATGGACTCAGCTTCCAGGCCTTTTCTTACTTAAACTTCACACCGACACCCTATGACCTTTTCTCCTGCATCGTGACCCATGAGATTGACAGCTACACGGCAATTGCCTATTGGGGTGAGACCCTTTTCCCTGGAAACCTGGTTCCTTTTGGAGGCAGAAAAGGGGTAGACCCATGGGAGGGCTTCTTTCTCCACTTGGCCCTTGTTTAGTCCATTCTCACTCTGAGTCAACCCCGATCTTCCATGCCTCAGTTTCTTCCTTGTCATCCTAGACACCCACATAATCCCCCTGGGTAGGGGGCTCCCCAGCCAGGTCTCCAGGCTGACCTGCTCCCTGTTTTCTCCAGTGCCCCAGAATGCGCTGCCCTCAGACCTTCTGGAGAATGTGCTGTGCGGCGTGGCCTTTGGCCTGGGTGTGTTGGGCATCACTGTTGGCTTGGTCCTCATCATCTACTTCCGAAAGCCTTGCTTACGTGGTACGTCAGGGCATCTGGAGCCGGGTGGGTGTGCCAGGACTATCCTGTGCAATGGGGGGCACATGCAGTGATCCTCAAGCCTGTGGGTGGGGAGGCCTGTATTGAGCACCATAGGACATCCTCCTAGTTGGGGTCCCAGGTCCACACACAGAGTTATAGTTCACAAGAATGGCTTGGAGTGGGAGGGGAGTGATTGGGGGGCTGTAGGAGGGGTGCTTGGAGATGATTTGGAGACAAGGAGAGATCAACTTCTGTAGAGTGTGTTGCAGACCAGAAGAGAACCCCCCTGATGGCTTTCCTTCACCCTCCTCTCTCCTCAGACTGACTCTTCTTGACCAGAGTCTGATGCCAAGAACTTTAGCCATCCAAGCAGGAGATGTTCAGGTTTCCCACATCCTGCCTAGGATCTCTTCTCAGAGCAGAAGGCCCTGGGACTCCCCTGGGGTGTGTGTGTGTGTGTGTGTGTGCGTGTGTGTGAGTGTGTGTACAAGTTTCTAAGCTGGGGGCTCTGCTGTCCCTGGTCTTGCATCCAAGGGAACCCAGAGCAGCCTTCCTATCACGACCACATCCCATCCACATCAAGGCAATAAATCTTACTTCTTAATATTGATGTGGCTTCTTTTTTAACTCATGATATTTATTTCTGGATATTTTAACTCAAGTAGGTTGTCATTTCAAATTCAACATGCCTCTACTTGAACAGCTTGTCCTCGTTCCGGAGAGAAATGGGAAAACCCCCAATTCCTCAGCTGACTCCCGGCCCCTGGTCTCAGCACCACACGATGGCTTCTACTCGGATCAGTTTGTGCAAAATATGTGAGAAATGAAGGCACAGCCACTTTATGATAATCTGCTCACAAATGGTGGAGGAGCTGCTAGTAGGGTTTTGGTTTTTGTTTCGATTTTTTTTTTTTTTTTTTGCACTTCACTGCTTGTGAAAATGTTAATGTCAAGTACAGGCTGCCTTGAAAAATATATAACTGCCTTCAACCTTCATCCTAGCTGGGAAAACAAGAGCTCAAAGTGGGATAAAGAAGCCTTCAGATGCTATTCTAACTCAGCCATACTGGTTTTGTGAAAACAGTATATTCAAGCTCCCGAGGGGAAGTGCAAGCAGCCTAAAAGGGCCTAGGATGCACGTGTCCCTTCACGCTGTTTATTCTTTGGCCTCAGTAAATCATCCAAGGAGACCTGTGACAGTGCTGTCCTGGGTGGATGGGCACATGACAGGAGCACGTGACATCTGCTGGTAACTCACTTTGCATATGCTTTTCTTCTTGCTTTCCTTAGGGTCCAGGGAATCTAATCTAGGCGGGAGGTATTTGGGTTTATTTATTTTTTAATGGAGGTACTGGGGATTGAAACCAGGACTTCACGCATGATAGGCATGCGATCTACCACTGAGCTTACCCTCCCCTCTTCTGGAACCTACTTTGAATCTACCTTCAAATATGGTGTGTTCCCCGTTGAGATGTTTTCCTTTTTCTTTTCACTTTACCATTCTACATCTGTCTTTTATTACTTTCTAGTTCTTCTTGATTTCTCTCTCTCCATTTTCCAGCTTATCCAGAAATTTCCTGCCAGTGAAGCCTTAAAACTGCTTTTAATAGGCTGTGTGACCTTAGATAAGTCATGGCCCCTCTCTGGGCCTCAAACTCCTCATCTATGAAATGATAGACTTAGGTTAGATGCTCTGAGATCAAGCATTCTGTGATACTGTCACTTAGAATACTCGAGAAGCATTCCAGACCCTCTCTAGTCTGGTGTCCCCCTTCTAATAAAAAAAATATGACCCACTCTTCCCAGCAGGAATCCTGTTTTGAGTGAATCAGTTCTCATCATTTTCCTTGAAGGTATCATGTCTGTCTTCACTTGAGGGGAACTGCCCAGATATTTCCCTCTCACCGGAATGCATTCTCTTTTTGGCTGAGCTTGTTCTCATCTTAACCAACCCTAGAGCTCCAACCCAAGTTCCACCCCCTCCATGAATCTGTTCCCAATTCTTCAGCCCTCACTGACCTTTCTTGAACTCTTCCAAGACTTAGCACACTCAACCCAGGCTTTACTCTCACGGATACGCTGCCTTGTTTCATGTGTCAATTTTTTTCACACTTCTAGTTTGTAATGTCAGTAAGTCAGGGATCATAAACAGTTTGCACTCCCACCAACAGAGGAAGGTGTTTCTCATTTTCCTTTATTGTCACTAATGCTAGAAATTATTTGACTTTCAAATGTTGGCAATACAGTAGGTATAAAGTGGTATCGTGTTTTAATTTGCCTTTCTCTCAGTACTAGTGAGGCCAGGATTCTTCTCACGGGCTTCTTGTTCTGTGACTTGCTGATTCATATCTTTTCTCTCTCTTAAACATTGCTGTTTCTCGTCTTTTTCTTATGAAATTGTGGGGATTTCTGATATATTCTATATAGTAATCTTATGTCAGTATAAATATTGCAAGTCCTTTCTTACACTTTGCTGCTCAGCAGTTAACTTTGTATACAGTTCCTTCCCTGAACAGAATTATTTCATTTTGAGAGTCAAAACCCATATAATTTGTGCTTTTATAATCTTAAAAGATCCTTTCGAACCCCAAGGCAGTAAAGTTACAAATTTTTGCTAGGATACAACATGGTAGAGTGATTCTCCATTTTCTCAATGAGAATATTTTAAAAGATTTTTAACCAGTGTCAAGATGTAAAGTTTTAGATACATAGGAGTTACAGGGAAATAGTCAAATGTCTGCTAACTAGTTACTAACTCACAAATTTAAAATCACATATTTTATAGCATAATATAAATGTAAGCATAATACTGTCTCTACTCTCATATTTCATAAAACAATTTTTATTTGATTCTTCTCATGTAGTTATTTTTGAGTAGGCTAATAACTTGTAAATTTTTTTATTCATTTATGTAAAAAGCAAATCAATTTATTTAAACTAAAAAAACCCCACCAAAAACTATGTCCATTTCTCCTACCTCTTGCCCCTGGCCTCTGGCAACCACAAATCTGTTCTGTTCTCTGTTTCCACAAGCTTAGTTATTCTTTTGTTTTTGTTTATTTGTTTTTTTAGATTCCACATATAAGAGAGATCATATGGTGTTTTTCTTTCTCTATCTGACTTATTTCAATTCACACAATGCCCTCAAGGTCCTTCCCTGTTGTTGCAAATGGCAAAATTTCAATCTTTTTTATGGCTGAATAATATTCCATTATATATATATAATAATTTATTTATTATATATATATAATTTATTTATCCATTCATCCACTGATGGACAGTTAGGTTGTTTCCATACCCTGCCCACTGTAAATAATGTTACAGTGAACATGGGAGTGCATATATCTTTTTGAATTAGTGTTTTCATTTTCTTTGGATAAATACCTACCAGCGGAATTGCTAGATCAGATGGTAGTTCTATTTTTAATTTTTTTGAGGCATCTCCATGCTGTTGGTGAATCCTTGTGCACTGTTGGTAGGAGTGTAAATTGGTGGAGCCACTGTGGAAAACATTATGGAAGTTCCTCACGTCTTTATTAATTGAAATCATTTAAGGATAATGTATCTTCTCCAAACAGCTTTGAGAGAGTGGGCATAATTTGGAGAGAAAAACCCCCCACAAACTTATATGTAAGGTAATTCTCTCTTTTCTCATGAATAATTTTGGGTAAAATAACTTTGCCTTATATTTATCTGGCCCTAGATGACCTGCCACTATGCCTTCTATTGGTGCTATTGTTTTCCTTTCATAGTCAGATCTTTATTGATCTGGAATTTTTCTATATGGTGTGAGTATGGGTACAACTTTCTTCTTCTCAATACATTAAATTGATCTTCTTAATACTGTTTATCAAATATTCAATTTATTCCTAGGAATTTTATTCCAAATTTCCCTAAATGCATGGATTTGTCTCTGGATTATTCAGTTCAGTTGGTTTGTCAGTTCCTGGGTCCACTTAGCCATGTTTCAATTATTATGGCTTTTTAATATGTATAAAAATTTGGTAGGGCTAGTTTCATTTCCTTTGCCAGCTCACCTCCCCAAAAAAACACATTTGCTCTTCTTTATCAAAATTGTCTAAGATACTCATGGACTTTATTATCTGGTACATTTTAAAATCAGCTTGTCAAGTTCTCCCCAAATTCTGCTATGATTTTGTTTGGGACAGCATGTAGGTTAGCAATTTGGGAGGAAATTGGACTTCTTCATTATGTTAGGATGCCTCATCCATGAATATGGTATGTCTCTTTGCTTCTTGAGTTCTTCGTCTGTGTATATTAATAAAGTTTCTTTTTTCCCATAAAATTCTTATGCTTTTGTTTGTTAATTTCTAAATGTGTTATAGTTTTAAAATTACTATTATAAATGGTTGGCAATTTTCAATTATTTTCTAACTGATTATTAGGAGCCTAGGATTTAGGATCATAAATCCTGAGTTCAAGTCATGGTGCTAATGCCTAGCATCTGGGTAAAACTGGGCAATCACTAAACTGCCTCTGTCTCTATTTTCTCATAGTTAAGACAGAGAAAGAATAATATTACTCAAGAGTCATGGTGGCAAATCAGGTAGACTATCCTCTAGTAGTTCAAGTGATTTGGCTGCAGGAAGGAAGGATGTTGAACTAGTTACAGCAACAGCAACCCAAACGTCAGGGTCTAGAGCAGTGAATCTTGGTAGAGAAGAGGGAGAGCCCTGAGAGAAGTAAGGTGGGAGGTGGGTGGGGGTGAGGTTGGACAACTGGGAAGTAATGTAATCCTGGTGGGATGCAGAAGTGTGTAGTTTTGAAAAGACACTGAAGGAAGTCACAATGTGGTCTCCTGCTATTGGTTTTAAATTACAAATGACTGACAGATTGAGGAAATTTTGAGTTTATACCACAGAGGCTTGAGTTAAAACCATCTGTCCAGAAGAGGAACCTGAGAACTTCCAGGAGGGAACCTTAGGAAGTAACTAGAAGAGATTTATTTTTATGGCCATATTCTCAGAAAAAACATAAGAACGAATTTATGACTTTCTGCAATGTGCAATGCCAGTGACGTTACTGTAGCTCATTTTGTTTTAGCCAGTCCAAGTACCTGGTAGACCCCCAAGAGCACCTTATAACATGGCCAAGCTTGTGCCAAGACCACAATGCCAACTGCCTTCCTCTTCTCCGATGCAAATCCAGCCCACTCAATGGAGAGGACTTCCTGGCCACCAAACCCGCAATGACTTCTCTTTTCTCTTTTAAGTCCACTGGCCTTATTGCTTACTTTAACATAAACTCTTCTCTTTGTAAATATTTGTTCTCACTCCCCACAAGCGAAAGATGTGGGGGCAGAGTCCACATTTCTTAGCTCTTGGTTTTCCCTGTAATGCTTTGCACATAAACATCATGGTTAGTCCACTTCTGGCCTGTGGTGGCCAGACTAGGGGAAGAGGCAGCAGGAAAGGAGAGGACTCACTCTTTGGGCCCTGTGTAGTGGCAGTAAAAGAGGGACATCATATGGGAAGCTGGCTGGAGTTCCCAAACTTCTGCAGTCCTGATGCTGCATAAATAATTATCCACTCACCAACATAGATAGGACAGTTGAAATATTCTTTTGGGTTGACTGCAGGTAGGGGACAGAGCTATGTCTGTAAAAAAAAAAAAAAAAAGGTTAGGAGGAAGAGGGGAAGAAAGAAACCGCTTCACTGAGCACAGGTCTGTGGTTTTGGTTTTTTCTGTCCTGCTTGATTCTAAAAAACACCCTCAGTCTTCTCATTAATAGAGAAGTGAAATCTTCTACATTTCCTGCTGTTGCCTTGTGGGAAGGTTTCACATCTCCTTTGGCTGCCAGAGCAGAGACTCAGACACAAGAGGGAACTCGCTGAGCCTCAGTGAGCTGGCAGAGGGCTGCACCAGTGTGACCATGGAGGACCCCATGAGTGTTCCTGTGCCAGGGTGGGTTTTGTAGACATTGAAAAGGATCCCAATACCTGGTTCCTGCAAGATTACACTCAGCGCCTACTTAGGGGGAGAAGGAGAGATGGGAGGAAGAAGTGTGCATGTGTGTAGGAGAAGTCACACAAATCTGAAACTGTCGAAAGAGAAAGTGGAAGAGACACTGGTTCTAAGAGCAGAAGGAACTGTGAATCGGAAAGATAAGACTTAGAAGGATGGGGTGGCTCTTCTCTTTCTCCTTTTCTCAGGGGAGGCGGCCACAAGCTACCTTTATGTGGGTCATCTCAGTCCCAGGATGTAGTGAGCGTGTGGGCACGTGCAAGTGTGTGTGTGTGTGTGTGTGTACCTCTAGACCTTGGGGGTGACTCTTTAGACCTGTTTTCCAAACTCTAAAATGAGGACAACTAACAGGTCTTCTGAGATGAAGTGAGACAGTGTGTAAAGGGTCTACTTAGCACAGCATCTGTCACAAAGTAGCAGCACAGCAAATTTTGGACTTCCTCACCCCTATTTTCTGCCCATTCAACACACTTAATGGTTCATTAGAGACGTTAAAGTGCAGAACAATCTTATAACCAAGATGGGGTTGAGAGTTGGGGTGGAGCTTCAGTTAAGCTCAACTAGTTACTCAAAACAAGTCTTTTTTTCTGATAATCATCTTGGTATTCTGTTTTGGTACATGCTTTTTTCCCTCCTTCCCTTTTTTCTTCATAAATATCAGATTCTCTTGGGGTCAGGGACTTTGAGGGAGGACAAATTAGTGTGGTATCAAGGGGTTCCCGCCTAATCCCCTTTTGTTTAGCTCGCTATTAAGTCAAATTCAAGAGTGTTCAGAAACCAAGGCAGCTCTGAAGACTGGTGGGGAGCCCGGAGAAGCCAACTTAAGAGTTTTAAATGTGTAATGGAAAAATCTATCAATTGTATAGTTCACAATGACCATGAATTGCCATTGAAAATCTGTCTTTTCCAGGGGGAGAAAAGTAGGGAAGCTTTA
Organism: Camelus dromedarius; assembly: GCF_036321535.1. Classification (NCBI taxonomy): domain Eukaryota; kingdom Metazoa; phylum Chordata; class Mammalia; order Artiodactyla; family Camelidae; genus Camelus; species Camelus dromedarius. The sequence continues at coordinate 21,121,750 of NC_087454.1, read as the reverse complement.
TCTCATTTTTCTAGTGGCCTCATAATGCGAGCTCCTGCCCCAGGACAGATGGGACCAGTAGGGGAAACACACGGGACAGTTTTGAGTTGGGGGAGACAAGTGAGCTCTGGGCACTGGCCCGTCACCAGCTGTTTATCAAGGGATTTAAGTGGAGTTGCCCTGTGGTCTGCCCTGAGATGGTTCAGAAGGTAGGAGCATAGGGTTTCCTGGCTCCAGAGAGCAGAAAGCAGAAAGGAGCCTGCTTGGCTAGTACAGAAGAAGCAGTGGAGGCCCAGGGAGTGATTTCCAGGGTTGTGGCCCTGATCTCTAAGGTGGAACTGCTTCCCTTAATCTGCATCTTGTTTTAGGGCCAGATAACTGCACTCTCCCTGTGCCTGCTTCCTTCTCAGCAGCCCTGCCTCTGCCACCTCCCCAGGAGGGCCCCTTGTCCTGTTGTGATAGGACAGACCTAGGGTTATATAACCAAGGGTTAATTTCCCAAGTAACTTCCCTTTAAGGAACAAGAGAGGTTATCTAGTCCCAGTCTTTGGGAGAACTTTGAGAAGAAACAGGTAAACCAGTGGGCAGTCTAGGCTACATACATCCTGGGAAGAATGCAATGATTCTCTCCATTTATCTAGGGAAATCCTCCTATTCCACAGGAGAAGAGTTAAGAAAGACACCAGGAGTTGTTTAAAGCCTAGGGCAGGATGAGATTTACCTAGTGACTGATGATGCTGGGCTGGGGCGCTCAGCGATTTGTCTGTACACTTGTCCCCACCTACCCAGCCAATCTGACAATTCTGTTTGGGACAGCGACTTAGATGCGCTGGTAAGGAACAGGTTTAGTATCTAGGGGCTTGGTTGCTGAGAACCACTCACTTAGAGAGCATCAGGGGGGCCTGGGCGTTACCACATTCCCACTCAGCGTCTGGAGACCACCTACCCAGGCTGGGACTTCTGGAGCAGGCGAGGACCCAAGGCCCCTGGAAGAGCTGGTCCAGGGGACTGAATTCCCTGGGGCTGCCCAGAGCGGAGAATGACATCCCTCTTGCCGCTGCTGCTGGGCCTCAGCCTGGGCTGCACCGGAGCAGGTAAGGACATTCCCTCCTGGGACCCTCCCATCCTCTGCTCCTTTGGAGTAAGAGGGTTAGTTTATTATTGGATTCGGACATCCCAAACAAGTTGTCTCCCTATTATACAAGCCTATAGCACTTTGTATTGTATCTTTGTCGCAACTTTAATCGTAATTAAGCTGTATAATTATTTGTGTTATAGACAGTTCCTGCTGGAATGTAGGCAAAGGCAAAATCTGTTTTGTTTACTGCTGCAACCGCCTAGCACAGTACCTGGTACATAGTGAATGCTTCGTGAGCGAGCATGAATATTTAATAATATAGCCAGCACAGGACAAAGCTAACTCTTTCCTTTGACCACCCCACCCCTTTCCACTCAATAATTTGCCTTACTGTAATAATAAGGTTTATTTTGAAATAGATATTCTTTAATTAGTTTTCAATGTTCTATTGAATAGATTTAATATTATCTAAGAACTTATTATCTATAAATAAAAATCACATTGAGAAACAATTAACTCCTGATTGCTTCATAGAAAACGTCGAGAAAAAAATTAGGAAGACATTTCACACTTTTATGTCATACCTGGTTATTCCTTTTTGTGTGTGTGTGTAGATGTGTATGTATGTATCATAATATGACAATATTTAAGTATTTATTTAAATAAATAAAACATTTTCTTTTTTTAAAACAAATTTAGGGGGAGGTAATTAGGTTTATTTATTTGTTTCTTTTTAATAGAGGTACCGGGGATTTAACCCAGGACCTTGTGCATGCTAGGCATGTACTCTCCCACTGAGCTATACCTTCTCCCTCCTCCAAAACATTTTCAATTTTCTTTTTTGCCAGTTAAATAAAATAATTACTTCTAAAAATTAAAACAAATTTTTTGCCTTACTGAAGGTCTTATCCTGTGTTTACACATGCACATCACTTGGGGCCACTCCTGTCCCCATACTTGGTCTCACATAAAAAGGAGATGGGATCTAAAAAGTCCTCTGCTACTACCATCTATTCCCTGAATGGGGACTCTCAGAGACTCTAGGACACAAGCTTGGTCAGGAGATGCTGCCTCCGGCAGGAACCTATACCCCAGTCACTGGGTGTAACTGAAGCTTGGACTCCCAGCAGAAGATGGTGACCTGCCCTCCCCTTCTCTGGCCCCTGTAGGTGGCTTTGTGGCTCATGTGGAAAGCAGCTGTCTGTTGGATGATGACGGGACACCAAAGGAGTTCAAGTATTGTATTTCCTTCAACAAGGATTTGCTGACCTGCTGGGATCCCCTGCAGGCCAATATGGTCCCTTGTGAATTTGGGGTGCTGTATGGCTTGGCTAAATACCTCTCAGATTTCCTCAACCGAAATGAAAACCTGATCCAGCGCTTGTCCAATGGGCTCCAGGACTGTGCCACACACACCCAGCCCTTCTGGAAATCACTGACCCACAGGACACGTAAGGAGATGGGGGAGCAGAGGGACTGTTAGGAAGCATGGTTAGGAGAGGAGAGGTCAGGAAGGATCCCTCAGCTGGCGGCGGGGTTGAGATTTGGGCAGAAGAGAAGCCAAAAATGTGAGGACCTAGAATGTGGAGAGAGGGAGGGTTGACCCTCAAGGGGAAACAAAGTGGCTGTTGGGGATGGGGCAGGGATGAGAAAGGGGAGGTGACCTTTGAGCGGGTGAGGGGCTATTGTGGGGAGAGTATGTGTGTTTTCTTTCTGTACAGGGTATCTCAGGATGCAGATCCAAGTTCAACCAGGGGTTGAACTGTCAGAATAACCAGAATGGCTTTTCCCAAAATGCTCATGCCTCTGTATCCCAGGTTTTGATGTTCCAGGTCTGGGATGGGCCCAGGCATGGTAATATTTGGGGCAGCCTCCCAGCGGATTCTGATGCATACTCTCTCACCCTTCATAACTTGCACTGAGAATGACTGAGACTGACTCTATAGGGCAGAGTATTGTGTCTTAAGATGTGATTTCTCAGAATTGTGCCAGAAAGGTGCTTGTTAACAATGCAAGTCTTTGAGTACCACTACAGAGCCATCGAATGGAAATATCTGCAGATGCAAGTTAGAGAACCTGCATTTTATCACAATTCCTTGGATTTTTATTTAAGATTTTGCTTGAAAAACACCAAGGCAAGCAGAAGGGTCACCTGGAAGACTAAACCATTAAAAGATGGCAAGATTACAAATAACAAGTTTCTACTGTATAGTACAGGGAATTATATTCAATACATTGTAGTAACCTATAATGAAAAAGAATATGAAAACGAATCTATATCTATGACTGAACTATTACGCTGTAAACCAGAAATTGACACAACATTGTAAACTGACTATACTTCAATTAAAAAAGGATGGCAATATTAATAATCTCATTAAGTTGGACTACCCTAATCCAAATTTAAGAGAGTTAGTCCTGAGTTAGTCTTGTTTCTTTAAACTATTCAAGGAAAAAAGGTTTTACTTAGCAAATTGATTTGTTAAATCAGATTTGAGGACAGAAGTGTTTTCCTACCTTTGCAAACTGGACAATCATTAGCTTATGTAGTTGAAATAAATACAATGACTTCTGAAACAGCTTGCAGTTCAGACCCAGCTTCTACTTAATGATGCTCAAACATAATTTTAGAGGAGAAAAGAAAGGAAGGAGCCGTGATGGAATGGGAGAAAAGAAAGAGTGAAGTGGAAATAGAATATAACCCCCCATTTTCAAAGGGATGTATGATGGAATGAGATGGGGTGGGGGAGGGGTGGGGTGTTTTGGTTGGCAAAATCCAAAAGAATTGAAGTAGGAAAGAAACTAGGCTGGAGGAAAAGTCAGGAATATTACCCTCCTTTGTGACCAGTTTTTCCTCCTCTGCAGGGCCACCATCTGTGCAAGTAGCCAAAACCACTCCTTTTAACACGAGGGAGTCCGTGATGCTGGCCTGCTATGTGTGGGACTTCTATCCAGCTGATGTGATCATCACGTGGAGGAAGAACGGGCAGCCAATCCTCCCTCACAGCAGTGCCCAAAATATTGCACAGCCCAATGGAGACTGGACATACCAAACGGTCTCGCATTTGGCTACAACTCCCTCTTTTGGGGACACCTACACCTGTGTGGTGGAGCACATTGGTTCTCCTGAGCCCATCCTTCAGGACTGGAGTAAGTGTGTGCAGATGGGAAGAATTAGCATGTAAGCAGAGAGCTACTGCAAGTGGGTGGTTGAAAAAAGACCAGTATTTTGGCAGAGGGAATGTGAGATGGGTAGGTCCATGGTATACGGTTGAACAGAGGATGCTAAGAATCACTGAATCTCTAGGAACTTATAGAGGGTTCATGACGAGAGATGGGGAAGGGGGTACCAAAAGGAAAAAGAATTGGTTATTGTTGTTGTTGCCATGGTGATCTGGTTGCTGTTGTCATGTGCTTGTCTGAGGGTGAGAGGGGAGAATGACTGTCCTGAAAAGAAGATGTTGATTTGGTAATGATGCAATATTCTAGGATCCTCGGATTTCAACTATTCTGTTGTCAGGTCAGGAATGGGAATTGGAGACCTAAAGAAGGTCGCAGAAGAAAGGAGACTCTCTCGCAGTGTGGGGGCAGTACTGAATCTGGGCTGCTCTATCAGGGAGGAAAAAGCCATGGCTGGCAGACACTTTGGTGGGCATGCTTGGGGGCTACTGAACAAGGGCCAGACATCATTGTTTAAACCCCAGGTGGAAGTAGTTAAAGGAAATGAGAGAAGAGAAGTTGCACACAGATTTGGGGATTCTTGAGAGAGTGAGAGGGGAAAAAATGAGGAAGAGGAAGGGTACAAAAGGCCAGGGACAGGATTCCAGACTGGCTGCTGAGCCCAGGCCCCTCCCCCCTCCTCGTGGGAAGTGTTGTGTCTTGCTGGGCAGCTGGGAAGGACATGAGGGGCGCGGCGTGGAACCCACCGGCTCCCCTGAGCTCTCCTGGGACCGCCTCCACAGCGTGCACAAGGAGTGTCCTTGGGTGGCGGAATGTTCATTTTAGCATTAAAGGAATCCGAGTGGGACAGGTCAGAGTAGGACCAGCTCCAGGAAGTGGGGGCTGTGGAGAAGGGTGGAGACAGGTTCGGACAGGACACATGGCGAATCTGGATGGGGGCGGGTGGGAGACATGTAAGTTCTCAGATAGCTCACAGAATGGAACCATCAGAAGTTAGGAAAGGTGAAAAGACATGTTAATAGGAAAATGCTCAGGTAGTGCAAATAAGAGAGCAAATATTGTCACCATGGGTAAATGGAGAGGGGGAATAGGAACACTTTACTCTTGGACGAGGGTGTCTTTGGGGTGAAGGAAGACAACAGGCTGTCTTGAGAGGCACTGCCATGTTAGTGAGGTGGAAACCAGGGTACTAACTCTGGGGGCCGTGGTTCCCCAGGGTTGCTCTGTGAGTAGAGATCCACAGGGTGGGGGTTTTGAGGAAAGATCATTTCCTTGGGAGTGGGTTGCTGTGAGCTGGACCCTTGGGGTTGGCATCTTAGAATCTGCTAGGGGGAGGTTGCAGTAAATTAAGTTGCTCTGGGGATGAGCAACAGAAATTGGTTCTAGTAAGTCTATCCTTGCAGCTCCTGGGCTGTCCCCAATCCAGACAGTGAAGGTTTCTGTGTCAGCAATGACTCTGGGCCTGGGGCTCATCATCTTCTCTCTCGGTTTGCTCAGCTGGCGGAGAGCTGCCTCCTCTGGTGAGTGACCCTTCTGAACGCTCAACCCCGATCTCTGCTCACGTTCTGTTTGTGACGGGTTCATGTATTGCTGCCCCACTGGCTGTGAATAACACCAGATTGTTTCATCTAATCAAATGTTTTCTTCTTTTAGGCTACATTGTCCTCCCAGGGTCCGTTTATCCAGAAGGTAACATCTCTGTTGGTCTGTTTGCCTGCTGGTCCTTTGGAGGGGGTGAGGGTTAGAGGAATCAGCGTTGGGTTCAGCTAATGGTGCTTATAGCAGGGGTGAGCATCTACCAGGATCTAGCTAAGAGTATGATGTTTTTTGTTCTTTTAATTTATTTTATTTTGAAGGGCGGAGTGGTAGTTAGGTTTGTTTGTTTGTTTGTTTGTTTGTTTATTTTTAGAGGCAGTACTGGGTATTGAACCCAGGACCTTGTATATGCTAAGCATGCGCTCTACCACTTGAGCTATATCCTCCCAATAAGAGCATGATTTAAGCTGCCATTGTTGGGATTAGGCGCCAGAGAGAGGGAAGCCTAGCTCCTCCTCCTCTACCCTCTTCTACCCAATGGAGCATCTGAAGGTGGCTCCTCAGTATTAGAGTCTGGCGATCTAGAATTTCCAGTATTACTGTAGTAAGTGCTCTGGTATGGATGGTTAAAGGGACAAACAATGGGGTCAGTTTGGCTTGGTGCTTTATTATTTCCTTTTTACTTCTTCTGCAGGTCAGCACATTTCCTAGAGGTGGAATTCTACAGCTTCCACTCCATGTGAGAAGGAGATTCAAACTCTTAGGGCTGCTGCTGGGCCCTTCCAACATCCTCAAACCCTCCACATATTCTTGGATCTTAGAGTTTCTCTATTCGATTCTTTGAATTTCCCAGTCCCCGCTTAGCAACTTGGGGGAACTCATTCCTGGGAATATTCTGAAACCAAGGCTATGTCTCTGGGGTGAATATAATCTGGGGAGGAAGGTCAAAGACCCTCTTTGGGGTCCCCCTGTGCTACAGAGGGCAGTGAGTCGCTGGTGGTCATCTCTGAGGAATAAACTCTGGTGGAAATACTGTTTTTTTCCATGCTTTTTCCTGGGGTGGAACTGGGCAGAGTTAGGCGCTGGGCTTGATTTTCTCCTACTTGAGTGGAGGAGTCATGGTTTCCTCCCATTTTCCCATCTAGACACAGCAGAATGTGGGGCAGTTTTCTGATTTATAATTCATAAGAAGACATTAACCTGTGGTGGGACGGAGTCACAGAGTAAGGGCTAAGTAGGGGATTAACAGTGTACTTATCTCATAAGGGATCTTAATGAGGATTAAATGAGCTCATACCTGTAAATGGCTAAGACCATTATCTGGCACATAGCGAGCCCACAACAGCGACATTAGCTATTATCAGTCATTCAGTTTTCTGGGCTAGGCATTCTACAAGGTGCTTAATGTGTATTGTTGCATTTGATCCTCATCACGGCTCTGATACAGACCCTCAGAGAGCCAGGATTCAGGGGACAGAGCTTAACTTCAGATCTGAGTTCTGGGTGGTTATTACTTCCACATCCTGCATGGGATGGGAGCTTAGCTTGAGTGCTTATCAAGACCTAGGCACTGGCCTAAGTGACTTAAGTTTGCATCACATTCACTTTTCACAATTACCCCATAAGGAACAGATTGTCTTCCTCCAAGTCACTGACCAGGAAGCGAGGTTTAGAGAGGTTAAATAACTTGTCTAAGATAAAAGAGCAAATTTGCTAGAGGATGTTTGTCTATCTGAGCTGGAAGTAACTAGGCTGATTTGTTCTGAGGACCCTCCTGCTGGTAGCACACCACTCTTCAGACCCTTCTTCCATTCCCTTCCACCCCAAACCCAAGGGGCATCCACTACTGGGGGCTAGATTTCACACGGTGGATGAAAGGCACTGTTTGTTCCCAGTGAAGGGCGACACCTGCTGGACACAGAAAGCTGAGCTATGGAATTGCCTTTGGAATTAGAGTTGGATACTGGACTTCAGGCAATGAAAATAAATTGGGAATGAAGACAAGTCCTGGAGGAGGAGTTTAGCCTAACAGAGAGTTGTGGAGGGAGAACAAGGGGTTATGGATGCCTGTCTGTGGGTGGGTGTCTATGTGGGAACACATATGATCAGAATCTGATGAGCTAGGGAGGGGTCAGAAGACAGACTGTGTGTGGACTCTTCCTGGGTGCTTCTCTGCATTGTTGTATGTGGGTGGGTGGAAGGGGTGGTCGTGGGGGCTGGGACCCTTCGTCCTTGCATGGTTTCTATGCTGATGGGGGCCTGGAGAAGAGTTGGGGGTAGCACTGTTTATGGATACTTGAAGTGGGTGCTCAGTGTTTGTCCAATCAGTAAATTGATTTCCACCACATCCATGGTCTCCCCAGAAGAATTCTTGTAAGCAGGGCAACTCTTCTGGAAGGAATTTAGTGAAGAAGTCAATGGGAGAGGAAAATGTTCATGAGTTCAAAATGGCTATTCTCTGAGAGGAAATAGTGGTGTGTGCTCTGTTAATCAGTAAATGCAGGTTCAGGAAACAATCTCTACAAATTGTATCAATTTTGTTTTGTCTTTAAAAAGCTTTTGTATAACATTAATCCTTTAGCCTGTATGTCATGTAAGTAATCGTCCACTTCTCCTCCACTATGTGCTTTCTTTAATAACTTGCTCTTTGAAGTCTTGCCGTATTGCTTAATTTTCATTTCTCCATTTGCTGTTCTTGTTTTTGTTTTTGCTTGTTTGACAAAGCCAATTTCTTCTGAAATTCTAGGGCTTTGGGTCTTGTCTCTGCTTGGCCATTTGTGAAGGAGAAGCTGTACATCTGAAGGTCTGGGTCTGGTCTCAGCAGTGGAAATCACAGTGACCAGACTCCAGGAGAAGGAGGGAGGGAGTCAGCTAATTGGAGAGCTTCCGGTCCCCCTCTAAAAGTTCCCATCAGGTTTTTCTGTGCCCTCATCCTGTAGGTTTTTGTTTTATAGGGAAGGCTGTCCCCTTTCAGATAAGGGTAGGAAAAAATGCCACGTAGGTCTCCCGGGGTCTAGGAAGTGAGATTACAAGAGGGAGAAAAGGGAGGATGTATATACTGTTACACAGGGGAGTGAGGAGTGAGTGGTGCCTGGAAAGAAGGTAGAAGAAGGGTAATGATGGACCAGCTCCAGGACTGTGTGAGGAGAGTAGGATGTTACAGATCGCAAAATACCATAAAAGGGTGTGTGTGTGTGTGTGTGTGCGTGCGTGTGTGTGTGTGTGTGTGTGTGCGTGTGTGTGTGAGAGAGAGAGAGAGAGAGTGAGAGAGAGAGAGAGGAAGAGAGGAAGAGAGGAAGAGAGAGTTGGGCTTTCGGGTTATATCTATCCCAACGATTGGTTCTCTCCTTTCAATGTCTTGCTTGTTTTAAAAACTGAACTCAGAGCTGGATTTGACTCTAAAGGTCATCTGGTCCAACTCTCTACCCATAAAGGATGTGGGTTTGTGTTCATGAGGGCAGGCACTTCAACCCTTGGGCGGATACCAGTACTTTAGAGAAATGTGTTGACCCCAGTTTGGAGGTTCTCCTTTGGAACATTGAGGACAATGGGAATAAAACCAAATGCACCCCGGGAGGATGTCTCCTCAGTGTTTTTCCTGAGGCATCGCATGCTCCTTTGTTCCAGGTTCTCTTTGTTCCCGTACTCAGGCACACGTTCATGTGAAAGGAACAGACAAGGATTGGTATTTTCTCTCACTGTTTATTTTGGAAAATTATTTTTAGATTATCTTCTCAAGTAATTCTGTTTCCAAAGTAAAATTGGGGGAGTCAGATGACAGATGAGGGTGGAGTCGAACTCCATCCCCATTTTGGTCTTGGTTGCAGTGCCTGCTATTCCCAAGAGCCCTCCCACTGCCTTGAAGCAGTTCACAGGGGATTCCTCCCTAATGCTTCTTGCCACCCCCCGGCCAGACAGGTCCCCAGGATCTGCAGAGAGTGGAGATGCCCCAAACTCAAAGAGGTTGCTCCCAGACAAGGGGTCACTGGTTCTCCTGATGCTTCCTCTCCTGCTTTTCCATTACATCTGAGGCTTTGAAGAGCCCCTGGCCAGAGTGGACTGGGGCAGGGAATGAAGAAATAAGTGACTTTCATTGTATCAGGGCCTCAACAGAAAACAGACGGCACACTCAAACTAGGGTAGTTCAAGGTGAGACCGTTTGTAAGGAATTGTTTACAAGGAAGTGGGTAGAGGGAGGTACAGTAACCGGGAGCTAGCAGGCGCTGAGCTGTCACTACCCCAAGGGATGGGAGGGGTTATCAGAACTTAGAAGGAGGACAAATCCTGTAGAGTCCCCACCTTGCCAGCGGCAGTACCCTTCAATCAAGGGACACAGCCAGCCTAAGGTAACCTTGCAGGGAGGGGGCCAAGGGAATAAAAACTCCTCCTCCCTCTGCTCTCCTGGACAAGGCTGAAAGCAGGAGAAAGCCAGGGAGGCTGTGATGTCCTACAGGTCAGTGCCCGGGGCAGACAGCAGGGTGGAGAAGTGCAGAGAGTAAGACCTGAAGGCAGAGGGAGGACAGTCTGCAAGTTCCCAATAGGAGGGAAAGAAGCCAAGGCTGGGGGGTGGGAGGGAGAAAGATGCAAAGCACGGGCTTCCTTTGGCCTTGGACAAGTCCTCCGGAGCGGGAGAAGACCAAGCTTGTCCTTTCCTGCTGGAGGACCTGGGCTACTCGTTTCCAGCTCTCCCTCTCCACCTCCCCCAGCCCCGCCCCAAAGTTTCTGTAACTCTTTCTGAATCTTTTTTTCATACATGGTTTACAGTAAGTTTATTGAGCTCTGAAAATTAAATTAGAATTTTGCTTGAGATTATACTGACTATACAGAGCAACGTGGGGATAGTTGATTTCTTTTTACTATCAAGTCATCCCATGCAAAAGCAGAGGGTATTTTCCTTTTTACTCAAATGACTTGTTTGTTCTTTATTATGTTTTTTTAAAATTCACTTTTTCATAGTGATCTATATATGATTGATTAATTCATGGACATTTTAGAGCTTTTGTTGCGATTGTGATTGGTATCTTATTGTAATTTTATTTTCAAATCACTTACTTGCAGTAGAAACAAAAACAATTTAAAAAATTATGGTAGAAAACATTTAACATAAAACTGACCATTTAAACTATTTTAAAGTATACATTTCAGTACTTTTAAGCATATTCACATTATTGTGCCACAAATCTCTAAAATTTTTTCATCTGGCAAAACTGAACTGTTGTACTCACTAAACAACAACCCTCCATCTCCTGTTCTCCCCAGCCCCCAGTGACCACGTTACTCTATGTTTCACTGAATGTGGCTGCTTTAGACATCTCATGTAAGTGTAGTCATGCAGTATTTGTCTTCTCGTGACTGGTTTATTTCACTTAGCATAATGTCCTCAAAGTTCATCCATGTTGTCGCATATGACAGGAGTTCCTTCCTTTTTTTAAAGCTGAATAATGTTCCATTGTATGTGAAGACCACATTGTTTATCCATTCATCTATTGATGGACATATGTGTTTTTTCCACCTCCTGGTTATTGTGGATAGTGCTGCTATGAACATGGGGGTGCAAATACGTGTTCAAGTCTCTGCTTCTCTTTTAAAAAAAAACAGAAGCCATCCTAATGGTGATATTTCATTGTGGCTTTGATTTGCATTTCTCTAATGATTAGTGATGTTGAATATCTTTTCATATGCTTGTTGGCCATTTGTCTACCATCTTTAGAGACACGTCTATTCAAATCCTTTGTCCATTTTGAAATTTTTTTTTTGAAATTGTTTTTGTGCGTGGTTTTATTTGTTGTTGCTGGGTTGTACAAATTTAAAAAAATATATTCTGGATACTAACCTCTTATCAGATATATGATTTGCAAGTTTTAGAAAGTAACCAAATTTTGTAGGTTGATCATACTTGGGGCAAGCTTGCTGGATTTTCTTACTGGTTTTAGTGTTTCATTTGTTACTGATATTCTCTCTCTTTGTCTCTCTGCAGGCAGATACTGTATCATCAGCCAACACTGAGAGTGTTCTTTCTTCCCTTCTAATCCTTAAAATTCGTTACTTTTATTTTTTTATAGCACAGACCATGACCTCCAGCGCTATGCTAAGCAGTAGCAGTGACAATGAGCATCATTCTTAAAGGAAATACACCTAAATGTTCTTCATTAAATACAATGTTTGCTGTCAGTTTTTAAAAATCAAACCCTTAATTTGAGATAATTTTCGATTCACATGCAGTTGTAAGAAATAGTACAAACAGATCCCTTGTACCCTTTGCCTAGTTTCCCCTGATGACGACACCTTGCAAAACCATGGTACAAAATCACGTCCGAGATACGCTGATACAGTCAAAATGCTGTATCACAGGGATTACTGTCATCACCAGGATCCCTCACATTGCCCTTTTATAGCCACATCCACTTTTCTATTGCCCCACACCCTCCTTAACCTCTGGCAATTGCTAATCTGTTCTCCATTTTATAATTTTGTCATTGCAAGACTGTTTTATAAATGAAAATATACAGTTTACAACCTTTTGAGATTGGCTCTTCTCTCTCAGCATATTTCTCTGGAGTTTACACAAGGCTGTCGCGTGTATCGGTAGCTCCTCCTTGCTGTTGCATTCCATGATATGGACATGGCACTGTCGGCTGAAGGGCATCTGGGTTGTTTCTAGTTTTTAGCTACTATGAATACAGCTGGGATAAACATTTATGTACAAGGTTTTGTGTGGACATAAATCTTCCTTTCTCAGATAAATGCCTAGTAGTATAATTGCTGAATTGCATGGTAGTCGTACGTTCAGCTTGTTGAAGAAACTACAGGACTGTCTTTCAGAGTAGTTGTACCTACAATATGATGGGTAATCCAGTGTTTCAGCATTTTTGCCAGCATTTGGTTTGGTCTATTTTTAATTTTAGCCATTCTAATGGGTGTGTGGTGATATCTCACTATGTTTTAATTTGCATTCCCTAATGGCCTTTTGTATGCTTATTTGCCACCTGTATATCCTACTCTGTGAATTGCCTCTTCTTTTCCCTATTTTCTGTTGTTGTTGTTGTTTTGTAGGGGGAGGTAATTAGGTTTATTTATTTATTTAGTGGCGGTACTGGGGATTGAACCCAGGACCCCGTGCGTGCTAAGCACACTCTCTACCACTGAGCTATATCCTCACCCCATATTTTCTAATTAGAGTGTTTATTTTTACTGTTGAGTTTTCCATTCTGTAGCTTATCTCTTCATTTTTTTTTTACAAGTTTTTCACAGAGCAAAAGTTTTCCATTTGGATGAGGTCCAATTTATCATTTTTTTTAATGGATCATGTTTTTAATGTCAACTCTAAGCATACTTTGCCTACCTCTAGATCTTAAAGATTTTCTCCTATTAAAAATTTTTTTTATATTTTACAGTTTAGCCCATAATCCATCTTGGGTTTAGCGGTTTCTTTTTCCTCTCCTCCTCCTTCTTTTTCTTCTTGTGCTATGGATGTTCAGTTGTTCAGCATGATTTGTTGAAAAGGTGATCATTCTTCAATTGAACTGCTTTTTCACCTTTGTCAAAAATCATTTGGGCATATTTGTGTGGGTCTAGTTTTTGGGTTCTTTACCCTATTCCATTGATCTATGTGCCTGGTCCTTCACCAGTAGCACACGGTATTGATTACTGTAGCTATATAAGTCTTGAAGTCAGAAAGATTGAATCTTCCCACTTTATCCTCAAGATTGTTTTAGCTATTCTAGTTCTTTTGATTTTCCATATAAATTTTAGAATACTTTTTCTATATCAATAAACAAATCTTGCCGGAATTTTGATACAAATGGAATTAAACCTGCGTATCAGTTTGGGGAGAATTGGCATCTTCATTATGTGGAGTCTTCCAAACCATGGATAGGATATATCCCTACATTTATTTAGATATTCTTTGATTTTTTAAATTAGTGCTCTGCACTTTTCAGCATACAACCTTAGCATGTGTTTTGTTAGATTTATACTTAAATATTTTATTTTTGAGAAATTTAAAGTAATATTGATTTTTAATTTTGGTATTCATGTGTTATGAGTATATAGAAATACAATTGATTTTTGTATGTTTATCTCATATCCTATAAACTTAACTGAACTCACTTATTAGTTCAAGGAGTGTTTTTGTGGATTCCTTGGGATTTTTCTGTGTACAGTAGCCCATTGAACAACACAGGTTTGAACTGCGTGGGTCCACTTGTACACAGATTTCTTTAAATAAATGAACACCTACTTTGGTCCTACACGATCTGCAGTTGGTTGACCCACAAATGCAGAGCTGCATATATTGACAGCCTACTGTAAAGTTATACTTGAATTTTCTATCGCACGAGGGTCTGCACCCCTAACCCTTGCATTGGGTTCAACTGTATAAAATCATGTCATATGAAAATAGGAGTATTTAAAAATTTCTTCCTGTCTAATCAGTTTATCTTTTATTTTCTTTATTGCCTTATTGCACTAGCTAGAACTTCTAACACTACATTGACTAGGAATGGTAGGAGTGAGTATGTTACTTTCTATACTCATTCATGTTTTTCTCTGATTAATGATTGCATAATATATATTTTTTCATCATTTTACTTTTAACCTACCTGTATTGTTACACAAGCATACCTCAGAGATATTGCAAACTCAGTTCTAAATCATTGCAATAAAGAGAATGTCACAATAAAGTGAGTTGCATACATTTTTTGGGGGGTTCCAGTGCATATAAATTTATATTTACACTGTACTGAAGTCTATTAAGTGTGCAATAACATTATGTCTAACAGAACAACGTACACAACTTTATTTTTCATTTATTTTTGTTTAAAAAAATTTTCCTCCTTTTTTCTGGGGGTGGGGAATTAGGTTAATTAATTAATTAATTAATTACTCATTTTAATGGAGGTGCTAGGGATTGAACCAGGGCCTCATGCATGCTAATCACACACTCTACTACTGAGCTATACCCTCCCCACCTACCTACGTTAATTTAAAAGTAATGCTGTTGGAAAAATGGTGCTGACAGACTTGCTCAATGCAAGGTTGCCACAAACCTTCAATTTGTAAAAACCACAACATCTGCAAAGTGCAATAAAGTGAAGTCCAGTAAAATGAGGTAGGACTATATTTGAACTGTGATTCTTGTAGTTCACATATCCGGGGCTCACCTTTTAAAAATCAACTGTACCAATCTCTTTTTTAATTGATGTATTTAGACTTTTTACATTTGATGTAATTATTGATATGTGTTTTAGTCCACTTGAGCTGCCATCACAAAATACCACAGACTGGGTGGCTTAAACAACAGAAATTAATTTTCTCGCAGTTTGGAGGCTGGCAGTCTGCGATCAGGGTGCTAGCATGCTTGGTGTCTGGTGAGAGCTCTCTTCCTGGCTTGCAGATGGCTGCCTTCTTGTATCGTCCCACAGACGGGGTGGCCATTTCTCAGGTCCTGGTGTCCTGGGTGGTCTGCTTTTTATCTTTACCCTTCAGAGTCTTCTTATGTTTGTTTTATACATAGTGCCTGGGGTTTTTAGTTGTATTTAGTGGGAAGAATAGGGAAATGTAGGTCTATTTCATCTTCCCAGATAGGTCCATTCCTATCTTCCTTCCTTCCTACAGAAATGTAGGTTTATTCCCACTTCGCAGAAGTCTTTGCTGTAGGTTTTTGAGTACAACTTCCACTAAATTAAGTAGGTTTCCTTTTATTCCTAGTTTTCTGAGTTTTTAAAATAAAAAAATTGTAAACAGATGTTGAAATTTAAAAACAAGTTTTCCAGTATTGATTTATTTCATTATATGTATTCTCCCTCTTAATCTCTTAATACAGTGAATTGTACTGAGAGAGTTTTTTGACGTGAAATATCTTTGCATTCTTGGGATAAATCTTATTTGATCATCCTGTAGTTACATATTAACTGTTGGTTCTATTTAGTTAGTATTTTACTTAAGGTGTTATATTTACTTTTATAAAGCATGGACATAAAATTTGCTTTTCATATATTTCCTTATTTATTTTTGCAGTAAAAATTCTTCTATACACTGAGCTGGGCAGATTTTGTTCTTCATTCTTTTTTTCTGGAACAACATATATATGCTCTTTCCAAAGGCCAGTTTTTGTCTTCATTAATTCTTTTACTGGTTTTAGTTCCCTATTTCATTGTTCTCTTTCCTTATGTTTATCATTTCCTTCCTTCTTTCTTTGGGTTTGTTCTGTTCCTCTTTACCTAACTTTTGAGTTGAATTCTTAGTTCATTTTATTTATTTTTTAAAAAAATTTAGTTTCCTGATAAGTATAGTTAAAGGTAAAAAATGTCCAGAACTAGGACATTTACCTCAAAGTTACATCACAGATGACCAGCATTAGAGTCTTTTGGGGTACTTGATGAAAATGCAGATCTCTGGACACCCCTACACTTGCTAAATCAGAATCCCTGGGGTTGGAGCCTGAGGATTTGCATTGAAGCTCACTTTCTAGGAATTCTTAAGTACACTGAGGTTTAAAAAGCATGAATAAGCTGGTGGGGTTAATTACAAATTAATCTTATGAATGAAAAATTACACCAATGTGAATTAATTGGGGCAACTGGTCATTTCTTTAGTGTGAGGACACTGATGATGACTTTATCTAATACTTTCTAGTTGCCCTATCTTTTTTTTTCCTACTGTCTTTTAGTATTACTTCTACATTTACTTTTTTTGAGGTATAATTGACACATAACATCATATAGATTCAGGTGTACAACATAATGATTCGATATACACTGCAAAGTGATCACCACAATAAGTCAACATCCATCACCATAAATAGTTATGGATTATTTTTTCTATGTTGAGAACTTATAAATTTCACTCTCAGCAACTTTTAAATATGCAATACAATACCTAACTATAGTTATAACAATAGTTGCCATACTGTGCCTTACACCTCCACGACTAATTTATTTTCCAGCTGGAAATTTGTACCTTCTACATTGGACTATCAAAGTTTATTTTCACTAAGTCTTCTTTCTGCTGGTGCAAAGGAAAATGTCTTTGTTTGCCCTTTTAGTAATTAATTAAAGTTATAAATTAGAAGTTTAATTAAAAACTTTTAAGACATCCTTAGCTTTAATAAAAATATTTCCAAGGCATGTTCAAAGAGTGGCCACTAGATTGATGGTTTGAAGAACTAAATTGTATGTCAGTTGAGTTCAATAAATATTTATGAGCACTTATACATACAAGGCCCTTTGAACAAGAGTAAAAGAAGTGAGACACCATCAGTCCCTGGAGGAGCATATACTCTAAATATGCAGACAAAGCTAAACACATATTTGAACTGCAGTGTTCAAACCTAAAAAAAAAAAAAAAGCATAAAGCCCTTTCTATGGTCTAAATGTTTGTGTCCCTCTCTCCCTAAAATTCATAAAGTTGAAGCCCTAATGTGTAATGTGCTGATATTAGGAGATGGAGCCTTCGGGAGGTGCTTAGGTCATGAGGGTGGGGCCCTCGGAAATGTGATTAGTGTTCGTATAAAAGAGACCTTACTGTGCTCCCTCGCCCCTTCGGCCATTCAGGACACAGTAAGGAGGCACCAGCGCTGAACCAGGAAGAGGGCCGTCACCAGACCGAGATCATGCTGGCACCTTGATCTTGGACCTCCCAGCCTCCGGAACAGTGAGAAACAAATTTCTGTTGTTTATAAGCCACCCAGGCTCTGGCATTCTGTTATGGCAGCCCTAATGGACTAAGACAGCTCTCAGGAAAAAACATTTGAGCACTTACATTTGAATGTTTATTTATTTATAAATTACCATAAATTATCCACATGATTATACTCGCTATAACACACATAACTAGAAAAATTTAAAGTTGCCAAACCAATAGAAATAGAAATTCTAATATTTCCTTCCCATACCTCGAAGGATCTTTTGTGCATTTCCTGCAGTGTGCCCACTTCATTTTGGAAACCAGTGCTTTTGAAAACAGTTCATGCCTGTATACAATCAAGCAACAAGTTTTCTGTTACAGACAAAAATTACTTTAGAGAGAAATAAGAGCAAACCTAGAATGCCAGAACTGGGAAATGAACTGAATAAAATTCAGAACAAAATATATTTTAAAAATAGATCAAATAATAAGAAACATGTACTTCGGGATACACTATAGGCTATTATGAGGAAGACACAGAGAACCCAGAACACAAATGAGTAACAGAGGGGGAAGAAAAACAAGACAGAAACTTAAACACTTTCTTTTGGGAAAATGACTTCCTGCCTCCTGTTGAGTCTGTGCTGACACCTACAGGTTACAATTCACCAGTGATTTTACTTCAGGATTGTTTAGCGTATGCTCTTCTATGTCTACTGAAAAAAAATCAAAATAGTTTTTTTTTTTAGCACGTTTTAGCAATAAAGTATTTTTATTTTATTTATTTCTTAAGTATTTTTTTAAAGTATAGTCAGTTACAATGTGTCAATTTCTGGTGTACAACATAATGTCCTAGTCATACATACATATACATATATTTGTTTTCATATTCTTTTTCAAAAATTAATAGTTTATAAATTTAGTTATTTATATATTCACTTATTTCTGTTTGTCAGGGACTCTTGATATTGGAAACATTTCTCTTTATGGCTGTGTAGATTGGCTGTGTTCCTGAAAGTCTTGAATCACATTTTATATATTAATCATTTTTTTAAATGAAAAAATACATGCAAACAATTTAAAATAAGACAGAGAATTCTAGGAAGAATTGTAAACCACTGAATAGAAAATCTTTGCTTAAATAATGACTGTTGAATACAGATTTGCTGCCCACACACAAATGCACGTGTTCAACAAGCTGTCCATGCATGGGCTGCTGGTTAGCACCTCTAAAAATGATGCTGAGGATACAAGAGGGAGAAGAAGACAGAATTCAAGGTCTAGCAACAGCGACAACAAAAATAACAACAATTCGAAAAGCGGTATTTTAAACTGTTCTGTATGAGGAGTGGGTGGCCTCAGTTGAAGGCAGAGAGGAGCTAGAGGCGGCAGCGGAAGGATAATTTAAGTTCCGTCTGTCTCTTCTCACGCCATCCTCCCACTTCCCTTCCCTTCCTGTTCCTTCCTTAAACCACGGTTGTAGGTTTCCATGCAGGGAAGAATCTTAGCGCATGAGGTGAGAGACAGTGTGGCTGGCACGCTTTGGGCATTTAATCCTTTACTTCTCCGGATCCAATCCCCAGGGTTGGTGGATTACAACAACAAAAGGTAAAGGAAATAACCACCTTGAATTCCTCCACTCAGAGATAAGTATTATCAAATTATTTTATTATTATTATTTTAAAAGGTGAGTATTATTCCAGGCCTCTCTCTACATCTAAGTATAATGGGGACTAGATATACAGATAGAAGTAAATAGGATGAAAGATTTTTATTTGAAGTTAATAGAAAAGAATGAAATGACACTAAAAAATTGCTTAAGTTCAAACAAATGTTTCTTCATGCTGATACTAGTTTCTAAGTTATTCTTGAAATTTGAGAAAAATTTATGACAAAAATTAACCTAAATGAAACTCTCATAAATATGTCTCAGCTGATATGTACATAAATAAATGTTCACTGCAGTAGAAACAAATGAAACTAAACTAAAGCAAGAGAAACACAAAAAAGAAAACACAATCTAGAAACCAACCTGAAGTCCACCAGTACTGGAGTAGATTAATTGTAATAAATCGTGATATAGTTATTCAATAGTACACAATGCAGCACTTTTAATGGATGACCTAGAATTACATCTATCAACATGAATAAAACAAACAAAAAAAAAGTTGAACAAATACACATAGATAACATTTCATAAAAATTAAAACTCTATGAAATAATACTTTATAACATTTAAGGAGTCACAAATTTTAGTAAAAGTATTAAAAACAGGCACAATGATAATAAAACTGACTTCATGCTTGGTGACTACATCTGGGAAAGAAGGAAAAATGAAACTGTTCAGGGGCAGTAGAATTATAGTCATGGATTTCTTAAAAGATGTTTGTTATTGTTTTGCAGAGGTGTGGTCAGAGGACCCCTGGGAAAGGGAGATCCCTGAGATTCTTTTAGCAGATCCACAAGGTCAAAGCTATTCATAATACTAAGATGTTACTAGTCTATTTCCCTTTCGTTCCCATGTGGACAGTAGAGTTCACCAAAGGCTACAACAGTATGTGATGACATCATTGCTCTAATAGTTAATGGATTGTGTGCTGCGTATAGTATTTTCTAAGGTAGTGAGTTTAGGATATTAACATCTATATTTTCAGAAATTAACTCAGTTTGTTCTCAGTACTTTTGTTGTGCTCCAACCAGCTCTCTTCAGTTATATCTGCTTTAGTCTCTGTAATTTCATTCTCTTCCAAGAAGTCATTATTTTTAAATCCCAAAGTTTTTCCTGCTTCTATACAGAAACACATCAAGAATTAAGTTTATCTTGTTTGGCAACAATATTAAAATATTTTTCAAAAACATTTTTAATTTTCAAAATTTTATATGAAATGTATTATTTTAGAATGGAATAATGTTTTATTCTAAAATAAAATGTATTTATAATACATTTTCTTGTATTTAAGAATGGATTGTTGGCTTAAAATAGGGAGATGAGAAGATACATCTTTCTCATCTCTTGTCAACGTTGCCTGTGTCTGAAAAAGATGAAACTGACATGTCAGCAAGTTCTCTAATTCATGGAAAGGAAGAATATGTTTCAAAGAAACTGGGCAAAATTGTAAATATAAAAAAATATCAAAAGGTATTTCCTTCAGCTTTATAGATGTTAATAATTTACCTTGTATCTTATGCAATAGAACATTTTCAAAAACTAATATGGTTCCAATTAAGTTGCAGCATCATTTTGGGTCCAATAATTTGGTGTTCAAAAAAAAGGGATTAAGTATTTTCAATGTAGATGTGACAAACTCTTTAAAAACCTTTTACAGGACATTATCATATTGCATTGGCTGGAGTTGCTCATACCATAGCAGACAGACTGGTAAAGCCTTATACAGTTGCATTGCCAGATGCCTGCTAGATGAAAAGTCAGTATAAGAAAAAATGGTACTGCCACCTTCCAATGATACATTAACTTGTCAAATGAAAGATTTAACTGCAAACATAAGGACTGAATCAATACCTTATGTGAAAAATTGTACCTTTGCCTTACAGATGGACTGATGTATAGATAAGTATGGACGTACTGTTTTGCTTGCATTCATTTGGCATCAGCACAAACCAAACACTGAAGATCTTTTATGTGAGTGTTTGAGGACAAACACAGGGTGCTGAAAACATTAACAGTGTTGTATAAACTTTTTTGAATCTCATGGCTTCTCCTGTAAGAACTGTGTTGACATTTATACTGATGGTGGAAAAACAACGGTGGGTTATACAAGTGGTGCTTCAGCATGAATCAAGCTAATGATATCAAACTCTATTAGAAGTCCTTGTATTCTTTTTTTTGTGTGGGGGGAGTGGGTGGGAGGTAATTAGGTTTATTTATTTACTTACTTTTAGAAGGATACTGGGGATTGGACCTAGGATCTTGTGCATGCTAATCAAGCGCTCTACCACTTGGGCTATACCCTCCCCACTGAAGTCATTGTGTTCTTTACTACACACAGTCACTGTTTTTAAACAAGTCTGTTTCACTAGAGAATGTCCTTGATGAAGCAGTAAAAATTATTTTTATTAAATCTCAATTCTTGAGTACATTTTAAGAAATATTCTATGTGATGAAAAGTACCCATAAAGCACTTTTGCTGCATTTTGGAACATGGTGGTTGTCTCCATACTTAAAAAAAATTAAACAAAATTTTTATTACTTTTTTTTTTTTTCTATTATTGTTTGTGGCGGTGGAGGGGTAATTAGGTTTCTTTATTTATTTAAATGGAGGTACTGGGGATTGAACATAAGACCTCACGCATGCTAAGCACACACTTTACCACTGAGCTACACCTTCCGCCCTGCTACTTTCTTCATAGAATAAAAAATTTTTTCACTTGGAAAACCGATAGAAAACTGGTTATTCAGACTTGGGTTTGGCAGACATTTTCTTGAAAAGGAACAAGGTGAGATGGTCACTTCAAGGAAAACAACTGATTGAAACTGTTGCCAATGATAACATTTAGCCTTTCAAGTGAAAATTAGAATTTTGGGAAGCTACTGCGGGATAGTTAAAATTTTTTCTGATGGGATCAACAATACTAATGGTGATTTCTTGATGTTGTATAAAGTGTGTTAACATTTAAAATATCTGCATAATTCAGTGAACTGACATTTTCTAATGACCAATGCATGATGTTACAGAATCATGCATGAGTTTAAAAGATCCTTTCAAAGTGCAAGATAGGCCAGTAGATTTCAATGACTGCCTGTCATTTATTCCTGAACCAGAAACCTTAGACTCACCCTATATTCTTTCTTCTCCTTTGACCCTCTTCATTTTATTTCTCAATAGTTAGTGTAAATTCCACCTCCCAGACAGCCTTCAGCAGATTCACTCATCTTCATTACTACTCCTAATGCTTCCATTTAGAACTTGGGGTAATTTTACTTGTTTCTTAACATTTCTTGATCTTGCTACTGCCCCCTTCCCCTGCTTCTCTGTTTCACTTTATTCTCCAGTAAGCTGATCTGATTATAGCTCTTTATAAAAAACATGCTGATTCATGACTCCATCCTTTACATTCATGTGGTTTCCTTTGTCTAGAATGTCCGCCTCCTTCTGCCTACTTGGAAAACTCCAAGTTCTATCAACATTCCATCCAGGGGTCTCTTTCTCCAGGCAGCTTTTCTGACTTGTATCAATAAGAGTTAATCACTTTATTGCTCTGAGTTACCTTCTCCCCAACCATTGTAGTACTTATTATTCTGTAAAATGTTGGCTTTCTGCAGAATTCTTGTTACAGAATTATATTTTGGTTTGGTGATGTTTACCTATACTGAGCAATGCCATTAGAAACAAGTCTGTGAAACTCTACTGGGTTTCCTAAAGCAATATTGTTGGGAGGTGATTCTTCCAATTACAAGTTTCCTTTTTATAGGGACTTGAGAAAGATATTTCCACTCTTATCATCATATTAGTTATTCTCTGGATATATTTTATTATACAGTACTATTAACACTTTTTTTTGGAGTTGGTTGTCAGACAATTTTAAGCCACAATTGTGGCTCACCTCTAGCAAACCTAAGATTTTGGGATCTATGATAAGCCTCATTTTAGACTCTAGTGTGGTGTCTTGCTTCCTGAGAACTGAAGTCAGGCGTAGTCAGTTTTCCTGTATTGATAGAGAACTGGGAAGGAGTATGAGAACCACTAAGGTGCAGAGCCTGCAGCCTGAGATGGCTGCTGCGTCTGATTTACAGGGCAGTTGTTGCCCTTGGCAGGACAGATAGGTAGGTGGGTGACTCTTGGTGTTTGAGAAGCTTACAGATGTCACATGGTAGTATTTTCTCTTCTACTATATGCTTTATTTTCCCCTTGGAAAGGGGTTGTTGGATAATTTTTAACTTTCCTAAGAGACTGATTACTTCTTCCTCATTGTTTGATACGATGAAAAGTGATGTGCTAATCCCTGCTCTTACAGTATGCTTTTCCCATCTCCCCTTTCATAATCATTTTTCTCCCGCTTTACACAAGAAAGGCATACAGCTTACCTATCCCAAACATAATCCTCGTGCTTTAACCTGGGAATGAAATATTTCTGAGTACTAAAGAAAAGGACCATTCAAAAACCAGTGTCCACGAAGCCTCCTTTAATCACAGTGTTATGTCCTTCTTTGTCATCTATGTATATTTTCGATTAAGGGCAATGACCCTCAGCCATTCTGCCCCACAGAAGACATCTGGCAATATCTGCCAACATTTCTGGTTGTCACAACAGAAGGGCTGGGATTGAGGATCAGTGCTACTGGCATCCAGTGGGGAGAGGTGGGGGGTGCTACAGTGTACATCATACATTGCACAGGACAGTCCCCTACAATGAAGAATTATTCAACTCCAGATGTCAATAATGCCGCAGGTTGAGTAACCTCAAGTTAAGGGAGACACGTGGCTTAAGAAATGAAGGAGTTTTGGCCTATGCTGCAGTATTTCAGATTCAGATGATTCCTTGGTGGAGAAACTGGGACGCTGACAAATTTTCATCTGATGACTTTGATGCTTCCTCTCCTGATAACTGTTAAGACTGAATATTTCTCCTTGGCATTGGCAAGAAATACTGATGGTGGTGGTTTTTTCTTTCATTCAGTGACAAACTCACGGCAAGGTTCTGATCCTTGTCTGTTTCAGGATTAGAATATTTCAATTTTTAAAAATTCTGTAAAGAAATACTAACTCGCTACAAAGCACTAAGTACTAACAAAGACCCACTCACTTGTGTCTCATCTGTACTTCACTTTCTTGTTTTGCATGATTTTGAGGCAGTGAAGGCAAAAATCTCAACATTTATTTCTGACAGATCAACACTACATTTTGGAGTAAAATAAACACACATTGGGAGTACTTTAATAGATTTTTTGTCAAACTTATTCAGACTCATAAGAGAAATATTTTCGTTACCTTTTACCAAATATTATTGGATCGTATAAATACATTTTTCTACTTGGGTTCCAGTTTAGGATGTACTGTTATTTCTCTGCTCACTTATTTACTTTTATCATATACCCACTAGCTTAATTCAGATTAATCTGATGAAAATACCTTGTGGATTCTGCTGTAAGTAATGCACATAGCGATCAGTAATAGAATTTCTGTAAATTTCCACTTATTGGTGATCTAATATCTTCTCTTCATTTTTGTTGTTGATTTCCACCAAGTAGATTAAATTGTGGTCTTTAAAGCAGAAATCCATTTATGAATTAATACAAAACAAAACGTTCCCAAATGCAATCTTGGAGGTAACGCCTTAAACTTTAGAAACCTAGGTTCATTTATTTTGGATTAATTTCTCCCTCTTGGATGTTGGCACATTGTTCTACATCTGTGAAATACAGAATTAGAAAATAAATCATTTTCTACAATGAAATGAAATTATACAAGCACATTAAAGTGTCTCTTTGCCGTATTTTTAAAAAACACTTCCAAATGACATAAAAAATGGAAAAAGGTCTTTATTCAGAACTTACTGAATTTTCATTTTCAATTTTGTGGGTTTGTTTGTTTCTTTCTAACCTCATTGCCACCTAGTTCAAGTTTCACAAACAAGATGCCTCTAAGTGAAAGGCTAACAGGTATAATTTTTAGTTATTTCATAAGAATTTGTAAAGCCTTTTTGGTATTGAGAAAGTGATAGAACCTAAGGTATGTGTAAAAACAGTTTTGAAGAAAACAAAATTGAAAGAAACTCTACATTTGTGTTGTGGGACTATTAAAAATGGTACTTAGTAATAGCTCACTATGTGAGTTTTTGGCATATAACTAAGAAGAAATATTTTTAAATTGAGTGAAGTTGCTATAACAAAATTCTTTCCATTCCCATACTTATTCTGTTCCCACACTTATGTATGTGAACAAAATTCTTTAGTTATTTCATATTAAAATTTATTTTAAGGGAATTCATATAACCGGAATCTGTCCTCACAATAAATAACTTTTATCAACATAAAGTTAGCAAAATAAAGCTCCCATCCATCTCAGTAAGAGACACATTTCCACTTAAATTTTACTTTTTAAAAATTTGTACTTCTTATATTTTTATTTACTAAAATCTGTATTATTCACATTGTTTTGATCAACCATGTAATTGTAATATTATCTTAATCCACCTGACTTTTTAAACCTTTACAAGAAATAAAAAATTCATTTTAAGAAGAAATTTTTTTTGCAAAGAAACATAATAGATGGATTAAGAAAATATTTCCAAGAAGAAAAATACATTCTATTAGGACAAAGCCAGGGTGGGGAACTCAAAAACATTTCTATAGGGGGAGTAAAATGAAGATATGAATTCAAAGGAAAAAGAAGTTATAAAGTAAAAATTCCAACTGTTAAGGAAGGCGTTGTTTGTACATTTTATTTTTTATTTATTTTTATTTAAAAATTAAAAAAATATTTATTCAGGTTTTTTGGGGGAGGAGGTAATTAGACTATTTATTTATTTAAATTTGTTTTTGTAATGGAGGTACTGGGGAATGAACCTAAGTAGTGCTAAGCATGCACTATACCACTGAGCTATATCCTTCCTTACGTCTGTGCATTTTAAAAATTAATGATGGGTGTCAAAACATGGCATTTGGATTTCATTGGACACATGATGGAGTGATTAACAGTTTTATACAAATGTGTTAATATATATAATATTTCAAAATTTATATTATTTGCAATTATTTGAATCCATGCTGAGAATTTCAGGTCAACTTAAACCCTGTGGGAAGAGGCATATGCTATTTCACAATTCTTTTAGGAGAGATGTGAAGGGGAGACCACTGAGTAATTCTTCTCCCTTCCTGTGTTACCCTCATAGGAACATAGACATACAACTGAAGAAGAGAACCTACCTAGGTGTCAGCAGAGGCAGGAAGGAGTGGTCAGTTTTTTTTCCAGTTCTATGCCAGGAAGCCCAGTGAAACTGCGGAAGGAAACAATAAGGCAGAGATGCGCTAGTCTGGAAGCCCCTGGTATTCTGGAAGGCCTGCCCACATCCCGAATTACTAAACCCCAAATCTCCCTTCAGCTCAGTAGACTGTCCTATAACTTTCAGCAACTCTGCCCCACAGCAAAGACCCAGTTTTTCCGTTCCCTTGTACTTTGAACCCCTCTCCCTTAGTTACTTGATGATGAGGATACTGCGCTCTTTCACTACCTGGGAAGAGAACATGACCCGTGTGAAATGTGGGTGGAGGTGGAGGTCATGAGGTCCTGGGGCAAACCAATAATCTTGTATTTGAAGTCATATAAACATGTAAACGCCAGACCCAAGTATAAACATGTAAATGCCCGACCCAAGGTAGAATCTGGAAGCAATGGGTGAAAAGAGGAGTAAGGGCCAGGCATAGGACAATTGCACTCCTGAAGTCTGTCCTTCTGGCGGAAAGAAGTGGCTTTCCTCCAAGGAACCCTACATCTGGGGACCACACCAAGTTTCTTTGACACCAAATTTTCTCCCCATATACATTTGGGGTAGAGACCCCCTTTGACTATTCAATACACCATTTGTAGCACCATTTACACACATACATGCTTACCTAGAGGGGTTTTTTTTTGTTTGTTTTTGATCAAGTCTGGGACCTGTCCCTCACTAGGGACAAACTTGAGAAATGCAAGAAAATTCTTGGTGTGGATCTCTTGGAGGTAAGGAAATCATTGCTCGGGTGCCTGGGTGCCCTTCTGGTCACTCTCCAGGCTTCTGGCTCAGCTTCTCCAGCTCTTACAAACAAGCAGGGGAGATCTGAATGCAGCCCAGGCACTTGGAGTTCAGCCCACAGACTGACCATCCCTTGTAGATACTGGGTACTGCTGAGTTTGCAGTTCTCCATCTCGACTGCTTCTCAGATTGACCACGAGATGTTTCCACCAGCCTCTTGCCTCAGCGCCTCTGACCCAAGCAGCACATGCAAGGAGCTCACTTGTGCTGCCCCCTTCAGTGGTGGCTTCTTGATCACACCTTTTGCCAACCAGGCTGAGACTTGCCTGCCTGAGGTCATACTCCTCTCCATCCTCTACAGCACATTTGCGAGTCACTGTCTCTGCCCTGAGTATGAGTCATGGGGATATCCTGCACCTGCTTAACCATGGGAAGCCCAGAAGTTAAGATGAAGAGGCCACTCCCTTTCTACTCACTCCCTTTCTACTCAAGTTTTTCATCTATATTATCCAACCTCCACTCTAATAACAGGAACATCAAGAAAGACTAGGCCAGCAATTATGTCCATGATGACTATAAGGAGGTAGGAAGATGGCTTTTGAGAAAGGGGAAAAAGATGGCTCATGATTCTCTCTTGGCTGGAAGCCTGGTCCTGCTTAAGGCACTCTGGATGGCTCCTGATTTCCTTGGTCTAAGAATAGATTTCCTTGGTCTGACAAGAGATTTCCTTCCCCGTATACCCCTTCATACCCACTCCCAGGCTGAGAGATGTGATGTGAGGCCAAGAGGATGGTGTCTGAGAGAGAAAACGGCTGTTGCCCAAACTAAGGCCACCTCAGGTTAAACGGAAAGAGTTACACACCCAGACAAACCCGTGAGAACTGAAGGGATAAATGTGCCACCTGCAGTATTCTCCCGGGATCGTCCCCAAAGACCTGGATTCCTTTAATGATTCCGCCAGGACAGAAGCACTCAGAGTACACCTCCCAGAAGTAAAGGGTCTAAAGGTCTGGGCAGATCCCCTCCATCCCTCCCTCGTCAGGGACGAGACTAATTCTCACTGCCTTCCCCCACCTCACTCCAGGACCCCAGGGCCCCACGGAAAGAACACGAGTGGAATCTGGAGGTTCGTATTTCTTCCTCACCACGTCAGCAGGGTAATCCCTGGAGGGGGAGGCGGGGCACAATCACCGTCCCAAATCTCACCCTACGATAGTGTCTCCTGCGCGTTCTTCAGGTATTTGCAGAGCCACCGGATACCCTCTTCCTCCAGGTAGGCGCTCCAGGCCTTTGCACTAGGCATCTCCCATAGAGCCTGGGGTTTCAAACCTCAGCGTCCGTTTCCGTCCAGGCCTTTAAGGCCGGGGTGCAGGCATTTTAACGAGGACTGTCTGAGGCGCGGAGAAGCAGGACTCCCCAGGAGCCCGGCTGACGTACCCAAAACACTGAGTCCAAGGTACACGCCTCCGCGAGTGAGCGGGGAGCGCTCCGGCCCCACCCACCTCAGGGCCTGAAGCTATGATTGGCTCACTGGAACGCCAATCAGAGCTCGGCGGTCTGGGGCGGGAGGAACACAGCCCAACCCTCCTGCTTTCACTGTGCTGGGTTATTATCGGCTCTCCCCTGAGGAAGCCTGGTCCTTGAGGCCCCTTCGTGCGGTCCCGCGGTGACCTGAGATGTCCAGCCCTCAGTCGCCAACCCAGAGGTTCTCCAGGCTTGTCTGCGCTGTTTCTGCTCCCAGGGCTGTGATCCTGGGACTCCGCTTCGCCCTCCTCCAGTCTCAGCTCCCAGGCTCCGTCCTCCCGCCCGCACGGCGCCCCGGCGTTCGGGTCGCGACGCGGCCACCAAGAAATACCCGGACCGAGCGTCCCGGAGCGGCTGCTGTGCCCCGCCACCTGCACCCACTTCTTGGAACTCTGGACCAGGCTTCTTGTAAACTTCTCGCTCCTCACAGCCCCTGAGCGGCTGCTACGCGGCGAATTATTCACCTTCAGGGAGGAAAGGTGTGTAAGGTGCGGGAAGGAGAGAGGTGGACGAGAGAAGGCAGAAAGGGGCAGAGATGGAAGAGGGCGGCCGGCAGAAGGGGGAGGGGGAGCGTTAACTGCGTAAGTTTTTCCTCTCAAGGGTAGTTTCTTTTCTCTGGGTCCACCTCCTTTCTCACCTCAGTTCTCCACTCACCTGCTCACCTCTGCAGCAGGGCCCGTGAAAGGAGCAGGAGGGGGATTTCATTATCAGGTTTTCCAGATGCCACAGCATGAAACAGGAACGTAGAACGTTAAATCCACTCCGGCCGACTTGATAAATGCGAGTCTTAACTAACCCTGGGATCTTCTCCATTGGCAGGTGGAAGAGAGCGACGTTATCTGTCCCTGAACAGAATAATGTGAAATCGCAGGTACCATGGATGTGGCAATATGAGGTCCTGAGAATCCCCAGCACTGGTCTCACTCCTAAGTCCACTTCCAAACCTCATCCACAACCCTGAAAGACTGTATGTGTATGTAAGTATAAATACATAAGTATATATGTTAGTGGAATGGAATAAATAATACCTAAATATATAATATAAATGTATATAATATATATATCTCATATAATTTATAGTAATATATTAAAATGTATTATGTGTGTGTGTGTGTGTATATATATATACACACACACACACCCAAATCTCACCCTGTGTGTGTATGTATATATATACACATATATATGGAATGAAATAGAATACATATATACATACATATATATATGGAATGAAATATATATATATATATATATACATATATATATATGGAATGAAATAGAATACAGTGGAATAGAAAATACCAGCCTGCACTACGGTGGTGAGGGTAACTATAGTTTCATGAACTGTCTCAGTGAAGTATATTTGTGTTTCTGTGTATTAGTAGGTATATATGTATATATAATTAAAAAAAATTTTTGAAAAGCACTGATCCCTCTCCCTGAACTGAACTCCTGGTGCACTTGCTCCCAAAGTAACCCAGACGTTTTCTCCTTTTGAGCTCCCCCGCCAACCTTAGACTCATCTAGAAGGAGGCCCGAGCCAAACAGTGGCCTTCCTTTAGGAAATGGCAAGTGATGGAAAGGGGCCTTGCTTTTTCTTCCTGAAAATAACTGCTGGTTGGGGATTCCATACTGTGATCAACTCATCATTTTTCAGTTACATCAAATCCTTTATTTTAATAATCATGTGCAGAAAAAATTGAATTGATTGTTGATATCCTCCCACAAAAGAAACTTAAGCCTTAGTTAAGTTTACACCAGCAAGTGATTACACCAGCAAGTTGTACCAAACACTTAAGGAAAAAACAATTCTAATCCTACAGAAGTTCTTAGAGAATGTAAAAAAAAAGGATATATCCCCTACTCATTTTAGGAGGCTTGTGTAACCTTTATACTAATAACTTGACAAAGATAGTATAAGAAAGGAAAATTATAAGTCAGTCTCATCCTTGATGCAAAAATCCTAAACACTGTTCAGATGGACTTTCACACAGGGAAGATAAATCTCACACTCAAATAAAAAGAGAAATCATTAACTTCTTGGGAAAGCAGGAGACTGTATAGTACCACTTTCCTTCTAAGGAAAAGAAAGGAGAAAATGTATATATCTGGAAGAGAAAAAAAATCACACAGCTTCCCTGTTTCTTTTTTTAAAAAATTAAAAAAAATTTTTATTGAAGTGTAGTTAATTTACAATGTTAGTTTTAGCAAAGCAATTCAGTTACACATATACATATGTTTATTTTTTCAGATTCTTTTCCATTATAGCTTATTATAAGAAATTGAATATAGTTCCCTGTGCTATACAGTGGGTCCTTGTTGTTTATCTATTTTATATATAGTCATGTGTATCTGTTAATCCCAAACTCATAATTAAAAAAAAAACAAAACCCCTTGGGGTGATGGGTTGTGGATCTCTTACTGAGGATGAGCAACCTATTGAAACCTGTGTTCTGCACCGTGCACTTAAATCTGGGCCAGGTTATTCTCAACTCTCTTCATGGAGATTCTCTCCTTCTCAGCCTCATTTCTCACAAAGAATCACTCACTTTGAATCAGGTGAAATTATAATGCAACCACCTTAGAAAAATGAATGATAGAATGTGTGCTGGAATTAGTTGTTTTTCTTCTACTCCAGTGGTTCTCAAAATGTGGTCTCTGGACCAGCAGCTTCAACATCACCTAGAAATGCATTAAAAATGCAGATTCTTAGGTCTGAACCCAGACCTTCTGAATCAGAAACTCTGGCCATGGGACCCAGGAATCTGCATTTTTAACATGCCCTCCAAGGGATTCTGATGCACTCAAGTTTGGGACTGCCTGCTTGGATTCAACTATTGTACACTCACAGATAAGACTCCATCTGGACCCATACCAGTGACAACTGGAAAAAACCTTTAGAAAAAAATCAACAGCAAAATAAAATCCCATAGTTTTCTTCCTTTCTAATAGCTCTGGGTTTTCAGTACAAATAATTCTTTAATGACAAAGTTTTGAGGTAGCTGGGAAAGATCAGAGGCAGGCAGGCTCCCATTGATGTCCAAATAAAGACTTGTCTTACCTGGTTTTTTAGGATTAAAAACATTTAAAAAATTGTGGGCTCATTTTTAGGCTCAGCACGGAATCACCCTCCTTATGGTTCCATTCTCTCCTTGGTTCAGTCGTTTAACAGTCTCTCACTGTTTGCCTAGTTAAAAGCCCAGTAGAGCCATTTTATTCTCTGAGTATGAGAAGAGAGAAATGCCAATGATTCTTTTTCTGGTTTGACAGAAAAAATTCACAAGTAATTTTGGCTTCCTGCAGATGGAGATGTTAACAATATTATCACTAGAGCACTACATTATTAAGAAAGATGAGTGGTCAGAATTACAAATGTTTTACAGGTTAAGGGGTATTTTATCCAGTCTTGTCCAGAGTCTTTGAGGTCTCGGGATTTGACAAGTTATCCTTGTTAGATATATCATTTACAAAGACAGATTTTTGTTAAAAGATTTGTTCATTGTTCTCCCCAGGTCATGGACAGAAAAGAACGTCTTTTTTTTTTCTTTCTTATATTAGAATTTTGTCACCTGCCTCTCAAGGCTAAGAATTGAAATACCATCATTGGCATTGAGTTAAAAAGTGGGCTGACCCCTTGAGAGAGTCAAATTTATTTGTGCCGTCTTCAATTTGTTTGCTCAATGTCTTGTAGTTTTCAGTGCATTGTTTTCTTTCACCTCCTTGGTTAGATTTATTCCTAGGTACTTTTTTGTTTTTGATGCAATTGTAAATATGACTGTTTTTTAAAATTTTGCTTTCTGATTGTTTGTTATTAGTGTTTAGAAATGTAACAGATTTCTATATACTAATTTTGTATCTTCACTGAATTCATTTATCGGTTCTAATGGTCTTTAGGTGAAGTCTTTCGGGTGTTCTATACGTAGTATAATGTCATCTGCAAATAGTGACAGTTTTACTTCCTCCTTTTCAGTTTGGAAGCCTTTTATTTCCTTTTCTTGACTAATAGCTCTAGCTAGAACTTCCAGCTAGATTGAATAAAAGTGGTGAGAGTAGGCATCCTTGTCTTGTTCTTGATCTCAGAGGAAATGCTTTCAGCTTTTCACCGTATGAGCTATGGGTTTGTCATTTGTGGCCTTTATCATGTCGAGTTATGTTCTATCTATACACACTTTGTTGAAAGCTTTTGTCATAAATGGATGTTGAGTTTTGTCAGATGCTTTTCCTGCATCTATTGAGATGATCATATGACTTTTATCCCTCTTTTGGTCAATGTGGTGTATCACATTGTTTGATTTACAGATGTTAAACCATCCTTGCATCCTGGAACAAATCCCACTTGATTCATCCCTAAACACATCCCTTTAATGTATTTTTGAATTCAGTTTGCTAATATTTTGTTGAAGATTTTTGCATCCATGTTCATCAGGGATATTGCCCTGTAATTTTATTTTCTTTGTGGTGTCTTTGTCTGGTTTTGGTACCATGATGATGCTGGCCTCATAACATGATTTTGGGAGTGTTCCTTCCTCTTCAGTTTTTTTAGGAATAATTTGAGAAAGATACGTAATAACTCTTCTTTAAATGTTTCATAGAATTTACCAGTAAAGCCATCTGGACCTGAACTTTTTTTTTTTTTAACTCCATAAACAATTTCATTGCTAGTAACTGATCTATTCAGATTTTCTATTTCTTCATGATTCAGTCTTGGAAGATTGTATGTTTCTAGGAGTTTATCCATTTCTTCCATGTTGTCTAATTTATTGGCATATAAATGTTCATAATGTTCTCTTGGGTACCTTTATATTTCTGTGGTGCCAGTTGTAATTTCTCCACCTTTCTTATTTATTTGGGCCCTCTCTGATTTTTTCTCTTGAGTCTGGCTAAGTGTTTGTTGATTTTGTTTATCTTTTCAAAGAACCAATTCTTAGTTTCATTAATCTTTTCTATTGTTTTTAAAATCTCTATTTCATTTATTTCTGCTCTGAACTTTATTATTTCCCTTCCTATACTAACTTTGGGCTTTACTTGTTCTTCTTTTTCTGATTCCTTTAGGTGTAACAGTAGGTTGCTTATTTGTGATTTTTCTTGTTTTTTTGGGTTAGACCTGTATCACTATGAACATCCCCCTTAGAACTACTTTTTCTGTGTCCCACAGATTTTGGATAGTTGTGTTTCTGTTCTCATTTGTCTCAAGGTATTTTTGACTTCTTTGATTTCTTCATTGACCCATTGGTTGTTTAGTAGCATGTTGTCTCTGTGTGTGTGTGTGTGTGTTTTGCAGTTTTTCCCTTGTAATTGATTACTAGTTTTATACTGTTGTCCAAAATGATTTCAACCTTCTTAAATTTATTGAGATTTGTTTTGTCACCTAACATGTGATCTATTCTGGAGAATGTTCCATGTGCACTTGAAAAGAATGTGTGTTTAGCTGCTTTTGGAGGGAATGGGCAAAGCAACTGGGCAGACATAAGGGTCATTGACGCAGACGGGTCAGGCATGTTGGTGATTAGGTAAGGATGCTGCAGCCCACTTGCAGTTGTTCCTCCTTCAGAATACACATCCTCTTTTTATCCAGGGAGACTTTAGGAGAGGAATGTGTGCAGATCCAGTGTATATTACTGCAATTTTACTTCACCTAAGGAACAGGAATGTATGTCTTTATTACCGGTGTGTGTATCTCTTCTCAAGGTTCCATCATTCCAACCATAATGCACCCCAATCATTCAATCCCGGTAGAAGTACATTTCAGGCCAGTTTTCAGAAAAGCAGGTTATAGGAGAACATAACCAGAAAAGCATTGTTCAAAAGAGCATATACCTATTTTCTGGTGTTCATGAAGCAGTTAAACCTTAGACTGAACTAGTTAATAAATATTTGTAGCTACAGCTTTTGGTTCTCAGCTTAAGGAATATTTCCTTTTGCCCCTCAGTCTTAGACTAATATTGATTGTGATTCTCTACAACCACCTGAAATTCATTCATTAAAAAGTCTTTTTTCTTATTGTTACAAAATTCCACAGCACATACCTGATATCTTGTTATAAAATATCTTGTAGAAGAGTGGAGGGTAAAAGGTCTCCCTTGTCACTTCCTCCTTCCCATTTAACTGCTTCCCAAAGGTGCACCGTGGCATCTATCCTGCTAGGACATTTCCTGTGCGTTTACATATTCAGGTGTAAGGCAGCAAAAATTCTCAGACAACTAGGATTGTTTTGTCTTTCTGCTCTAAAGACAGATAAGGCATTTCCCCTTCATGCCTTGGGTGAACACAGCAAAGCTATGAAGATCAAAAGGTTAAGCTCTTGAATTTAAAATTTACCTTTGGAAACCATGGTAGAAGCAAGATGAACAAAAGGCCTCGATTAGTAAATATCTGAAGTCAATGCTTGTGCTGTAAGTGACAGATTTGGGAAGGACTCTGGATGACGTTAGACCCAGTTTTCTTGCCTGGAGTTGATAAAGAATCCATGGGTGGAGGAGACAGAGTGTCAGGGACTGCTCTGGAGGCCTTGATCCCTGTAATCCTTTTAAACTATGTCCCAGATGTTTTTGTTTTAGTTTAAATAACTTGAATTTAAAAAACTGATCTACTAAGTTAGGGGACAAAAAAGGACACAGTGTATTTGGTTGTGCTATCCTTGATATAGGACCCATTTGGTTTCTGTTGCTGAAGCCCACAAACTCCACAGCTGAAACTTTTGATCTCATTTTATGGTTTGAAATCAACTTTATTGAGATGTGATTTACATAAAACCAATGGAAACATTTAAAATATTCAGTTTGATGAGTTTTGGCAAAGGTATATATACACTGTGTAACCACCACCCCAATTGATACATAGAACATTTTTCTTATCTCAAAGGGTCTCCTTTTGCCCTTTTTTCAGTCAGTCCTCCTACCTTTTTGCATTCCCCTCTCTAAACACTTGCTAATTTGATGTCTAACACCGTAAATTGATTTTGAAAAAAAAAAAAGAATATTTTCCTCATCCTCAGACTCATTTTCTGGGAAGCAAACCTAAATGTAAATGTATACATTTAATCTAATTAAATAATCATAGGACATGCTTTTATTTTTTTTAAAGTATTGGCTCTTGTAAACTTTAGACAATGCTGTAAATCATTTAACTTGGTTACTCCACTTACTCTCTTGGTAAAAATTTAAAATTTCTCCTCTGGAAAGCTAAGATCAATAGTGATTATGTTCAACTATGAAGTTTCAACCTAAATGATTTTATAACTTTGGACTAATTTAAATTGAGTGAATTAGTAGGTGAATTTTGAATACCGGCAAAATTCTTAAAAGAAAAAAATAATTCATAGAAACAAAGAAAAAAATTCTGAACTACCAAGCAGTTTTATGTATATACTTTTGTCCATACTTATTTTTTACAAAACTCAATTTAAGTGGTAAACTTAATGTGGTACACTCATTAGTGTATTGAACGAATAAGATTAAATATATTTTTAAAGCTGAAGTTGAACTTTTAAAACAATATTGTCATCTAACTATACATTTCTGTATATTTTAGACATATATAATGATTAATTAAAATTAATAAGCAAAAAAAGGAGAAGACTTGTTCAAAATTGGTC
Source organism: Camelus dromedarius (assembly GCF_036321535.1). NCBI lineage: Eukaryota > Metazoa > Chordata > Mammalia > Artiodactyla > Camelidae > Camelus > Camelus dromedarius. Next base: position 21,085,544 of record NC_087454.1, on the reverse strand, counting down.
TTGGAATATTCATTGTGCTCTTGAAGAGAGGTAGAAAAGGGTTTTTTTCCCCTTGAGTGTAATCAGCTCAGCCAGCAGCAATTTCTTATCAGAATACTCTTACTTAATATCTGGATAAATTTGAGTGCTTTCTGCTGACATTGTCATGTTCTTAAATCATTTTAAAAGCAAATAACCAAAACTGTTTGAATTATGAGAGACCAAAAGCTTCTTGTAATTATTATGGTACCTTCTTCATATGTATTTAAAAATGGTTTATTGTCACTCTGGTTATTGGGACGGCGAAAGCTGTAACAATTGCTCACTCTCAAGTACCTGTCCACTTATATTAATTAAGTGGTCAGTTTCCTCTGGAAATTCTTTTTTGTTGCCTTTGTGAAGCCTAAACTCTGAATTGAAAATATGAAAGCTGTCAAGCTATCTTTTACTTAAAAAAGAAAAAAACCAAAAAAACCCCAAAACCTTTTCCCATTAGGTAGCAACAACTACCCATTTGACCACTAGGTAGCGCCAAAGGCTTAATCTTTCATCATAAAATTAAGGTGGCCAGAAGTAATTAGGTACATTTGGCATGCTTTGTATACTTTAAATTAATTCTGTGCTATCAAAAGAGTTACTCTATGTATCGAATCCACAATGCGGAGAAAGCTGACAAAAAAAAAAAAAAAACAGGAGCTCAACCTTTCCTTAATGAATCTTGTCCAAGTAAAAATATTGTTAATGTGTGTTTTAATGACTATGTTTCAGAAAGGGTAAAAGCATATTCTTGTTCATATTCCAAGCCTGGCATGGTGATTTGAATTTATTTATTTTAGAGGAGATTTTGTTTCTGGGTTTAAAATACCCTTGTCAAATGGCAGGAATTCTAATCTGCACTTTTCAGACTGGATTAGAAGTCCTGGAGAGTTGCCAGTGCTCCTCACCGTCTAGAGTGTGTACTTACCTTCAGAGTAAGGGGTAGTCAGTCTTAGTGAAATTGTGAGCTCTCTAGATTCTAATCCTTCTATTCTGATATTGTCGGTTACTGTGATAAATTAAACAGTGCCATCGGTCTTGTTACAAACCGATGTTTTCTCATGCTTGCCTGAAACTCTCTGCTATAAGCTGTCATCGAAAATTAGATCTTCTGAGAGAAATAACAGAAAAGGACAATTTCAGAGGCCCCGTGGAAATGACTATCAGGTTTTCTTGATTCTTGGATTGCAGAGAGTAGAGTTATGAGAACAAACTTACCAGTTTAAGCTGACATTGCCACCTCTTGACACTTGTCAAACTGTACCAGGGGACTTAAAAATTGGCATTTATAGGGCTGTTTCAGTACAGGAGCAGATGAAATCATTAATGTAGTCTACCGGCCGCAGATGAATGGAACAAGTAATAAGACTGAATCAAACTCTTAACCAATATGTAATTATAGTGATTTAATTATAGTTGTTTTAGGATATTATTTTAAATGTTCCATTTTCTGATGAGCATATGAGCAAACCAGTTTACTTTCTTATCTAGCTATAATCCTCAACTTTAGCCTATGCTTGTGGAAACTGAAACCAAATGTTTTTTTGAATGGTGTCTTGTTCCAATAGAACCTCAGAATTCAGGAAAAAATATCCTATGGTAATTCTTAATACAGACTACAGAGTATAAAAACTCAAGAAAAATTAAATGTGGTGACCCTATTAATTGGAATTTTGACCCGGGCTTTTATAATTTTTAAGTTTAGAAAAATCTCAGCTATCCTTTGTTAAAGGACATGGAGTCAAATCTTGTGAGTACCACACCTCTATAGACGATGACATATTTTTGTAGACAGCATCACTGGTGGAATATATGATTCTATAGAAATATATATATATATATATATATATATATATATATATATAAATATATATATAAATAATATGGATTCCATAGGAATATATGATTCTAATGAATACCTGGTGTGTAGTTCTTCCCTGCAAACACTATGTGGAGTACTTTTATGGGTTGCTTTATGTTTTTATGACAACGTAGTGATATGCAGTGGTTCATATCCCCAAATTTGGAATCCTGAGCATGCCAGAGATGTCACATTTAAAGGAACATCTCATTTAATTGGGTATGACAAGTCACTAATAAGAGGAAAGACTGCAGTTTGTATTCGGAAACAAAGTCTGCAAAACCCTCTTAGCACACCGGCTCTAGTTTACTAAGTCCCCATCTGACAGGTGGGAAGGGATGTTAACTTCTGACAAGCCAGGATCACTGTGAACTTCAGGTATCTCAGAGAAAATGGGATTTCATCCACAGTTAAAAGCTCTATAAGCAGAGCTTTGAGAACATGGGTTGGGGAAGGGTTCTTGGAATCAGTGAACTGATGAGTGGTAATAAAATTATTTTTGGTTATCACAGGAGTAATTAAAACTATGACCTTATGGGCTAAAGCATTTCAGAAGATGTGAACTCTCTAGTCTTAATATCATAAGATATTTGTTTTGTTAACTACACAAGGAGCTTCACGTCTTTATCCTAAAACAGGCCAAACAAAAGAGCTTGTCAAATGAAAGATACTGAGTTAGAATGTTTCTGGAAAATCTTATTTGGTTAATCCTGTACCTTGGGGGTAGAAATTGTGCAGGAAAAATGTTCCAAAAGTTGGGAATAAGGAAAAACTTTGCTTTCTTGATTATTTAACATCATACTTGAACATTTTCTCATAATCCTGCCTGATCAAAATTCGAGTGTTTTAGGAGTTGTAACTTGATTAAAAAGAACTCTGCTGGCCCTGTACTATTAGAGGTTAATCTGTAGAAAGCTGATAAGGAATGTTGGCTTTGCTTTTACTCTGGTAAAGAAGATAACTCCAAGGTTATGGTTTTATTGCTTTGTAGTGCATTAACCATTCTGTATCTCTAACACCGCAATTTTTTCTGACTATGTAAATCTTTGTTTTGCAAATACTCTTTGAATCCAGTCTCTGGTAGTCTTCCTGATTCCTCATTCATGAGTTTGGTAACACTTGGAAAAGTCTAACAAATACATTTCTCTCAGAATTAGGCTTTTGGAGTGGAAATGCTGGAACAACATATGAGAGGCTCATTATAAACAGATAAAACACACTCCCCAGAACAAGTCTGATAAGCCACTTCACTGTTGCTTCTAGGTGTTGCTCTTTGCTCTGTCGTTGGGGGCGGGACTTCACTGCACTCATCACTGAAGACACTTCTAAGCCACTTCCGTTGCAGGAACTTCACCTTTTTTTTTTTTTTTAAACCACTGCTTCTTCTAAAGCCAATTGCTTTTTCTGTCACCTTTGCCAGTGAAATGAACACAGGGTGGATCCCCATTACCTTCCGTTGCTCAGTTTTGAAGTCTCAGGTGCATGAATTTGATTGGTGGGACTTAGGTCCCGTACTGGTGCCCTAGTGTCAAAGCGGGCTGGGGGGAGCGGGTTTTCTAAATTGTATTGTGGGGAGGCAGGACTAATAAGGTAGGGAAAATTTTTTACAGTATTCTTAAGGTTCGAATCTGATGGGACACATAACCAGACTCCTTACATGAAATGTGAGGTGCTGTGTGGAGTGGCTGCCGTGAGTAAGGGCTTTGGTTCATGGGCTACACCAGTGGCTGTATTTTTTAAAACTGAAATATAGTCAGTTACAATGTGTCAGTTTCTGGTGTACAGCATAATGTTTCAGTACATATGCATACACATATTTGTTTTCACATTCTTATATCAGTGGTTCTTAAAGTCCTGTTAACCCATGGACTCACAAGAAATAATAACATGACTGTTTTTGTTTTAAGCCACAAAGTTTAGGGGTGGTTTGCTCCACAACAATAGAAAACTAAAACAAATATTGTGTATTTTTGCATGTGTCTGGCTTCTTCCCTCAGTATTATTTCTATGAGATTTATCCATGTTGTTGCATCAGTAATTCATTAATATGTTTTACTTATACAGTATTCTAATGTATCAATATACTACATTTTATTTATCTCTTTACTGTTGAGGGACTGTTTTGGTAAGCCATTTGAGAAAATTTTTGGACATTATGACACTTTACCTTGAAATAGATTGGCCTGTGTATTTTAAGAACGAGGACATTTCTCAACATGACCATCGTAACATCATCACCTCCAAGATACTTAACATTGACATACTATTATCAAATATACCATCTGTATTCAAATTTCCCCTATTGTCCCAATAATTCCCAATAGTAAATGTTTGTATTTTAAGCTGTTACGTTACAGTGTCATTTGTTACACAGCAATAGGTAACTAATGCAGGGGTATGACACAACAATAGATAACTAATCCAGTTATCTTCTTCCAGCAAAGATGTTTTGGGGGATACGGTGATTTTCGCTTCTCAGATTTCTCTATGTCTGCTCATATGTCCCCATTTCATATCTCAGGGCTCAAATCCATCCCAACCAGTGGCCTTACCTTAGTGGGGTTAAGCAATTAATTGCTCTACAACTTCACAACCTTTATCATCAAACCCTAGGTTTGGCTCCCATCTGTATCTGTGCTGGGTTACAGAAGAAAAGGTATCCTTTAAAACTGCCTAGGATGTTTTTCACTTGATTAGGTGTCACAGAATTCTGTCTACAATGCCACACCAGTTTATATTTCCACAAGCAGAGCAGGAGGCTTCCTTCACCCCTGTTTCCTCACTAACATTTGTCATTATCTAACTGTCTAATGTTTTTCAGTCTATTAGTTATGAATTAATGTATACATTTGTTTTCCTGTGATTATTGTTGACCTTATCTCTTCAAATGCTTGTTACCTTTTTGTTTTTCTCTTCTGTAAAGTCCACGTCTGTGTCCTTGGTGCATTTTTCTTTAGGAGTTGCCACATTTTTGTTGTTGATTTGCAGCAGTTCATTGTATATTCTCAATAATATCCCTGGTTGGTTTTAGACAATGTAAATATCCTCTCTTATTCTGTTACTTGTTTATTAGAGTTGTCCTTTATCTCTGTTTATTAAAAAAAACCTTCAGTTTTGACATAATGAAATAATAAAATATTTCTCAGTATGATTTTGGGGGTTTTATATAAAGAAATCCTTCCCTGTCCCTGGTCACAAAGATAATTTTTATGTTTTGTTTTATTACAGTTAAAGTTTCACATTTTTCTTTTGTGGCTTCACCTCACCTTAGTCTATTGTATGTGCCATTAGATCAGGATCTAGCTTTGTTTTTCTTTTTATATTGAGAGCCATTTTTTTTCTAATAATACGTATTAAATATTCCATAATGTCCCCATTATTTTATAGCAGAAATTTTATTCTATATTAGGTTCCTGTATATGTATGAGTTTGTCTCTCAGTGATTTCCATACCTCAGTTTGGAATTCTGCTCCCTTATTAACTTATTAAAAGAAAAACAAAACTGCTGGATTCTTAGCATGTCTTTTTAATAATTATAGTTCCCTAGACTGTCTTAATGTTTCCAAAGACAAGTTTCCCCTTTATATTGTTCTTTCTTAAAGGCTTACTTAGCTATCTAAGGGCCTTTATTCTGTCATATATATTTTAGAGTAAATTTATAAATTTCCTTGAAAAGATCAAATGGAGCTTCAATTAGGATTATATTCAATTTAAAGATTAAATTGGGGGCAACTGGATATCTTTAAAAGATTGTGATCCTAGCTGAGAATGCAAAATGACTCTGCATTATTTCAAATCATATTCAATGACTTTTTTAGAATTTTACATTTTCTACAATTTCTTAATTAAGTTAATCAGTAGATACTTTATCGTTTTTTGGCTTTTGTACATGATTTCTGATTTTTTATTGGTTTTTCTGGTGTAGGGAAATGCTATGCATTTTTGTAAGTTGTTCTTATGGCTAAAAATCTTGAAAAAGTCTTTTGTTATTTTAGTAATTTGCTGCTTCTGTTGTTTATCATTTCTAAGTAAATGATCCTATGATCTGAAAATAATAGTTTTATCCAGTCCTCTCATTCCTCTTTCTTCCTTACGCATTAGCCTGGATTCAGAGCTAGCAATTATAGTGAGCTTTCTTGTCTTGGACACCTAAAACTTTTCCTTATGTATACTGCTTGTTATAGATTTTTAAGAATATAACCTTTACCAAGATAAGAAAAGTCTTATTTGATTCCTGGTTCCTTAACTGTTTTTCAAAAATCATAAATGTATATTTAACTATATAAAATGCCTCTTCTTAATTGATTGAGAAAAGCAGATGATTTTTCCTCTTTAGTCTATGAGTATGGTGAATTATAATAGTGTATTTTGTTATATTGAAGCATCCTTGCTTCTAAGAATTTCCCATATGCTCTTGGTGAATTATTATTTTAATACCATGAAATTCAATTCATAAAATAATAATTTATTTTTTCCCACTATGTTCAAGGTGAAATGGGCCTATTATTTTCTTTCCTTGAATTTCCTATACATCAGTTTGGAATCAAGATTATGCTGTCCTGATAAAATTAGCTGAGCAGCTTTTAATCTTTTAATCTATTCTGGAATAAAATACCTACCATAAGAGTTGCATGTCCCTTGAATGTTTGCTGGAACTCACCTGCAGAACTATCTGGGCAGTTAAAAAAATTAATTTTACCAGAAGCCATTGGCAACTTTTTCCATTTCTTCATATTTACTGGTATAGTCAAGTTTTCTATTTCTCCTTGTGCTACTTTTGGTAGATTAAATTTTTCTACGAATTTGCCTATCTCTACCTAGGTTTTCAAATCCATTAGCGTATACTTACTCATAATACCCTTTATTATGTCTCATATCTCTGTTGTATCTGTAGCTATCCCCCTTTTTTTCATTCTGTATCTTGTTTATTCACTTTTCCTTCCCTTTATTCATGATCAGTCTTGCTTTAAGTCTGAACATCTTACAAAATTTTTTTTTAAGAAGCAGCTTTTGGTTTTGTGAATCGTCACTACGTAAGTTTCTGTTCTCTATTAAATTGCTTTCTCTTCTTATCTTTGTAATTTCCTAACTTCTTGTTTCTTTAGGTTTGCTCAAATGCTCTTTTTTACAAATTTTTAGGAGAATTTTAGAGTCATTTATTTTTAACTTCTTTGCCCTAATAAATGTATTTGAAGCTGTAAAATTCTGAATAGTATTCTGCCCTACAAAATTTGCTGTTTATCACTTTTATTACCTAGTTCTAAATGAGTAAATTTCCTTTATGACTACCTTTTAAATCCATGTTATTTATCAACATTTTCTTAGTTTGCAAGCCATGAGAATTTTAGGTGTCCTTTTGTTTTCAAGTTCTAATCTAATACAGTATGGCTGCAAAATGTAGTTTCAAAGATATTACATTTTTGGAGTTTGATAGAGCATTCTTTATGGCATAATGCATATTCCATTTCAGTAAATGTCCTGTGTGACTTGAAAAATTATATATATATACACACACGTTTGTATATTGTTGTTTTTGAACGATTCATTTTTAAATGAATCTTTTGCATCTTGTACCTGATTTCATCTCCTGTTTTGCTTTTACTACCCTGTAGCTCAGAGCCAGTTGTTCTTTTATCCATCTATAGCTGGCTGATAAACACGTGTCCTGTTAAACTGGCTCTCCAGGGGGAAAAAACCAAAAAGTTCTGACATTGCTGGTTTCTGTAGTATAAATACTCCCACAATGGTCAATGTCAAGCGACCCCTGCCGTTCACAATTCCTGACTATTTTACAATCTGTTCTTGTTAGGCTGTTCAGGACAGGTCCAGTGCATCACTTTTCTTTTTTAAAAAAAGATATTCATGTTGTATATTAGTTTTACCCCTTGGCTTCACTTATTTCTTAACTTCATTTTGTCTTTGCTCTAATTTCTTCTTCCCCTCCTATTCCTCCTCCTTCTTTTTAAATTGTGTCTGTCCCATACACTGCTACAACCTTTTTTGGAACGAGGGGCATAAGGACACAATTGTTTGGCCAATAAAGAAAAAGATGGCCACCTACTTTCAAAAGGTTTAAATCTTAATTCGGTCCTCACAGCCTTTGCTGCGCGGTTTTGGGTGAGCCGCGCAACTGTGCGGCTCAGGGGTGTTCACACCTAGAGTTAGGGGGGCCCCTTCTCCAGGGCTCTCGTCTGGGAGAGTCCCCTTCACGCTCCTGCCCACAAGGGCTCCTTCTCTCAGTGCCTCTGGCCAGAATGATGGTGTTTTCCTGGGAGACTCAGCTCGGCAGTGCAGCTCTGCCACCGAGGCCTGACTTCAGGGCAGAACCACAAGAGGAAAAAAAATTGAACCCACCCTCCCCCCAGAGCATTGCCTTTCCAAGTTTTGACTCCCTGCACTCTCTACCTGCTTTTGTTTATTTTTCAGAGTCATTTAGTACTTTCTTTTGTCTACTTTGCAGAGTTTCTAGTTGTGATCAGCAGGAGAGATAAGCTCTTAATCTATTACATATAACTTCAAAGTAAATTAAATAGCATGTCTAGAAAGAACTGAAGGTGCTAGTAATTGTAGGTTATTTTTCTCCAAACCAAATACACACTCCCAAGGACATGGGAGTGTTTTAAGGTACTTTGAATTTGTATGTTTGGCCTGAAATCTAGAAAGAAAAGCAGACAGAAACTTCCTGGGTAGCCTACTAGTATTTCTGTTAAATATACCTCTAACTGCTCACTTGTGAGCAAAATGGCATTGAATGTCAAAGCTGTAAACCACCGTAGAAGTCACTCAGCCCTTTTTTTGACAGAAGAGAAAATGAGGGCTCTGAGAAGGGGAATGTGTCCTGTCACTCAGGAAGAGCACGGCAGAGACAGGACTGGAGCTCGCGTGTTTGATACAATTACTCAGGCATCTAGCAACAACTTCCTACGTGCCAAATAATGGACTGGACTAATTACTGCAGATTTCAAAGAGCAGCAGATATATGAAGCTTGAGGAAATGGAGAGTTTTATGTAGCGGTAGAGGAAGGGCATATGGTAAACAAAATCCTGCATCTCAGCTTTTGAACTTGCCTTGACTTAATCCTTCTAAGCCTCCATCTCTCCTTACATGGAAGAAATAGTCGTACCTACATAAGGTTTTTGGTTTGGGTTCTAAGAGGTAAAGTTTGAAAGCATTTAGCTAATGCCTCGTTCAGTAAATGTAGCTTTTTTGGTTATCGCTATTATTCTTTGAAAGTCACAAGTGCCCCCCGCCCCAATATTTAGTATTTATCATGTATTGGTCTCTAATGTGAGTGAATGCATTATGAAAGGAATTTTTGCATGTGACTTTGCTGGTGCTCTAAGCTGATTCTCATGTGTGTAGCTGTCTTAGCTACCTATCAGTCTTAGCCTTGAAGGAATGAATCCCAGCTTTTCACTTGCAGCTTCATCCCTTGGGCACCAGAATGGGAATTTGTATTGTTTCTAATGTTTCAGAATCCCTCAGAACATGATGTACAGGGCTCTTCCTGTTCTAGTATACTCCCTCCCATCCTCACTCTTACCTGTGGGAAAGATGTTTAGATCGGGGGACAAAAGAATAAAAAGGGTGTGCTAACATCTGGGAGGGAAGCCCCCTTCCCCAGCGTCATCTCCCTGAGCACCCATGGACCATACCAGGTTCTGGCCCCAGAAAGTTTATTACAAAGTAAACAAGGGAAGTCTGAGGAAGATTCACTCGTCATAGAATTTCGGCAGCTCATTGCCCAAGATCACTCGATGGTCCACACCAGCAGCTGTAATGGTGACCAGGTAGATGACACCCCCACTAGAGCCATCCCGGTTCATGGCCAGAGCAATAGCTGCAGAGGGTTTCAAGTTGGAGAGAGGAAGAGAGAATAGCTTAGCTTCAAACATCTTTTCTTTCCCTCCTGTTCATACGCTTACTACCACTTTCAGACTTCAAAACCCATCTCCCAGAGACGCACATTTGGTGGTGTACTGGTAAACAACTCAAAAAAAAAAAAAGGTCTTCATATGTAGCATCTCCTGATGTCCATGGTCTCAATCATCCCACCATCATTGATTTCAAGTTATAAATAGATAAACACACAGCTCACAAATCCTTGAATCTTTAACAATTGGCTCTTATGAGCTGGTCCAAGCCAGCTCCCGCACACCACTGGTTCTTGGGGTCACCATATATCTTAGTTTGGTGTGCTCATAACAATCCTGGTTTATGCCGTTTGTCCTGAAGTCCCATCTAGTTTAGCATTTGTCCTGCCCCCTTTCACTCTCCAAAGTGTCCCGGTTTAGACATTTAATTAAATGGTCACCTGTGTGTTCCTCTTCCTGTTCCTCGTGCTCTACTCCCTTCCCATGTTAACCACCGCCGCAGGGACCCTTCCTCTTGCTTTAGTTACCGTTCGTGGTGAAGCGTCTGCACTCCTCAGGGGACATGCCTGGTTTATACGCTGCATCCACATAACCGTAGATATAGGTGCTGCCCGAGCCACCAATGGCAAAGGGCTGTCGAATCAGCATTCCTCCCATGGTTCCGTATACCTGGGGGAGGCATCCTCAGGTCAGACCACAGAAGCATCAGTCCTCTACTTGCCACTGAGACAAGCAGGTGGTCTCCACACTCTGCAGCTGAGCCCCAGCACCTCATACACTTATCCACTGAGGCTGTACTATGATTTTGGAGGCCGTGTCTTTGGAACTCATTGCTGGAATGACATATGACCTCCATGTCCCTCTACAGGGAAGTGGGGAACCGCAAGGGAGGGAGGACATTGGGAGACACCCACCTGGCCCCCTTCACGTTGGTCCCAGCCAGCTACCATGAGATGTGCGGACAGGTCCTCCCGGTATTTATAGGTGATATTCCTTACCACGTTTGCAGCAGCCAGAACAAGTGGAGGTTCTTCCAGTTCCATCCTAAAGGAAGTGTCAGGAAGAGGTGTCAGCATAATTTCCTGCAGTTCCACTCTCTTGCGCCATTACCATGATCCCTGCCAAGTGACACCTGAAACCTAGAGCTGCAATAATTCAAACTCCAGCTCCACTCTCACGTGTACAGGGGAACCAGAGTCTCACGTCACCAGCTGGTAAGAAGATTTCAGTTGTTTGCCTCCTTTACTCTGTCCACCACCACTGCCACCCACCCCCACCATGACATAAGTCTCCTGGCCGCAGGCATCTTGCCCATGTGGGTAAAAGCAGATGACCTTGATTTCTCACATCATCACTGCCTGATATTATCGTGGGCCACACTGTCATTTTCTTCCTCATGATTTAGACTCAGATAGTGATTTGCAGTTTTCAAACTGCTTTCACGTATACCATTTGATTCTCAAAAGAACCATCTGGCAAGGTGGGCGGGTACTATTAATTATTGCCACTTTCTAGGTGCAGAAACCAGCTTCGAGAGATTCAAGTGCCAGCTCAAAGCTAATAAAAGCAGGAGCCAAAACAAGAATTTTTCATTTTCCAACTGTAGGGCTCCTGGGATGTGACACTATATAGGGGTTCACCGGTTGGGGGAACTCTAGCCAGGGTGGACTGAGGACCCCAAAGCTTCGTACCCATGGAGCTCCAGCTGGTAGGCGGCCGTGTCAGCTATGGCCTGGGCATCAGCAGCTGAGCCAGAGAGAGCACAGTAGATACGCTGGTGCAGGGGCGACAGCTTGTCAAACACTCGGTTTACCACCGCCTGTCTGTCAAGGAGTCAACAGTCATCAACATTAGATTCGCCAAATTTTTTGATGTTACTCTTTCAGTGTGTCTCAGATTTATTGGACATAAGAACAGCTTCGGAGCACATGAAATTTAATGCCTGGATTAAAGCAGGAAGCAATCATCTCAAACAAATGAAACACTGCAAATAATTATCAAAATTAGACTTATTTTTTGGGCTTAGATTTTTATAGTAAAATAAAAAATACTCAGTGAAGACCAATCTTCCACTTAATAATTTTTCTTTGCTATTAGCAATCTTAAGGAATTTATGTGATCTATGGAACATAAAATGAGTAATATTGATCTAATCCTATGTATTTATTTTGTATGTAAGGAAACTGGCTGGGAGGGAGAAAGACAAAATTAGTTCAGTACTCTATGGATGAGAAACCAGAAATCTACTTGGCAGAACCAACTTTTCTACCTCTAAACATAGATGGAAGGAGGGGCCCTGAAATCTTTATCTCCTAAGCCCTTTTCAGACCCTATTCCCTTATTCCCTGGGACCGGCCACATTCACATTCAGGCCTCAGATTCTCCTCCATGAATTCAGAGATCCAAACACCCACCCAGCATCTTAATAGAGAGGCCTTACTGAAAGTTTAACTCAGTTTCTCCAAAGCTCCAGTTTACCAGTCTCTTCATGAGTGGTTAAGGAAAATGTGCATTTGGGGCCATTAGTTTCCTTCCAAAGGTACACACCGTCACTGGTACTTACCCTGCCGACACCCGGGAATCAGATCCCACCACCACGCCCCCGTCAAACTCTACTGCCATGATGGTTGTCTGCAGAGACACAGAGGACAGAGAGTCAGAGCTGGAAGAGCCTTGATCCTTTCATGTTACAGATGAGGAAACATTCTCAGAGAGAAGTGACTGACTCAAGGTTTTATGGTAATTTAGGCCAGAGCTGACTCCCAGAATTGTCCCCCCCCCCTTTATCTTTCCACTTTCTCTATTGTCTCTCCCGGCTGCAAGGGAATGTCAGAGCCTGGCCATGGTATCAGGCAGAAAGAATGGCATCTCTAAGCCCCAACCTGACTAAGTGGTATCCTTTCCACTGTAAAGAGAGAGGTGGGATGAGGCTCTTGGACGTATAAGTGCTCCCTCTGAGTGAAGGGTTCAAGGGGGCACTTCCAAGCACCAGTGAGGCAGCTGCACAGTGAGTTACCTCTGCATGTGCTTGTTGTATGTACAGATGTGCTGCAGACCCTCCAGCGGCAAGTTACTGTGGCCTTGGGAAACAAGCTCAAGCTTTCTTTCTTTTTTTTTTTTTAGCCCAGAATCATCCACCCCCACCTCCTTACTCAGAAGTGAGCTCTTTCAGTTTACTGAACAATGGAAAACATCTTGGGGGTCAGCAGTTAGCAGGACCACGTGTCAAGGAAGGAGGGAAGCAGCAAGAATCATGAGAGATGGCTTAAAATAAAGGTTTCATTTAAGGATTTCTGATCAAGAGGTAAAGAGCTATCTCAGTAGCCAGGGAAAGAGATCTGTACTGAGAGGATTTGAGGAGCTTGAGCTGACTTTTCCAGATCAATAAAAGGAATTAGGGAAAAGAATTAAGGAAGAGTGAAGGAGAAAAAAGCTACACTTTTTACTTCTGTTGAGCTGGAAAGAACCTTAAAGATCCTTGGTTCCAATGAAGAAACTGAGTCATAGAGAAAGCAAGTGACTTGTCCAAGGCCACACAGGACTAAAACCCAGGTCTAACTCCCAGGCTTTGTTTGGACTTCCACTTCTTCCTTCCCACTACTTGTTCGGTGGTGAGGGGAGATTTGGCTTCACTGCTGTACTTCTCACCACTCCCTAAGTTACCCTGGCCTCCAGGGATCTTGGTCTGACTGTTCATTTTGACATACTGATTTGTCATGAACAGCCAGCTAGAGAACAGGGGACACCCCATCCTAGAGGGTGTTCATTTATAACAAAGCTGCCCTGGAGCTATGAGTGGTGGCACTAGTTTGAGAGCGGAAGCCAGCCAGCCTTGGGCTGCTATCTGCCCCAGGTGCCCAACCTGAGCAAAAGTCCCCCGGCAGGCACGTGGAGGTGGGCAGGGAAGACACGGGGAAGGGAGCCTGGCAGCACCTGGGCCAAGCCTTCCTGGGCCGAGCTGGGGAAGGGCACCACCAGCTCACATGGAACCCCCATAATCAGTGCTGAGGCTCTGAGTTACCTAGGGGGTAGTTCATCAGAGGTCTGTGTGATTTGTCCCTCCTCAATCAGTGTCCACAGTTCCCCTCTGTCTAGTGCTGTCCTACTTCACCCAGGGTACCTGTTCCTTCTCTCCGTGCACCTTCTCCAACCCCCTCCCTTGGTTTAACCAGCCCCTCTCTCTAGTCCAGAGTGAAAGCGAAAGCGCCTTAGAGCAGCTTCCCTTTAAGGCTTCTAGCTAAGAGCCAGAGCACCCCTTTCTCCACCAGCCTTGCGGGCCCAGTCCCTTCGTGGACCCCTAGACGATCCCCTTCAGAATAGAGACACCCGTATTCATTTCGGGGTGCACTCACTGGCTGCTACGAGCTATCTCCTCAATCTTGTTAGTCTCCAAATTCACTCCGTGGCGCTTTCAGGGTCCCCCTGTCGCTCCACCTCCTCCACCCCTCTGCTAACCCTCATGCCCAGACTCATTACCCCAGTGTGGACTTCTCCGGCCCGAGGTAAATCCCCGGTACGTGCTCCGGCCAGCAGCATCCCGGCGCCACGCTCCTCGCTGCCTGGGGCGCTGGTTTCCGACCTGGGACAGCGCGCTGTGCTCTGCCTGCAGCCCCGCCCCTTCGTTACGCCCGCCAGGGGGCGCCTGGGTCCTCTCTGTGAGCCTTGGCACCCGGGCGCTAACCTGTACGGGGCAGATCTGCCCGGAGACAAATGACGGAAGAGCCCCGCCCAGAGGCTGGGGTAAGAAAGTCCTGACAGGGAGATCCGCTAGAGGAGGCGAGGAAAGGAGGAGATGGAGCATTGGGGCTACTCCTCCAAACCTCAGATCTAATGGCGGAGATGGAGCACCGGGGCTGCTGCCCCAAACCTCAGATCTGACTTCAACGCCCTCTCCCAAAATAGCTCGGGCCGGCCGCCTTCAGAAATGGGCGGATCGAGTGAGCCAGCAGCCGCTTTCGCTTTCCCTTTCCCCTAAACCGCTCTCTTCTAGGAGCTCCAGCAGGCTCAGCCGGTTCCCGGGACTTTCCGAGAGCCCGCCCCGGCCCGCCCCTTCTCCCTTCCCGCGCCGCCGGCCCGGGCGCCCGCTCTGCACGGACTCCAACAGCATCCGAAGACTTCGGCCCAGCGGGGACAGCGGAGAGTCCCAGGCCCAGGGCCGACCTCGAACTGCGCCAGCGAGCCAATGGCCGGCTCGGGGTCCCCCGCACTCTGCGGGTGTCTCTGCCTCTCCCGAGCTTCCCTCGCCTGGCTTGGGACCACGCTGCTGCTTCTCGTCGACTGGGTGCTGCTCCGGCCGGCCCTGCCCCAGTTGTCCTCCCTGCTGGTGCCTCCTGAGTTGCCGCTGCTCCGGGTCTGGGTGGTGGGCCTGAGCCGCTGGGCTGTGCTGTGGCTCGGGGCCCGCGGGGTCCTCAGGACAGCGATTGGCTTTCAGGAAGAAAAAGCAACAGTCCAAGGATGGCTGGCTGCTTTGGAGCCACTGGCGGCGGCGCTGGCCTTGGCCCTGCCGGGACTTGCCTCGTTCCGTCAGCTGAGATCAGGGGACGCAGACAGCACCCAGCTCCTGCACTGGGGAAGTCGCCTCAACGCCTTCGCCCTCAGCTACACAGCAGCACTGCCCGCGGCTGCCCTGTGGCATAAACCCAGGAACCTTTCGGAACAAAAAGGTCACGGGGGTTCTGGAGTGGCGGTGAGGCGGCTTCTGGGCTGCCTGGGCTCAGAGATACGCTGCCTCCCGCTCATTCTAATCCTGGTGCTCCTCTCCAGTCTTGGTAAGGGGGCTTTCGGGGGAGAGGGACGGGGGCTAGAGGACTGGGTAGGAACCGAGAAATGGTCAGTGAGGTAGACTGGTGTGAATTCTCAGAAATGTGGATCAGGGGAAGGCGACCCAGCTCAGATCTTATGAAGACCACTCCAGCAGAGAGGAAAGAGCTCTGGACTGGGTGGGGCTCAGGCGTCCTGGACTCCAGTGCTGCCCTAGGCGTAGCATCACTGGCCATCTGGGGCAATGCCTTTCCCTTGGGGCAGCTCGTCCTGTTACCTTCTGAATTAAGCTTCTAAGGTCTGATGGGTGGGGCCACAGGGCTGTGAGTTCTGAGGTGGCCCATTCAGGTGCAGAGTGTGTCCTTGGTGTCCTCTTTCTGCCACTGCCCTCCAGGATGACGGGGAAGGGTGGGCTGGGGTGAGCTTGGATAGAGCTCACCTGCTTAGACTTGATATTTCTGACTGATCCATCTCTCCTCTCCCTCCCCAGGGGAGATGGCTGTGCCATTCTTCACGGGCCGTCTCACTGACTGGATTCTAGAAGACCAGGCAGGCGCTGCCTTCATTCAAAACATAACTCTCATGTCCATCCTCACCATAGCCAGGTCTGGGGGCTGAAGTTGTAAGGCTGGGAATGGGGCAACTCCGAAAAAGAGGGAGTTGGAAGTTGGGGCTGCCATCCAAAGGGGGTCCCCTGAATGCCTGACCCTCCTTCTCTGTCTCTCTCTAGTGCAGTGCTAGAGTTTGTGGGCGATGCACTCTACAACAGCACCATGGGCCGCGTGCACAGCCACTTACAGGGAGAGGTGTTTCGGGCCGTCCTGCGCCAGGAAACTGAGTTTTTTCAAAAGAACCAAACAGGTTTCTCATGAAACGCCTTTCATTATCCACCCACTTACTGATTATATCCTCACATATCCTCTTTTACTTATAACCTTGATCTCTCTCTCACATAAACATTGTTTCTTATTCTTGACATACCTCAAGAGCAAAATATACTCTTTATCTTCAGAAAAGCCTGGTGCTGCCATCCGAGATTTTTCCATAAACGTATCCCTAAATGTGCATTTAGAGAGACATGGCAGAATTTCATACCTGGAGATTTTGAGATCACAGAGTCCAACTGCCTCATTTGACAGAGAAGAAAACTGAGGCCTAGACCCTAAATGCCAACACTTGCATGGACACATACGTGTGGATAGAGATGAACCTGGGGACAGAACCCATCTCGTGATTCCCAATCCAGTGCTCGCTATAGATTCCTGCACTGCTGTCTTGCAGCGCCTCCATGCTTCTCCAGCTGTGTGACTTGAGCAGCTTAAGTTCTTTCTGCCTATATGCGTGGGATATACAAGTTCTTCAGAGAACAGAAATCTGTCAGAGAAATGGAAATTCATATGACATCAATAACTTTAATTAGGTTTATGTATTTATTTATTTAATGGAGGCACTGGGGATTGAACCCAGGATCTTGTGCATACTAAGCACGCACTCTACTACTGAGCTATACCCTTCCCACCCATCAATTTCTTTTACGGTTAAAATGAAGGTCTTGGCCATGCTTTTCCTCTCCGACACTTACTCTCCTTGCGTTGAGATTGCAAACCTCCCTCTATACCATTGACCTTGTTTTCCTAACCTTCTTAGAGCACTATGTTGACCCCTAGCACCCTGGCTCATTGCTGGTCTCTCCCATCACTCTGAGCTTCCTATTCACTCCACTCTCTTCCCTCCAACCCTTGGCAGGTGCCATCACATCTCGGGTGACAGAGGACACGTCCACCGTGAGTGAGTCTCTGAGTTCAGACCTGAGCCTCGTGCTGTGGTACTTCGTGAGGGGATTGTGTCTCTTGGGGCTTATGCTCTGGGCGTCACCATTCCTCACCATAGTCACCCTGGCCATCCTGCCACTGCTTTTCATTCTGCCTAAGAAGCTGGGAAAATGGCACAAGGTATGCCCAGGGAGTTGCCTCAACCTAACTGACCCTTATCTTCCCACTGATTCTCCATCTTTATGGGACTCCTTGTCTCGGGAAGTCCACGTTTCCAGATTGCTTAGTGTTGACCTTCACATTCTCTGTCTTTTCTTCTTCATCTGCCTACAATCAGTCTTTGAGAATATGATCACCAGTCTCAAGAATATGACCCCCAATGACCCTTCTGAGTCATTTTCCTTTTCTGTGTATCTCTTTAGTATCCAGGAGATATAGCCTTGTCCCTCTCTGTTCTCTCCTGTCCCTCTGCTGGGGGTACAGGTACTAGTGTCCCTTATGGTTTGGCAACCCTGTGTGACACCTCTTGCCCATGTCTTCACAGGAGCTGGCAGTGCAGGTGCAGGAAGCTCTGGCAAAGTCCAGCGAGGTGGCCATTGAGGTTCTGTCAGCAATGTTTACAGTCCGGAGCTTTGCCAACGAAGAGGGTGAGGCCCAGAAGTTCAGGCAAAAGCTGCAGGAAATGAAGACACTCAACCAGAAGGAGGCCCTGGCCTATGCGGTCGATCTCTGGATCACCAGTGTGAGCACCTGGAGATGAATGCCTGTTACCTTGTTCCCGAGATGCCTCAACGCCATTCCCTTATCCATGATTCTGCTCCACATTCTTCCAACTGAGCAGCGACTGGTTCAGTGTATACAGCCTAGCGACTGGAGGCTCAATTACCCTACTCAGTGTTCCTAACCCCCTCCCTCTTTTTAGGCATGCTCGATGGCTTCCTTCAAAATCTGTCCAACCTGCATTTTAGGGAAATCCATGTCTCCCAGTCCTAGGGCCTCTGTCTCACAGGGAAAGCTCAGGGACCTAGAAATTCCTGCACCTGGCCCGCTTCATGCCGGGACTGTGTGGATGGTGCTAGTGAGAGCCATTCGAATAGCAGGAACGAAGGATGAGGAGCACCCGTGATGTAACTGAAAGAGAACTAGAGCAGCAGTCAGAGTTCCTGGCTTGATGCTGCCGTCTGCTAGCTCTGTGACCATGGGCTAGTAACTTATCTTCTCTGAGAACGTTCTCTCATTTTAAAAACTAGGAGTTATACAACCTTACTTACAGTGTTCTGATGTGAATATTAGATGACCTTACGGTCATGAAAGCCTTTTATGAAGAGCCAAACACTCCCCAAACAAGGCGATAAGGGTGATGGTGATGATGATGACTACGACTTCCATCCCGTGTAATTGAGTGAGGTGCCGCGGGATCGCTGTGGTTCATTCCTCCTGCGGTTCCTGGGGGAAAGGGACTGTATATCTCCTTCATGTGAGTGATTCTGGCTCTCAGCAGCCCCTCCAGATTTTTCTACCACAGTCCCTTTCCTCTGTGGTCTCTCCATAGATCTCAGGGATGCTGCTGAAGGTGGGAATCCTGTATTTCGGCGGGCAGCTGGTGACAAGTGGGGCTGTGAGCAGTGGGCACCTTGTCACATTTGTTCTCTACCAGATCCAGTTTACCATAGCTGTTCAGGTGAGGTCCTTCCACTCTCACTCCCCAGGGCTTTTCTTTCTGCTGTCCCATTGCCATCCGAGTCACTTTCCTTCTACTCTTTGCCCTTCTCACATGGCAAGCAGATTAGATCCCATCCCCCGCCTCACTGTTCATAACATCTCCTCCAGGTACTGCTGTCCACCTACCCCAGGGTACAGAAGGCTGTGGGCTCCTCAGAGGAAATATTTGAATACCTGGACCGGATCCCTCGCTGCCCAACAAGTGGTGTATTGACTTCCTTAAACCTCGGGGGCGTTGTCCAGTTCCAGGATGTCTCCTTCGCCTACCCTAACCGTCCGGATGTCCCGGTGCTGCAGGTACAACCTGCCAATCCCCGCTTTCCACCAGCCTCACTCTCAGCTCTCCGGTCTTAAACTTTCCTCCTGCCTGCAGCCTACTTAACACCAGGTGTAGATAGAGCCTTCCTCACCTTCCGAGGCAGAGATGAGCATCATCTGTTCCATGAAACTGCATGAACTGAAGAGACAGTTTAGATTTCCAAGGAGAATAGGAGAGGAGGCTCTCATGGCTTAAGGAATTGCTGAAGCAAAATCTGCACCTCCAGTCTTCCATCTTTTCTTCTTCTTTCCCTTTGCGGTTTGGAATGTGATTTTTTCTCATGGTATCTTATGTCAAGTGGGTGGCAGAGTAGGGCTTAGCCTAGGCCTTTGTCTTTGTCTCATCTTCCATCTCTACTCCGTGGGGAGGTGTCATCTCTGAGGAACCGAAGTCTGTACATGTGGGAGGGTGGGAGTTGCTGTTTTCCCGTTTTCCTCCTTTCTTCTCTGGGCTAAGACATCGACAAGACAATGTAACATGACGACGGTCTCCAGGTTAGGGGCCTCACTTGGTCTGCCTCTTATTGTATGATTCTCTGGCCTCCAGGGGCTGACATTCACCCTACGTCCTGGTGAGGTGATGGCACTGGTGGGGCCCAATGGGTCTGGGAAGAGCACGGTGGCTGCCCTGCTGCAGAATCTGTACCAGCCCACCAGGGGGCAGGTGCTGCTGGACGGGAAGCCCCTTCCCCAATATGAGCACTGCTACCTGCACAGACAGGTGAGCAAGAAGGTGGCATGCGGGAGGGCAGGGAGCCTCAAGTAAGAAGAGCCTTCTCATTGAGGGTTCTGAAAGGGGCGTTCGGGAGCCATAGGAGACCTTGGGTGGAGGTAGGGGTGTGGTCAGGAGAGAAGCTGTATAATTTTGTGGTGTGCTCACAATAAAGATTTTCAACCTTCAATCTCTAGATGACCACACACCTGTGTTCCTTGTTCTATGACTTTTTTTTATTGAAGTGGAGTCAATTTACAATGTTGTGTTAATTTCCATTGTACTGTGACTCTTCATCACATTTGTCCCAGGTGGCTGCAGTGGGACAGGAGCCCCAGCTATTTGGAAGAAGTTTTCAAGAAAATATTGCCTATGGCCTGATCCAGAAGCCAACTATGGAGGAAATCACAGCTGTTGCAAAGGAGTCTGGAGCCCACAGTTTCATCTCTGAACTCCCTCACGGCTACAACACAGGTGCCCTCTTCACTCATAATATCACCCAGACATCTTCACCTTTGCTGAAACCCCAGTAGTCATGCCTTTATTCATCAGTCCCTGCCACCCCACTGACATCAGTTTGAAATTATAAGATCTTGTTCCTATGGCTTTTCCATCCTCATATCCTTAGAATTCCTTCACCTTCCCAGAACCTTCCCTATCCTGCTGCATCCCTCAGTCCTTGATGTGTGTGCATGTGTGTGTGCACGTGTGTGCGAGCACGTGGGTGCACATGTGGTTATCCAGCTCTGACCTTGGCATTTGTCCCTGCAGAGGTAGGTGAGGCTGGGAGCCAGCTATCAGGGGGTCAGCAGCAGGCAGTGGCCTTGGCTCGAGCACTGATCCGGAAACCACACGTACTCATCCTGGATGATGCGACCAGTGCCCTAGATGCAAGCAGCCAGGCACGGGTGAGAGAGTCATCTTCTTAACGCCTGTAACTCAACCAATCCTTCTTCCTTCACTCATCCTTCATTATTATACTAACATCATAATCATCCTAACCAGTCCTTGCAATTCTCAGTTCCCACCAGCTTATCCCCAAGATGCCTAGAATTAGTTAAAGAGTCTACAGACTCCAAATCTGTGAAGCCAAACATGAGGAAAAGACAGTCCTAATAATGCTAATATTAATTGCACTTTGACTAGGTGCCAGACATGCTAGTAGGCCCTCTACATGTGCTCTCTCACTCGTTTATTCATCACCAATGCTTGTGAGCTGGGTGATGTTATCCGCATTCAGCAGATGATAAAATGGAGGCTAAGAGGGGTTGAATAATCTGCTCAGTGTCATTCAGCTGCTGAATAGCAGAGCCTGAACTCCCATTCAAGTCTGCCTGATTTGAATGCTCATGCTTTTTACTACTAGGTTATATTTCCTTAAAAGAGAATATCAAAATTAGGGAAGAGCCTATTCAATACTCTTCACTCATTTCTCACGGGTTTCACCATAGGATGGTGACTTTTATTCCACTGTTGTCACTTCATGTAAACAGTGCCTAACAAATCAAAGGTTTGGCAGGGAAGCACTCAGAATGAGCATCTTCAGTCTCCTTGGGGTTTTTGACACAGGGGGCAGTCAGCCTGGCGAGGTCTGTCCCTGCTCTGGAAACACAGGTGTCTCCCTGAGCTGGGAGTGGTCCCCAGCTCTGAAAGAGTCTCTGTATTTTCTCAGGTGGAGCAGCTCCTGTATGAAAGCCCTGAGCGGTACTCTCGGTCTGTGCTTTTCATCACCCAGCGCCTCAGCTCTGTGCAGAAGGCTGACCACATCCTCTTTCTTGAAGGAGGCACCATCATTGAGGCGGGAACCCACCAGCAGCTCATGGAGAATAAGGGACGCTATTGTACCATGGTGCAGGCTCCTGGTGGGTCTGGTGCTCCGGAATGAAAGACTTCTCAGACCTGCACACTCCATCTCCCTCCCTTTTTACCTTCTCTCTATAGTGGAGAGTTTGAGAACAAAGCAAGGTCTTACTAGAGCTGCAGAGGAGGCAGCTGCTTCTAGGAGGGGTGAGGTTCTAAAACGTAACCCCCAGGTGATGCCTGAAATTTTGCTCTGAGTGTTACGCTCCTCCAAAATCCTCTTGATAATGCAGATTTCCTGGAAGAGACTAAGGTTTATAATAATGCCTTCGTGTAATTAGGGTTTGGAGCCAGGGTTGGTGTGACTAGCACCCTTAGAATGAGGATAATATTTAGAATACACAGAAAGGGAAGATCGGCTGCTTTCCAGTCTGACCGGAGGCATATGCTGGCCAATAAATACCCTGTGGATTCTTGATATTTATAATAAAATTGGTGTTTTCTACTGTGGTTTCTTGTGTTTTCGGTAGACCAAATGGCTCACCGACTTTTGCGGTGCACTTTTTATAAGCCAGGTCTCTCCCACTTTCAGCATCCTCACAGCCCTGAGTGTGCCATCTTCTCCCTCAAGTTTTCAATTTCCTTTGGTTGCCCTCTCCACTTCCCCATCCCCCTACACCCGCCCCCAGGAATGAGCCAGACTGGGGGCTACCTCGCCCTCCAAGGTACCGGCAGCTGCCGGGCCTCACAGCCCCCAGGTGGAAGACCGAGGGCGAGAGCGGCTAGAGGAGGTGCCAGTGCGCCAGCGGGGGAGCTCACACGTCACCCCTCCCCACCCCGGTCCTTTCCAGCCGGGCCTACTCGGCTCTGAAGTGGCACCTGCGAGGGTGATCTCAGTGAAGTGGCGGCGATGGTGGTAGGTGGGTGGGAGGGGGTGTGGCGGGAGTGATCTAGTAAAACCTCTATCATTCAGACAGGGCCATGGTAGTGTGACGTCAACAGTTGCTGGGCAGATTAGACCAACACAGGTTGCAAGGAGAGGTGGGGTTTCGAGGAGTTGAACTCCGAAGTGCTCGTTCAAGCAAGAATTACGCGAGGAGGTGCGGGCAGAAAGGGCAGTACGTGTGGGAGGCTACCAGTTAGGGAGACCATTGAACCGGGAGCGGCCCTAAGGAGGACCAGGTCGAAAGATTCAGAGGCCGCACCCTCTCTTTCGTGCTCCCTTCCCCCACGCTGCGGGTGTATTCTGTTTCCCGGCGCCCCAGGACCCGTCCTCAAGATTACTTACCCGCATGTACTCCTATCCCTCCCCTGCTTTTATAAAATGATGCTCCTATGAACACCCCTCCCCCATTCCCGATTTGAAACTGCTCCCGGGTTCTTGCTGACTTCCACCTTTCTGGTTGATGATAGGACCCCTACCCACCGGGTAACTGTTCCCGGAGGATGCCCCAGCCTGTCGGTGTCTCTTACTGAAATCTCATCGCCCAAGGGGCTTTCGAAGCCGCTCGCGCTCTTTCTTCCTTTCTTCTGACAGTTTATCACCCATTGTTTCTCTAAATTTCATGAAGGCGGAGCAGAGAAACCTGTCCCCAACATAATATTCCTGATCCCCAGACTCCCACTGTTCGCTTCTCGGAAAGGGCAGGGGGATGTGGAAAAAAATTCTGGTTCCCTCCCCTTGAGGCTTCGGGCTTTCGCTTTCACTTCCCCCTGTGAGCACCGACCGATCTCCGGTGCTAGGCGATCATGGCGCTGCTGGATGTGTGCGGAGCCACCCGAGGGCAGCTGGAGGACTGGGCTGTCCCCGCCGCGGGGAGCCGGCATCGCTCGGACCCTGGTCACTACAGTTTCTCTATGCGATCTCCAGAGCTCGCCCTCCCACGGGGAATGCAGGTCAGGGCTGTAAGAAAATCCTGTGGGACGCGGACAGGAGGGCGCAGAGCAATGGAGGGTCTGTCTTGGGACCGTCCAGAGGCTGCGAAATGCGAGGGGATGGGCGAGGGGGATCCGTTAGCCTAAGAGCCATGTCCAGGGTCCAGGGCCCAGAGCCAGCGAAGAGGCCACGTGGGACCGGCCGCCTGAGGGTAGGAAGTACAGATTAGGGCAAAGAGTTAGAGGTGAGATGGGGACTCCCATCGAGAGACAAGCGCTTTCCTGCCCATTCTCCATCACACACAAATCATGTTTTTCTCCTGGGGCTGTGTCTTGGAAAACCTGTGGACTTTAGCGGTTAGCCTGGCTTCGGCCACTCACTGTTGTGTGCCTTGGATCGAGTCTCTTTGTCTAGGTCTTGGGCTTCTTTTCTGTAAAATGGGGATACTATTAATAAAAAGTGTTTCCTGAGGGTTAAATGACCTATGCATGGAAAAACATTACAGTCACCCTGAAAATTGTTAGTTATGGTAACATTTATTTCCTTTCATTTCTATTGTGCTGGAAAATGGAAAAAGCTGGTGTCACGGCCTCTTCTTTTCCTTCTCCCAAGCCATTTCCTTGTAGAGCGGGCTTACTGTTTCATGTATTGAGGGTCGGAGAATGTCTGTGTATCTCCTCACTCCCACACTCTCTAAACTACTTTCCTGAAGCCACTAAGTTCAGAAGTTTTCATTGGTCCTTTCTCTGCTTTTTCTGTCTCATTAGCCCACTGAGTTCTTCCAGTCCCTGGGTGGGAACGGAGGAAGGAACGTTCAGATTGAGATGGCTCATGGCACCACCACCCTCGCCTTCAAGTTCCAGCATGGGGTGATTGTGGCCGTGGATTCTCGGGCCTCGGCTGGGAATTACATAAGTGAGTGTGTGTTTCAGCAGGTGCAGTCTGGGGAGGGCTGGGGAGCTGAGTCCTCCTTTCAGCAGTAGACCAATATCTGCATCTAAGTGGGAGTGGATATTGATCTAGGATGCACAGGGAGAGCTGTGGGGTCATTCCTCCTCTCCCCAAACTCTGTCTTCTTCTAGGCGACTTTATGGTGAACAAGGTGATTGAGATTAACCCTTACCTGCTTGGCACCATGTCTGGCTGTGCAGCGGACTGTCAGTACTGGGAGCGTCTGCTAGCCAAGGAGTGCAGGTAGGCAAGGCCTCTTATCTCCCTTCTAAGCCTAGTGATCAATCCTGGATCCTGGATCGTCCAGATCACTGCTCCTCACCCTTTCCCTCCGTGCTAACAGAGCATCTTAGTGCTAACATAGTGTTTCACAAAACAGCCTTTTGGTGATTCAAAACCTTCTCCCAAATCTCAGCTTGTGCTCCTGTCAGTAAGCCAGATAACCTGTCAGTTATTTAGCACTGACATCATCGACTCTGGTGGGATCATATCACTTACAAGGATTTCTTTATGTAGTTTGGATCCTTTAAATTCCAGATCTTTCCCTGATCCTTAGATCCTACAAAACCATTCCTTTCAAATGCTTATCTCTGCAATCATTTTTTTGCCCATCAAATGGGCTGCTCAGAGGGCTAGCCCTCTCCTGTCACCTCTAAGTCCTCTCCCCCACCCGCCCTGTCCTCACCCAGGCTGTACTATCTGCGGAATGGGGAGCGGATCTCAGTGTCAGCAGCCTCCAAACTGCTCTCCAACATGATGTGCCAGTACCGGGGCATGGGCCTCTCCATGGGCAGTATGATCTGTGGCTGGGACAAGAAGGTGAGTCCTCTCCATCCTCTGTATCATCCCCCACCCTCCACCCCCCACCCCACGTGGATGAGAGAGCAGTTTCCCCACTAGACACGCCCACTCCCTCACCTACAAGGTATGCAGTACATAGAACACTGGGTTATAGAGTTGCTCCATTGAGGTAGGGTACGGCTCAGTGGTAGAGCACGTGCTTAGTGTATATGAAGCCCTGGATTCAATCCCCAGTATCTCCATTAAAAAAAAGAAAGGAAGAAAGAAAAAGAAATAAAGGAAAATTGTTCCAGCACATCCACTGGCAATTTCTATGTCCAGATGTGGACCATTAGTTTCATAAGCTTGTCTCTGTGGATAAAATAGCTAATTCCAAGTTTGTTTTTCCTGTTTCCCCCCCTAAACTTCTACGATTGCTATTCCAGTTCAAAAGCCCCTGTGGTCATTCTTATTGTTTTATCTACTTCTCATGGCTCATACTTGAACCTGTGCGTTACCAACAACTTCCTCTCCAATTCCAACCTGGAACCTTCTTGCTCCCTTTAGGGACCTGGACTCTACTATGTGAATGAAAATGGGACACGGCTCTCAGGAAGTATATTCTCCACTGGTAGCGGGAACACCTATGCCTATGGGGTCATGGACAGCGGCTATCTGCCCAATCTCAGCATCGAAGAGGCCTATGACCTGGGCCGAAGGGCTATCGTTCATGCCACCCACCGCGACAGCTATTCTGGAGGTGTTGTCAACAGTAAGAGACCAATGGCCCCCTACCATGCCTCTGGGTGGGGAAGGGAGATTTGAGACCGGGAGACCTAGGGGAGGCAGAGTGGCAGGGGATGGGTTTTCAGAGCCAGAGGAAGGGCACTGAAGTCCCAGTAATAAAGGCTTTGAGAGTCGGTGTTGCTGTTGTGGCCTTCAACACAACATCATTAACAGGAATTCTGAAGGGAAAGCTGACGCTAGGTTCTTTCTCGTTTGCCCGCAGTGTACCACATGAAGGAAGATGGCTGGGTGAAAGCGGAAAGTACGGATGTCAGTGACCTGATGCATCAGTACCGGGAGGCCAGTCAGTGATGGTGGCGGCAGCTGGGCAAGCCTCTGGAGAAGCCTGGTCAACTTAGGGACCTGGGCCAGTTTCCACCCCAGGAGAAAGAGGGGCCTACTCTGACTGAGCCCAGAGATAGAGAACCAACGAGGGCCACTGGGAGGTGCAAGGCAGAGTTTACCTTTTGTGTGTTCTCTGTCTCAACTAGCATTCCCCCACCCCAACCTCCTGGGTGCCCCACTAAGCACAATAAAGAGGTAACGGTTATAAATGCCTCTGTGTTGTGGCTGAGTGGCGTTGGGGCTGTGGTTGTTGGAAGGAGTGGGCTGGAAATAAAGACAGACTTTTTCTGAGAAGAGAGACTCAAACCCCTGCCTAAGAAATGGGGCCTCACCCAAAATCTCTCCTGGGTTTTCCTTCCACGCTCACCTCTCCAGGACCTCAGGAAGGCTCAACACGGTCTGTGAACAGTTCTGTGCAGTTTAATTTAGGTTAGAGCCCTTTCTATGGGAACACAGCCTGGAGACGCCTGTATAATCAGTTGTTAATGGTTATTTGGGAGTAGGGCACTTAGAAACACTGTTTTTGACTTTGTAGAGTAGGATGGAAAAGCTTCTGGTTCCCATGTGTGCAGTAATTGTAAACACGGTCCCATTTACCTCAAATAACACTGGGGAGAGATTGGATATTAAAGGTAAAGACAGACACTAGGGCTTCAATTTCATGATGTGTCACACTCAATTGAAAGATGACAAGACCAGGATTGAAGTGGAAGAGGAGATAAGGAGGGCCCGCTGAAGTGGTAATGTGAGGAAAAAGTGACCCGGATAGAAAGGTGAGAGACGTAATGAGATTTTCCGAATCACGCTGGGACCGCTGGAGGGAGCAGGGTGCTACACCCTCTCTAAGGAGAGGCAGTCAAAAGAAGAGCTTGTGAGTAGGAAGCCGCTGAGTGTGGAGCTTTTCTCCTTAGAGATCCTTAAGGTTCCAGAGTGGACAGGGTTGGAGAAATTTTAGTAAGCCCCTAACTTCTAATCTCCCACTTCCCACTTTCAATTTGAAGTGACTCATTGGTAGTCATACCGGTAACATTTCAAAAGGGTGGACTGGAATCCAAGCAGTCCTCCCTCGAGGGGTATTCTGAGTCTGGGAGGTAGTTTCAACCTGAAGAGTTGTTTCTGGAGGAAACCAATCTGCACGGTCCACGGAGAGACTCTGGGTTAGGCAGGACCCATGCAAACCTGATTACCTCACTAATCAGTGTTAAAATAGGCCAAGAAACAAAATTCACTCCCCTCATACGAGGAAGGTGCTCCCAACGTAATTTGGACCACAAATTTAGAGTTACCTGAATACATTTTCTGCTCAAGGAGCTGTGTTGAGAAAGACAAATGCAGACATGGGGTGAGGGCCTTCTCAGCTCATAATCTATTAAGAGGAAACGCATGTAGGTCCTGGTGAGAGCGACTGGGCCTTCCACTTAGAAGTCCTGAGTACTTCTCACTCGGAATATGGCTCCCTCTCCGCGCTCCCCACAAGATGCTACAACTGGAGCTTGGATGGGGGAAGAGGGCCAATTCCAAAATAGGTTCAGAGCTGAGGCAGTAAGAATTTGAGGTAAGAAAATCCATTGGTTCTCCAATTACAGAGCATCCTAAACTGTGAAACAGCTTCACTTTACTTAGAGGCAATTTAAAAAATCGCAATAGTTTCCTATGACAGAGTAGCTATTGCTGATGGTGGGAGACCAACCTCGCCCTGGCCAGGGGAGCAGGAGTCGGGCGTCTGTCGGGAGGTCTGCGGGGGTCGCGCGCCCCCTGCTGGCCGCCGGGCCCAGAACAAGGCCCCGGGTAGGGAAGCGAAAGCGAAAGCGAAAGCGGAGGGAGGCGCTGCCTGGGAGAGCCTCGCCAGCCCGCAGAGGGGAAACCAAGCTGAGACCGCGCGCGGCATTTCAGAGCTCAGCCCCAGCGCTTAGAGGAAAGACCCCCCAGAGCTGCAGCCCAGGAGCGCCGCTGGTGAGTTCGTGCGGGTGGAAACCTGGAGCGCTGACACGGACGCAGCCCAGCCACCGCCCACTCTGCGCCCCCCCCGCTTCCTGTCCCTCTGGACCTCGGGAAGCAGAGGAGCAGGGCACCGACCGCCCGGCCCTTTGGAACTCGGGGCGGCTGGTGGGAGCGGGGTGTGGGGGAGGGGGCCCTGGCAACTTTTTTTAAAGGATGAGGCTGCAGATGTGTCAGGCTTCCCAGCTCCCTCCGTCAGGCCGAATGCCTTGGGTCCTAGGAGGGAGGTACTGGTGAGCACGGGGTACTCAGGGCATCTTTCGGGGCGGCATTGGGTAAACAAACTGAGAAGCCGGTGGATGCGTTGGGCAGAGTGGGAGTGGGGAGGACAGAGACAAGGGCTGGGACCCCAACTCTGTAATTTCTCACTTTCTACCCACAGATTTCGCCATGCGGCTCTCTGACCTGAGACCCTGGGCTTCCCTGCTGCTGGCGGACTCGGCCTTACTCTGGCTACTGCGGGGGCCTCTGGGGGCCCTGCTTCCCCCAGGGCTTCTAGGCCTGTGGCTGGAGGGCGCCTTGCGACTTGGAGGGCTTTGGTGGCTGCTAAGGCTGGGGGGGCTGCTGGGATTTGTGGGAGCACTGCTGCCCCCCTTCTGCCTGGTGACCCCCCTGTTTCTCTCCCTGAGGGCCCTCGTCCCAGGGGCCTTGAGTGCTCCCCCGGCCAGAGTGGCTTCGGCCTCTTGGAGCTGGCTGCTGCTGGGCTCCGGGGCTGCAGGACTGAGCTGGGCGGTGTGGGCTGTGTTGGGTGCCCCAGGACCCCAGGAGAGGGAGCGGGACCAGGAGAACAACAGAGCCTTTATGTGGAGGTTGCTGCAGCTCTCCAGGCCAGACCTGCCTCTCCTGGCTGCCGCCTTCTTCTTCCTGGTCCTTGCCGTGTTGGGTGAGTCAGGAGAGGGCGCTGTGAGCTGGAGGTGGGAAAAGGCCCTTGGCACCAGCACTTTCATCTGCTGTCCTTCCTGCCTCTTGCAGGTGAGACATTAATCCCTTACTATTCTGGTCGTGTGATTGACATCCTGGGAGGTGATTTTGACCCGGATGCCTTTGTCAGTGCCATCTTTTTCATGTGTCTCTTCTCTGTTGGCAGGTAGGTGATGGGCGGTTTGTGGGGCCTCAGTTTTTATGGAGGCCCTCACTTTCCCAACTCTGTTTTCAGACCCTTTGGTGCACAAAACACAAAATACTTAAACTAAAATCTGCATATATTTATTTATTCACTGTTTTATTTCTTACATCCACTCATTTATTCCTTCATTCACCACGTAGCTCCAACACCCTCAAAGTTTATATTACGTTATTAAAGTTACAGGTATGAGTGAATATAGTACAAAAGGTGTTTATGTGTCAAATGGAATGTCTCTGAGTTGCCTCTCAACGTGTTTATCTCCATGAAACTCCATTTCTCTTTTCTGTCTCCTACCTCTCACTGTGTTTGTTTCCACAGTTATCCTGTTGTCAGGGTGGACATGTTTCTTCTTCCTGATTCTTCTTCCCTAACTCATCTTGTCAGCCCTGGAAGGTCTTACTCTGCGGCTTGTCACCTTTCTTTCCAATGTCTTTACACTTTTCCACTTGGTTTACTTTCCCCTCCTTTTTCAGACGTACCCAGGAGTCCGCTGTCTACAAACAAACAAATGAACTAATTGCTTGATAGGGCAGGGACTAGGATAAGGTGAGCGAGGCACCTAGGGTGCAAAATGTAAGGAGGTGCCCATTCTCAGGCTAGCAAGAACCTCACTGCCTTACCCCAACCCCAGCGGGCTGCTTGATACTGCTCCTTTGTTATGGTCATCCTTCATTTGGAATCCCTCAAAAACCAATTCTCCATTATTCCATACTTGCTACTCTTTGCTGACACTAATCACTTAAAAGTGAACTTCTTACTGATCAAGCTACTGCTTAAAAAAAAAAAAATCAGCACTCAGTTCTCTTTGTGTCTCTGTAGCATTTGGCATCTGAACAATCTCTTACAATTGATCTATTTCTTCCATTAGCTTTTATGAACTCCCTTCCTGCTTCCCAGTGGTGAACTGTCCTCTTCTGGATCCTTAATTATGGACTTTCCTCATGACTCAGTTCTTTGATCATTAAGAGCATTTGCCCTGTTGAGCTAACCCAGCTCATCTCTGCAGGTGATTCCCAGATCCAAGTTTCCATGCCCAGCTCCAGCCTTGTCATCTACTGGCCTCCATGACATTCCCATTGGATAACCCATTGTTATCTCAGACTCCATCTTCCCAGAGCTCTACCTGCACCCCACTCCCTTGTGATCTCCTTGAAAGTGGCTCCCCTTTCTTATTCCCATCATGAACCCATTAGTATCCAAGGCTCCAAGCACCAGCATGGTCCATGCCTTTCTCATGTTCAGACACTAGCCCTGTGTTGTCCACAATCAAAATGTTTTCCTGTGGCTCCTTTCTCTCCATTCTCACTGTGGTCACCAAAGGCCAAACTCTCTTCATTCTAGGTCTGACTATCCCAACAGCCTTCTAAATGCAGTCACTAGATTTGTGTTAGAAGCCCATGTTTTGTAAAATTCCTGTTTCTCTGTTTTCACATTTTCCGCTTAAGTTTTACTGTAAATATTTGCTTGGTCTAATGGGAATTCTCCAGCCCCAAGGACAATAAAGAGGGGGAATAAGATGATCGCAGGGCTTTGGAGAGTGGGAGGGCAGAGGGTTCATTGCTGCTGTTCCCACAAGGAAGTATGTGGGAGGAGGGAGAAGGACACTAGGGGCAGGCAGGAAAGGGACCAAGACGGAGGGGGAGGCTGGAGGGATAGATAACACTGAGGGAGGTCTGGTCAGAAGCAAGTCATAGTCTATTCCTCTTCACAACATCTTTCCATTTCTGTCGTACTGTTCCCTTGTGTCTAATGCAGAGTGAGCTCCATAAATACTGGTGAATCTGTTCATGCTATGATTTTGTTCCCATAACTAACTCACCATGTCCTCCCTTTATTCCTGCCTGGTGTCTCTCCCTCTCTCTTATTTGTTTTCTCTTCTGCTCTCATGGTATACTTCCTGCAACTTTGTATTTCTTTTCATTCTGTGCTTTCTCCTTGCTTCTCCCCTTCCTCTCTCTTCTGCATCTCTCTCTCCTTCATCCTCTCCCCGCAGCTCACTGTCTGCTGGCTGCCGAGGAAGCGCCTTCACCCTCACCATGTCCAGAATCAACCTGCGGATCCGGGAGCAGCTTTTCTCCTCCCTCTTGCGCCAGGACCTCACTTTCTTCCAGGAGACTAAGACAGGTGGGGCCTGGAGTCCAGATCTGGGGTTCTCCTTGGCGTTCCTTGCCCCTCAGCTGCCCTCCACCTGCACCCAGCCTGTCCGGCCTGCATCGCTGGCAGGGCACTTGCATTTTCTCTCTTTGGGGACGATGTAGTGAGGCAGCCTCCATCTGACTCTCTGCAAGTGAGGAGGGGACTGTGCGACCCACGAGGGGGTTCTACATTACAACACACAGTTTCCTCACCTGCTCTGTCCTTCCCAGGGGAGCTGAATTCGCGGCTGAGCTCGGATACCAAACTGATGAGTTGCTGGCTTCCTCTTAATGCCAATGTGTTTCTGCGAAGCCTGGTGAAAGTTCTGGGACTGTACGGCTTCATGCTCAGCCTGTCTCCTCGACTCACCCTCCTCTCTCTGCTCGAGCTGCCTCTCACAATAGCGGCTGAGAAGGTGTACAATGCCCGCCGTCAGGTGGGTGTGGATGTTAGGGGGCCCCTGGGGAAGAATAAAGCTCCCCTACAGGCCTTCTCTTCACAGCCCTTAAGTAGCAGCTCTGATTTTAGAAGGTCCACCTGCCCCTGGGACTTTATGCAGATATGTGTCTGTGTGTGTGTGAGTATGAGAGAGAGATAGAGAGAGAGAGAGTACCGTTTTACATTCCTACCAGCAGTACACAAGGGTTTCAGTTTCTCCACATCCTTGTCAATAGAAGATTTGTTATCTTCTGTTCCTTTTTATAGTTTTTAAATTATATCCCCAGTGCTTATTTATCTTATAAGTGGAAGTTTGTACCTTTTGACCACCTTCTTCCAATTCTCCCAACTCCTACCCTTGCCTCTGGCAAATGCAAATTTGATTTCTTCTTTGAGTTTTATGTTTTTTGCTTTGTTTTGTTTGTTTAGATTTCCACATATAAATGAATCATACAGTTTTTGTCTTTTCCTGTCTGACATATTTCACTTAGCATAATGGTCTCAAGGTCCATGTTGTTGCAAGTGGCAAGATTTCCTTCTTTTATGGCTGAATAATATTCCATCATATATTCATACCACTTTAAAAAATAATAGCCATCCTAATGATTGAGCTGATCTCTCATATGGTTTTGATTTGCTTTTCCTGATTGATTAGTGATGTTGAGCATCTTTTCATGTGTTTGTTGACAAGTTTAGTATCTTTTTTGGAGAAATATCTATTCAAGTCCTTTGCTCATTTTTAAATCGGGTTGTTTTTAATTGTTGAGTTGTAGGAATTCTTTATATATTCTGGGTATTAACCTTTTAACTCATACATGATTCGCAGATGTTTTCTCCTGTTCTGTGATTTTCCTTCTCACTCTGTTGATAGAATCCTTTGATGCACAAAAGTTTTTAATTTTGATGAGGTCCAATTTATCTGTTTTTTTTTTTTTCTTTTGTTGTATGTGCTTTTGGTGTCACATCCAGGAAATCATTTCTGGTCTAGTCTCATGAATCTTTCCCCCCATGTTTTCTTCTCAGAGTTTGATGGTTTTAGCTCTCGTGTTTAGGCATTTGATCCATTTTGAGTTACATCTCCACCGTCTGTTAACTAGCTGTGTCTCCTTGGGAAAACCACCTCTATTTCTTCATTCAGACACTGGGGGTGGTGTGAGTCACCTCAAATGATGGTTAAAAAAAATAGCACATATCCTACACTACCTCATACTGAGAGCTCAGTCGTGTTTTGTTCGCTGCCTCCTTGACTTTCATGATCCCTTCTGGAAAGAAGTGTAGGAAAGAGGGAAAGAGGAGAGTTTGACATTTCCCGGTGGTTTGGGGGAGCATCCCAAGGGCTAGAGTGAGACATGGGTCTGCTGTCTTCTGCCGAGTCAACCCCTTCCGTCCCCTGCTCCACTTCTGCAGGCAGTGCTTCAGGAGATCCAGGATGCAGTGGCGAAAGCAGGGCAGGTGGTGCGGGAGGCAGTTGGAGGGCTTCAGACCGTGCGCAGTTTTGGGGCCGAGGAGCAAGAAGTCTGTCGCTATAAGGAGGCCCTTGAACGATGCAAGCATCTGTGGTGGCGACGAGACCTGGAACGGGCCCTCTACCTGCTCTTAAGGAGGGTGAGAAGGCTGAGTGGCTGGGGGAAGGGGCCAGGGAGGGGGCAGGTTGGTCCTGATCCTACAGCTGGTCCTGGGGTCCCTGCTGCTCTGTGTTGTAGGAACAGGGAGGACAAAGAATGAAAGTTCTCAGGTTCCCCTTTCTTCTCCCTTCCAGACGCTGCACTTGGCAATGCAGGTGCTCTTGCTGAACTGTGGGCTGCAGCAGATCCTGGCCGGGGACCTCACCCGGGGCGGGCTGCTCTCCTTTCTGCTCTACCAGGAGGACGTGGGCTCCTATATGCATGTGAGTCAGGACCTGTGCATGCTCTCTTTCCCCTTTGGCTTCTGTTTATTTCCCTTAAAAAAAAAAACCAAGCCAAAATAACCCCAATTCATTTGTTGTGGAGAATCTGAAACATAGCCATATATAATATATAATGAACCCGCAGGTACCCAGCATCTGTTTTAACAATTATAACTGATGGCCAGCCTTGTTTCATCTGTATCCTCACCCACTTAACCCCCAACCCATATTATTTTGAAGCAAATCCAGATATGGTTTCATCTGTAAATATATATCTCTAAATATAAACATTAAAAAATATGTAACTGCAAAGCCATTATCACACCTGAAAAATTAATAATAATTTCTAAAGTTCATCAAATGCAGTCAGCAGTCAAATTTTCACGTCTCATATAAGTAATAAGAGTGCATATATTACATCTGTCTCTTCCTGTCTCTCATCTACATCTGTGGTGGCTTCATCCAATAATGCTCAGAGCCAAGATCCATTCAGTGACTGGGGGTAGCAAACGGTGACAGCCGTCGTTCCTTCATTTATTAGCTGGGAGACTTCTCTCAAGGGAGGTGCCTCCTCCTCCTCTGCTGTTTGGTTACTCAGTGGGACAGTTTGATTAGGAAAGGCAGAATGAGCATTTAGTTCTTTCCCTGTATTTACCAGTTTTCAAAAATAGTTTCTGCATCTTGGGCTTTATTTTAGAGTTTTCGTAGAGATTTGTTAAGTGTCTTTTGTGGGGAGAGTGCGTGAGGCACTCTGGGGGCCACAAAGATGAGGTGGGCACAGCACCGACTTTAAGGGGTTCCCTGTCTAATCAGGCCAGACCAGCTGTGTGCGTAACACAGAGCAGTAACTGGAAAGGTCTGGGGTGCAAGTCACGGTGTTGAGGGGAGTATGGACGTCTCGGTCCTTTATATCCTTTGTGTTACAAGTTGGAATAATAGGATATTGGTGCTGCTTTTAAATTCCATCAGATCACACATTTAAAGGTAGAGAATCTTTTTTTGGATAAGGGGAGAGGCATGGCTGGAGTGCAGAGTGGCAGAGGGCGCATGAGGAGTTGAGAAATTGCTTTCTGGTGGAGCTATGTATGATTAGCTGACCCCTGCCCTCCTGTTTTGCAGACCGTGGTATACATGTTTGGGGATATGCTGAGCAACGTGGGGGCTGCAGAGAAGGTTTTCTACTACCTGGACAGAAAGCCAAACCTGCCTCCCCCTGGGACACTGGCCCCGCCCACTCTGCAGGGGCTGGTGGAATTCCAAGACGTCTCCTTTGCATATCCCAGTCACCCCAACCAACCAGTGCTCAAGGTGCCTGACAGGCCCCAGGGAGGGAACCTGGGCCCCTGGCTCCTGTGTGACCAGGCATCATGGCTTGTAGATGATTTGCCTCTGATAGAAAGAATGGGGTGAGGGGACAGAGAAGAGGCAGGCTCCTAACTCTTTTCTGGCTTTTCTAGGGTCTGACGTTCACCCTACGTCCTGGTCAGATGACCGCACTGGTGGGGCCCAATGGGTCTGGGAAGAGCACGGTGGCTGCCCTGCTGCAGAACCTGTACCAGCCCACTGGGGGGCAGGTGCTGCTGGACGGGGTGCCCATCTCCCAGTATGAACACCACTACCTGCACCAGCAGGTGGGTGGGGAGGAAGACGAGGGATAGGAGATTGGAGAGGAAGGATGTGCAGAGAGGGCACGGGAGAGGGGTCAGGCGGAGACACGCAAGGACTCGGTTCTGGGGCAGGTAGGCGGGGAGGAAAGGAGGGCCCCTGCTGTGGGGGTTTCCACACAGTCCTCTGCTCCCATCCCCTCGGCACAGGTGGTTTTGGTTGGGCAGGAGCCTGTGCTGTTCTCGGGTTCCGTGAGGGACAACATTGCTTACGGGCTGAAGAGCTGCAGTGATGATAAGGTGATGGCTGCTGCCCAGGCTGCCAGAGCAGATGAGTTCATAAAAGAAATGGAGCATGGACTCTCTACAGGTACCTCAGTCAAAGGACAGACGAGCTTATTCTTGGGGCCGGGGCTGTGTCACTGTAACTCAGTGTTTGCTGTTGCCTCTTCTCACCTCCCATCTCCCTTTCCTTCCCCAACCTCCTGAGTCCTTTAGCCATCTGTCCTGATCCGGAGTCTTTGTTCCCGGAGAGCAGGGCAGAAGTGATGCTCCCTGGACATGGCCAGCCCCAGAGGTCTCCCCGCTGGCCACCTCCCTCCCTCCACCAGGCACTCATCCTCCTAACTGGTTTCTGTGGAAACACCAGTTGTGCCCTGGTCCCTGCCTATGGGGAGGACATTGTCATGGTCACCAGTGTTTGAGGAAAGGCATTTCTCATTTTCTTCAGATGTTGGGGAGAAAGGGAGCCAGTTGGCTGTGGGACAGAAGCAACGTCTGGCCATTGCCCGGGCCCTCGTGCGGGACCCACAGGTCCTTATCCTGGATGAAGCCACCAGTGCCTTGGACGTGGAGTGTGAGCAGGCCGTGAGTACTGGCTGGGAGGGGCGGGGACGGCGGGACCTGAGGGTCAGCCTGTGCAGAACTGGGCAGTGGAGGATGAACGGGCCACTAGTGGGAAGAGTATCTGTGCCTTCTTAGGGTGGGGATGGAATGGAGACTCCCGTGGTGTGGGGACGCCCTGATTCCTCCACAGCCCTCTCCTCATCCTCCAGCTGTGGCAGCCCAGCTGAGAGAGCAGAGCAGCGCAGAGCTTCCTCTCCTGCTCTTTCCTGTCGTCTCTCATTTCCTGCCATCTTGACCCTCAGCCACCAGAGATGGTGCCCAGCGGGGATGCGGTGCCCATCCCTTTCTTATCTTTCTGAGGTTGTGATCCTCCCCGTTCAGCTGCAGGACTGGAGGTCCCGCGGGGACCGCACGGTGCTGGTGATCGCTCACCGGCTGCAGACGGTTCAGAGCGCCGACCAGATCCTGGTGCTGAGGCAGGGGGAGCTGCAGGAGCACGGCCGGCTCCCGGAGGGGCAGGACCTCTGCTCCCTGGTGCAGCAGAGCTGGAGGACTGAGAGCCCGGAGACACTGGACCCTTCTCGTGACCATCTGAGTGACCCCGAGTAGCTCCTGCTTTGAGTTTCCCTGGGGGAGCTCCCCTGGGGAGCTGTTTTTGGAGCTGGGGTCACAATGGAGATTTAGGCCACGGGTACTTTTGCCAGGAATCTTGTTTCCTTGATGAACAGTTTTGCCTGGTGCTGAGTAGTGTATTGTGGCGTAATAAATATATTTTACGTATTTTCCCTTATTATACAGATAGCACACATTTATATAGAAAATGAAGACAATACAGAAAAGTAGGAAGGAGAAAAGTAAAACTGCCCACTGTTTCATTTCCCAGAGAAAACCACGGTTACTATTTTGCTGTCTGTCTTATCAGTCTTTTAATTGTTGTTTGAGATACATATTAACCAGTATGACATAAATATTCATGAAGTTGCCTTTCTGTATCTTTCCCCATTCGCATCAGGGTCTGATATTTTGAGGGGAGCTAAGGTGTGGAGGGGCAGAGCGCAGTTCCCTAATTAACAGTATTAATAAAACATTGATAATAGCTACTACTTACAGTTTTAATATGAGCAGGAGCTACGCTAAGCGTTTTTCATGTATTCTCATTTAATCCTTATCGTCAACCCTTTGAGACTGGTTATTGTTATCCCCATTTTATGGATGAGAGAACTTGAGTCTCAAAGAGATGAAATAACTCTCCCAAGGTTACACAGTGGTGGAGTTGGAATCTGAATCCAGTGCTGACCCCAGAGTCCACACCCTTGACCCATAAATTACATTGCATCTTGTGTCATGATCTACCTTGTAATCAGGTCAAGTAAAACTCTTTTACCTGAAGCTCTGAATAGCTCTGAATCCATCACCTTCTCCCGAGGCCCAGTGTTATCACTTTCATTTGGAGCCTTTGATGATCTCATCTCCAAAGGGGTTTCCCGATTCTTGGTTCCCCTGTTCCAGCCAGTCTTCACAAAGTCGTTCTTCTTTCTGGAAGACACATTGGATGATGTCACTTCTATAAAATCCTTCCAGCGTCTTCACCCCTTTCTGCTCAGATCTTCCTCAGAGACACGTTTTCTAGCCCATTTGTCTTCCCGTTTCTTGCTGGATTAAGCTCCATCCACAGCAAACCTCCTGCCCTGCTGAGGCCTTTGTCCTCTGCATGTCGTGTTTCCTGGGACTCCCTGAACCACACTCTTGGATTTACCCTGGTTCTTTAAGATTCACCTCAGGATGTAGGTCTTCCAGGAAGCCTTCCCTTATCTTCTCAGTCTGGAAAAAGTGCCTTTTCCATGTGCTCCTGTCGCTCTGCTCCTGGGATTTCCCTCTTTCACAGTCCTTGTTCCTCTCTCCACCCGCCACCGTGGACCTCGGTCCTTCCACCAGGCCGGGAGCTCCGGGACTGAGGGGAGGCTATGTATCTCATTAAGCTTTATATCTACACCTGGCACAGGACTCGATTCATAATGGACAATAAATACATGTTTGTTGAATAAACGAATAAATCTCCTTCCTCCGCAGTCCTCATTCTCAATCCTCCCTACACGTGTAATTCACTGAAAATCCAAAGCTGTACATATTACTGGTTGCTGGAAGGGTTTTACATTTGAAGTTTCCTATTCTAGGAAACTGAAACTTTCTCTTTCCTGGAAGTAGCAGGTACTTTCCAGGCTGGCAATGAACTAGCCAGGACTTTTGTTGGATTTTTTTTTTTTTCTGCCTGGCAACTGTTGGGAGCAGGGTGAGGCCAGAAAAGGGAGTTTCCTATGCAAATAAATCTTTGCCTCATTCATCCTGCTGCTGCCCTATGGCTCCACACCTGTTTATCTCTCAAATTTCACTGAGGGTGAAATGCATTGGAAGAGGGAGAAGCCTGGCCTGACTCCTTCCCCTCCCCACCAAATGTCCCTCCTTTACTTGTAAATTAGGAATAATAATCTCTGTATCTCCCAACCTTACGGAAACTATAGTCCTCATGGGAGAAGACCTGTTAAAATTCTATGATAGCCTCAGTACAATTACACCCACAGACTCATAATACTCTAAACTTGGAAGATATCTTAAACATAGTGTAGCTGGCAAATCTTATTTTACAGAGAGGGAAAGTGGCCTGAAATCACACAGCTAATCAGTGACAGCTGGGATGGGCAGTGTAGGGAGATGCGGCAGACCTTAGGATTTTAAGAGGCCATCAAAGTTTGTTGTATCATGGGAACTCCTGGGTAAGCCTTATTTCAGGAATGAAGAAAAATGTTCCCTGACAGAGTCGTCTACAAATCCCACAGGTGTGGTCTGCCCTGTAACCACAGATGAGTGACTCTGGTTGGTCCAGAGTTCTAGTTCTTTTCACTCTCCTCTCCTGCTGCCCACCGCCATTTGTCTTCTGCCCATTAATTTCCCCCTCTCCTTGTCACTTACCTTCAGTGTCTTTCCCACTCAGTCCTGTGCTACTCTTTCCAAAGGAGATATGAATGGAGAGGAAGAACCTTAGGAAACTCTCATAGATTACTTTGGAGCCACAAACAGCTTCCCACCCCATCTGCCCTGCCCAGTGTGGGAATGGCATTGAACTTCAAGTCCTTTATGCCCCAGCCGCGTGGGCCAGCCACATGCCTTCCACGCGGCAGTCGGGACTCAAGAGGAGGAAATGTGGAAGTGCCAGAATTTGGGAGGAAAAGGACTGGGGAATGAGGAAGATTCCGTTTTGGGTGCTCAGTGAAAGGAGCATCCATTTACTTGAGTCTGATGCCATCTGCTGGTCCTAAGAAATGCTGAGAATAAGAACGTTTATGAGTTGTAATAATTCAGTATCAGCAAACATCGTTCACTGAGTGCTGTCTGTGTGCTACCGCTGTGCTAAGGGCCAGCCAGATATTGTCTTACTTTATCCTTAAGATAATCCAACGTAATGAGTATTACTATCCCAGTTCTAAGAATGAGAAAACGGAGATTAGAAACACTAACTTGCCTGGGTCTCAGAGCTAGGTACAGGTGGACTTGGCCCAACTTTACAACAAATCTCCTCAAAAGAGTCCCCTATACTCCCTGTATCCACTTACCCTTGCACTATTCTCTTTTTTAAAGATAGAATTCATGTGGATAGGCAATACGTCAATGTGGTTTAAAATTCAAAAGGCACAAAATGGTATACAGAGGAAAGTCTCACTCCCGCTCTTCCCCATGGTTTGTCAATAGCCCTTGCGTTATCTTTATCCTTCCAGAGAAACTTATATATATGCTTAAGCGTATGCATGGGTATATATTCTCACTCCCTATTTTCACAAATAGCAGCTCCCTAAGTTCCCTGTTCTGAACTTTACTTTTTAAACTTTAGAAATATATGATCATAGTGTATTCTGTTTTACAGAAGTACCATATTTCATTTAGCTTGTCTCCTTTTATTGACGGGTAGTTAGGTGATTGGAAGTCTTTTGCTATTATAAGCAATCTTGTATAGACATTTTATACACATATATGAGATATTTGGCATATAACTAAAGCAGTGTTCAGAGGAGAATTCAAGATCTTAATTACTTATATCAATGAAAGGAAGGAATGAAACCAAGTGAATTAAGTGAAAAGGAAACAAAATTAAGCAAATGAAAGCAGGGGTAGAAAGTAAGGATAAAAGTAGAAATTAAAGAGTTAGAAAACTGAAAAACAGTAGAATGCATAAATTCAGAACCTTTAAAATTTTTCAGGAAAATAAATAAACTACTGGCAAACCTTATCAAAAAAATAGAAAAGTTGCAAATAAAGAAAATAAAAAATGACAAAGACAAACTAATATAGGAACAGAGGCAAAGTCAGAAGAGACTGTTTCATTCAATTTTATGAAAATAAATTAGAAAATTTGGATTAATAGAATAATTCTCTTGAAAAATATGACATACCCAGAACAACCATTATAGAGTTAGAGTATCTACATAGAATTATTTACAAAGGAGGAAATAGAGAAATTTATCAACGAAAAGCTCCAGGTCCAGATATTTAAGGGAATGTAATAAAATTTTTAAAGAAAATAAAAGATAATTCCAATCCTAATTAAATGGCTAAAACAGATTTGTATGGAAACACAGGACTCCAAATAGCCAGAACAATCTTGAAAAAGAAGAGCAAAAGGCAAAAAGACAACAAATAACAAGTGAAGGTGAGGATGTGGAGAAAGGGGAAACCCTCATGCCCTGTTGGTGGGGATGTAAGTTAGTGCAGCCACCATGGAAAACAATATGAAGATTCCTCAAAAATTTAAACATAGAATATTATATGATCCAGCAATTTCACTTTTGGGTATTTTTCCAAAGAAAACAAAAATTGAAAAGCTATATGGACCCCTATGTTTATTGCAGTGTTTACAGTAGCCAAATATGGAAACAACATAAG
Source organism: Camelus dromedarius (assembly GCF_036321535.1). Classification (NCBI taxonomy): domain Eukaryota; kingdom Metazoa; phylum Chordata; class Mammalia; order Artiodactyla; family Camelidae; genus Camelus; species Camelus dromedarius. The sequence continues at coordinate 21,044,003 of NC_087454.1, read as the reverse complement.
TATCTACTGATAGGTGAATGAATAAAGAAGATGTGGTGTATGTATATACACAATGGAATAATACTCAGCTATGAAAAAGAAATAAAATCGTACCATTAGCGACAACATGGATGGACCTAGTGGGTATCATGCCAAGAGAAATAAGATAGAGAAAGACAACACTGTATGATTTCACATATATGTGGAATCTAAAAAACAAATGAGCAAGCAGTCACAAAGCAGAAAGACTCATAGATACAAAGAACAAACAGGTGGTTGCCAAAGGGGATGGGGGTAGGGGGAATGAGTGAAGTAGATGAGGGGGATTCAGAGGTACAAATCTCCAGTTACAAAATAAATGAGTCACAGGAATGAAATGTACAGTGTGGGGAATATAGTCGATAATAATGTAGTAATTTTGTGTGGTGACAGATGGTAAAGACTTACCACGGTGATTTATTTGTATGTACAGAAATATTGAATCATTATGTTGTACACTTGAAACTAACATAGTGTTGTAGGTTATTATATTTCAATAAAAAATAATAAAGTCACCAAAATAACAATTGAAGAGCTGTTTTAATTGTCAGGTAAATTGGGGAATGATTTTTTTTTAACACCGTCAATAAACGACCATGTACACCACATCCAACGCCTCTTACTTCCTTGAGAATGGGGAGGGAAAGAGGAAGAGGGATGCAAAATATGAGTTTGAGGGAAAAAATCACAGAAAACCCTGTATCTATATTAGGTGGGCTCTTGGTTGAAAGTCAGACAGGAGGAGAAAAATTCAAATGCCCCACCTTATTTTTTGAAATGCATACAAGTAGAACACAGAAGCAAAAACGTGGGAGAAAGGAACCAGGGCACAACCTCTCCCTTTATTAGTTGTCTCCCCAGAAATGTGTAGTTTCTCTGACAAGCCCGAGAAGCCCAGATCCTTCCACCACAGACATTGGCACTAAGCCCAGAAAATGACTCAGCAAAGCTTCTAACTGGACCAATCAGATGCTTCAATTTATTTACGATGTATCAGAGGCCATTGACAAGGGAGATTCACAGGTTGTGGGTTATTTATTTCCCTTCTTGGTTGATCCTGCTGTCTCTTCCTACAGGTAGTCTGTATGCCATTCCTTGCTTGTGACATATGAGACCACTAATTTCTTTTTAAGAGACAGGGAAGGAGGTATGTCCTGGCACCAAAGTTATAGTAAAATTCTTAAGCTATTTTGACGTTTTGTGCATCTTATCATTACAGGGATGTTAAAGGTGTAGAAATAAAGTTTTCTGGGTACCTGAATAAGGAATGTAGTGCAATGGAAATAGCACAGCCTATGGACTTAGTAGTAAGAATGACCTCTGGCTCGTTCTTACCTTGCTTGGGTTCTCAGGCTTCATAGCAGCTCACCATAAACTCTCTACTGGAGTATCAGGGGTTTGACCAGCTAATAATAGATTGAGCCTTTGATTTACAATTTACTATTACATTTATGGGTAGAGCTGCCCTGAGGGCATTTCAGCATATTTGGTAATGCATAACTCAAATAATTCTGCCTCTCCCGGTCAACTGCCATCATAATCCCACCTTACATACCCATTAAAGACTGTGTTCCCTTAGGGAAGTGAAGAAGAAAAAAAAATTCTATTGTACCCTTCTCCCACTCAATGAAGTAGTGTGTCTATATATATTTATGGTGTGGCTAATCAGTAATTTTAAAGGAATTCCAGATAAACTTTTGGTCTCAAAGTTTATCTCCTCTCTATTGTTCACACACACTGGATATTCTGAATTATGAATTTCTTTGTTGGCTACTTGTATCAACTATCAACTTTATCAACTTCATCATGAACTCTCTATAGACTGTTAGAATTTTCTCTTCTTGTGTGCCCAAGCATTACAAAGTTGATTTTATCCTTCCTGACATTACAGTGGATTGTTTCCCTGTCACTTCACCCAGGTTTTACATTTCTTGAAGATGAGAAACATATCTGTTTCATCTTGCACAATCCGTGATATTGGCCATGGAGCGCTACGCTAAATAAATCAGAATGTATGTACAGACCACTTTGATCTTGCTTGCCTCAGTTACCAAATACATATTTTTCCATTTCCTTTTTAGCAGAAGATCTTGCTTTGTTCTAAACTGAGTTCGTTGAAGCCACACAACTTGAACTTCCTCATTCCCCTCTTTCTCACCCCAAACCTTCCTGACTTCACTCTCGTATCTGAAAAAGGGTTTCTCTTTTCATTGCTATGTCTGACAATCTCTTTGTTTTTTTGGATTCCAGTAATCATTCTGGGGGCAATTTCTCCTTTCTTCTCCTTTTTATCTTCAACTTCTCCTAAGACTTTCACTTGACTCAGAAGCTTGTGAAGGTCTTTCCCAGCTTAAAAGCAGTTTCCCCTTAGTGTTGCTTTTCTCTCAAGGGAGAGCCTCTTCTTTTCTCCTGTTTTCACTGCCCAGATTCCTGAAAGCCTGCTTACACCTGCTGCCTTCATTTTTTCATTTCAATTCACTCTTTACTCTTCTGAAATACAGCTTCTACCTTTAACACTCTAAGTTCCATTGAAGGTTATTGGTGCCTCACTAATTATAAAACACAGTAACGCTTTCTTCTATCTTATCCTTTTGAACATTTTTTGCAGCATTTTATTTTTTTGAGAATTCTCTCTCTAGGATTTTTTTTCCCTTCTCTTTGTTTACAGGAAATCCTCCTCTCCAGGTAATTCTCAATCTCGATTTCTTCTGATAATCCCGTCACTAATTCCTCTTAAGGCCTGTGCTTCTGAATGCTGTCTGTGTTCTTTGCTTACACGCCCTCCATTGGCAATGTCAACCCCACATAGGAAGGGAGACCTACTGGTCAGAACAGACCAGGGACAGTGTTCAGTGAGGACAGCAGGATGTGTGATACACGATCTGCCTAGTTCTTCTAAGACCACATACCTTCTAGGGCTGTTTTTTCTTTTTTTCCCCAGCCTAGTTTCCATTTGCCTAAGCTGCTGTCAGTGATTCTGCAGGTAAATGATTTTTGAGTGGTGTAACACAACTTTATGAAAGTGTTCTGCCCAGCACCTAATGACACCGAGCTCCTCTATCTTAATTGGTTATCAGTGTGAGGAGCTTCCAATCCTGGGGAGACCAGAAAGGTATCTCTATGCTTAATGAATATTTTTGACTGAGTTGGATGTAGGCAAGCCCCATTCTGAAGAGGCTGACGATTTTTCTGTCTCATTGTTTGTTTCTTCCAGAATGAGTTCTAGATGGGTTCCCTGGGTGGTGGCTTTGTCAGTGAATGTAATCTGGCTGGATTCCTCCATGATTCAAGGCAGAGATTCTCCAGGTAAGAGCACAGTGATTTTTTTCAGCCGTATACTCAATAATTGGGGTGGGGGAAGTATGCCTTTTCCTATAGGTCCAGGCTACAGTCCAGACAGTGGCTTCTGGCTTGAAAGAAAGTACTCTTACCTTTGACAGAAAGGTATTCTTATGTATATATTTGTATGACTGGGACATTAGCTGTACACCAGAAACTGATACATTGTAACTGGCTATACTTCAATTAAAAAAAAAAGAAAAAATGTTCTTTTCCTCTTTACCACACACAATGGATTGTGGGTAAAGACACTTCCTGTCTCAGAACCATGGATGCAAGGAGTAGGGAGGCAAGAAAAAGGGAAACATATCACCTTGCTTAGGGCCCTTTCTGTATCAGTGTCACTATGGGGAACTGCAAGGATGGAGGCAGTCTGAGAATCGCTGCTATTCTTCTTTTTTTATTGAAGCCGAGTTGATGTATAATACTGTGTTAGTTTCTGGTGTACAGCATAGTGATTCAGTTATACACATTATATAGATTCCTTTTCATCATAGGTTATTACAAGATATTGAAAACAGTTCCCTGTGCCATACAGTAGGACCTTGATGTTTATCTATTTTATATATAGTAGTTTTGTATCTGCAAATCCCAAAGTCCCAGTTTATCTCTCCTTTCCCTTTCCCCTTTGGTAACTATAAGTTTTTCTATGTCTGTAAGTCAGTTTCTGTTCTGTAAATAATTTCATATGTGTCATTGTTTTAGGTTCCACATATAAGTTATATCATATGAAATTTGTCTTTCTCTGTCTGACTTACTTCACTTACTATGACAATCTTTAGGATCATCCATGTGGCTGCAAATGGCATTATTTCATTCTTTTTTATGGCTGAGTAGTGTTTCACGGTGTATGTACATACTATAACTTCTTTATCCAATCATCTGTTGATGGACATTTAGGTTGCTTCCATGTCTTGGCTATTGTAAATAGTGCTGCTCTGAACATTGGGATGCATGTACCTTTTCAAATTAGTTTTCTCCGGATATATGCCCAGGATTGGGATTGCTGGATCATATAGTAAGTCTATTTTTAGTTTTTTAAGGACTCCCCATTTTGTCTTCCATAGTGGCCACACCAAACTACATTCCCACTAACAGTGTAGGAGGGTTCCCTTTCTCCACACCCTCTCCTAGCTGCTACTTTTAAGCCAGGAGTTTGATGATTGTGACTGTTTTTGTATTCATCCAAATGGGGTATTTGTGGACAAAAGAACTTGGAAACAAAGGTTGCTTCATGTGACATTTTTAAGCATCTATCATATGATCAGGGTGTACTAAGCAATTTTGAGAAATAAGAGAAGTTGAATGTATTATCCCCATCCTCAGTTTACCAGGTACTTGTAATTTACTGCTGTTATTTTTCTAGCTGAGGAGTTAAGCTATGCAAACACGAAGCAGTGTTATGTTATGAAAACATATGTAGCAGAAAAAACAGGATATAATGTGCTCAAAACAGAACCCCTTTGAATGTCAAAGTCTCATTAAACACAAAAGAGGAACAAACTTAGGGGTGGAGAGGGTGGGTGGGAGCAAATCACTATTCTTAGACAACAGAAACCTCTCTGAGCTTATGATGTTCATTAAACAAGACACACACACACACAATCAGTAAGATCTTAAATCTTATATAGCTATGACTAAAAAATAATTTTTTTTCTGATTTAGATTGTAAGACGACATAGAAAATTGGAGGTTCGAGCCTCATCTGAAATTAGCTGTTTTGTTAGAGATGAGTGTGGTTGACCCAGGAAGGCTGCTGCCATCCTTACACTCAGTTCAAGTTTCCCCTGAACTTACAAATGAAAGCAAATCTTACTCAAGATCAGTAAAATTAGCCTTTAAGTCTCAACTTCAGTGGCATTTCTTCAGGGAGATCTTTCCTGATCAACCTGCAATCTCAGCCCATTTGAATTGCCTTTTATTATTGTTGTTCTCAAATGCATAGAATGGCGTTGATCACGTAATCATGGATCGGAACAAGAACTTCCTCTTTTCTCCATTCTTACCCCCTCCCTTCCAAAGATATCCATTCTAATGTGTCTGGTATGTCTTCAAGTATGAGGATGGCTTTAAAAAGATGTACAATTGTTTTCCTGTGTGTATTTTAAAAGTTTAATAAGTGTCATTGTGCACTGAATCACATTCTGCTTCTTTTCTTACTTAACACCATGCTTTTGAGCTCTACCTCGGCGGTGCCGCGTCTTTATTGATGGGGAAACAGGTCAGGGAGGGTAAGTGTCCGTTTCTACATAAAACTACTAGATATAGAACTAAAACTTGAATCAACTGAGACCTGAGCCAGGGCCATTTATCAGTTTGGCTCTTCAAAGTTTCCAGATCTTCAAATCTAAGACAGCTGTCCCTTTCTTAGTGTGTTTGGGCTGCTCTGACAAATGCCGCAGACTGGCTGGCTTATCGACAAGAGAAATTCCCCAAAGTTCTGGTGGCTGGAAGTCCCAGATGAAGGCTCCATCCAGCATGGTCAGGTCTGGTGAAGGCGCCTTCTCTCCGTGTCCTCACGTGGTGGGAGGGGCTAGGGATCTCTCTAGAGCATCTTTTATAACAGCGCTAATCTCATTCATCAGGGCTTCACCCTCCTGACCTAAGCACTTCCCCAAAACACCACTGACTAATACCATCACCTTTGGGCATTGGGATTTCAACATATGAATTTTAGGGAGGACACAAACATTCAGACCATAGTACACTAAATCATACTTTTTCCTATCTATGAAGATTGATTAAGTAGCTTTGGAAAATTAAATTGTTTTGGAGAACATGAGCCAATTAGAAACGAGGTATGTTGCACAAAAGTTAATACAGAGCTCAAACTAGTTGCTGTCAACAATAGTAAGATACTTTGAAAGTGGAAAATCATAATGGAGAATGAAGTTGGATATTTTTATTCCCTCTTCAATGGAAGTGTTTCATATAAAATCCCCCAGAGAAGGTTTAAGTTAACCTTATATTTCCTATCAGCATGTTACTGCAACCACTAGAACTACAGGTATGGTGCCGATGATGATGATGATGATGATGATGATGATGATAAAAGACATTTTCAAGCCATGAATTAATATTATTTTACCCAATATTGATAGAGGTAATGAGGTCATTACTTTAGTGGAGCCAACAGAGGGGATGAGGTCTCTGAGTAATTGTGGGAAGGAAAAGGTCCAGAAGAAAATTCTCGGAGAAAACCCATAGTGAGGGGAAGGTGGAGGGGAGTTTATTTCACATCTGCTAAGAACCTCCTCTGCATGTCTTTGCTCGGCCTCCGCCACTGCTTCAATTTACTCTTGAAGGAAGTACAGAATAAATCTGCTAAGGGCAAGAATACCAAAGAATTACTCCATATGGGGATGGATATTTTGACTTAATAATGGGAATTAAAACCTTGAGCTTGTGAAAGCTTGGCTTGGAGGAACTTAGCGCAGTGCCTGGCAAAACACAGTCTATAAATATTTGTCCAATGAGTGAATGAATGAATGAGTACTTGTTGAAGGAACGTTTGTCTCTTGACTCACTTTGAGTTGCCTCTTTGGGTTACATGTCTCCTGTTTGGCTGGCCTGGTAGGTTGGGCCTCACGCTTCTTTGCCAAGAGGAACCGGGGTGGGGCCCAAGGGAGCAGAGGCTACTCTGGCCGATTTACTGGAGTCAAAGCTTTCCTCTCAAATCCATGTGGTCTGGCATAATTTACCAGGCATTGATTTCCTAACAGTAGGGCCTGGTTCATAGTCTCTCTTTTTGTTTCCCAGAGGATTTTGTGATTCAGGCAAAGGCTGACTGTTACTTCACCAATGGGACAGAAAAGGTGCAGTTTGTGGTCAGATTCATCTTTAACTTGGAGGAGTATGCACGTTTCGACAGCGATGTGGGAATGTTTGTGGCCCTGACGGAGCTGGGGCGGCCTGACGCTGAGCTGTGGAACAATCGGTCGGACATCCTAGAGAGGAGCAGGGCTTCTGTGGATCTGGTCTGCAGACGGAACTACGAGCTGGGAGCACCCTTCACTGTAGGGAGAAGAGGTGAGCTGAAACGTGGGGTCTGCTGGGGTTCAATAATCTCCCCCACGAGAACTTGACCATGGCTCTTCCTCCTGTACTAGGCAGTTTCCTGCTTCAGGATAATGGGTTAGGATCAGTAGGTGGGTGGGGGTTCTGTGTATATGTTCTGTCCCCAGTTGTGACTTACTCATTATCCTCAGGTTACTGTGGTCGTGGTCTCAGATCCCCAGCTCTCAGGGACTAATGTGCTCTCAAATACAAGGGGTAATCGTGGGAGTGTCTGATAAAGCCTAAATCCTACTTGGGGACACTCATATATTCAGTGTCTGAGTCTTCAAGGATGAGATTTCCCCAAATTTCCAGTTTCCCCTTGGGTCATCTGGGAAAGAGATTAGGGGCAGAGATAGTACCTATAAAAACCCTCTGTTGGCTTTGTGATTTTTCCTTCACAATGTCTCATTCTTCTCTCCCTTCCTAGTGCAACCAGAGGTGACAGTGTATCCGGAGAGGACCCCATCCCTGCAGCACCACAGTCTGTTACTTTGCTCTGTGACAGGCTTCTATCCAGGGGACATCACGATCAGGTGGTTCCGGAATGGGCGGGAGGAGAGAGAGGGGGTCATGCCCACTGGCCTCATCAGGAACGGGGACTGGACCTTTCAGACAATGGTGATGCTGGAAACGATTCCGGAACTTGGAGATGTCTACACCTGCCTGGTTGATCATCCCAGCGTGCTGAGCCCTGTTTCTGTGGAGTGGAGTGAGAATCAGCTTCTTGTACTTTCTGGGCTAGACTTGGGTCAATCTGACTCAACACGGGGCCTGTGTCTCCTCTGGGTTCTTCTTGGTCACACACACGAGTTCTTCTTGCCCCTGATCTGAGGGAGTCATACAAACTGGGGTCATTGGGTTGGGGTGGGCGAAACCATGGCAGTTATCTATCCTTTTATCTCCTAAGAAATAAGGTGGTCTAATCACGTCGTCACTCGCTTCCAGCTTTGAGAACTCATATCCTCTGACACTTTGGTCTTGGCACTTAGGAGGAGTTCTTAAGGGCGATCAGTAATAGAAATTCCATGGGTACAAACCTTGGCTCCATTTCTAAATGCATTCCTTCTCCAGATAGCATTAGATTTGGTGTCCAGCACAGGCTTTGGGATTTCAGGAAGGCACACCAAATATTGGGAGCTTTTGGCTAACTTTAAGACCTGTTTCCCATAGGAGCTCAGTCTGAATATTCCTGGGGAAAGATGCTAAGTGGAGTTGCAGCCTTCCTGGTTGGACTCATCTTCCTTCTGGTGGGGATCACTGTCCACGTCAGGGCCCGGAAAGGTAATGAGCTCTGACGAGTACTCACCCCCTGCCCCGTGGCTTCCCCCACTGCCCACTTTTCCCAGCGTCTAAGATGCAAGGCAGGGAGGGCTGACTGTGCTTCTCAGGGATGACTGGGGTAGTCCTTTCTGAAGCCAGAAACATTCTAGGGGGCAAGTGGAGATGGAGTTCTGGTACCGCCAGGATGGTCACAACACTGGGTCCTAATTGGGGCATCCTATTTCTTCCTTCCTTTTTATTCCAGGATATGTGGAGACTCAGTTGTCTGGTGATAAGGTAATGTCTCCTTCCTTATCTTTGGGTGCAAATCACTCACCCATCCTTTGGCCAGAGGGAGGGTCATGTCATGGGGATAAGATGTAAGTGGCTGTGCCTGGGTGCTCTGCTTGCTGAGTCCCTGCACTGGGAGGGTGGGGGCCTCACGAGACTTTGTCGCTGTCCCTGCAGGTCTCAGGAGCAGTTTGTCCAGAACAGCCACACTAAGGTCCTAACTGAAGCTTCTCCCCCTGGAGCTGGAAGCAGGACCAAGTGGTCTGGGTCCCGGACTAAGTAGAGGACATTTATGAGGTCAAAGTTCTGGATGATTTTTTCCTGTGAGGTCTTGGAGGAGCCCTGAACAGATTCTAGAATTCTGTGTTCTGAGACCAGCATCCCTAACCCTTCTTCCCTTCTTTCTCCTGCATGTCTGTGTCCTTAGTCCCCATTTCCAAGGACAGTGTCCAGAAATTCCCCTGAGACCTAGCTCCTTCCAGTTCAAAACGGTTTACTTTTCTGTGGTCCAGCCCCAACCCCGTAGCTGTCATCTCTGTCTTTCTCTCTTCCAACTGCCGTCTCCACAGACTTCAGAAGACAAATGCTCAGATAGTCACTGCTTTCTTTTCGTTGTTTTTGGCCTTTTTTCCTTTAAAATAAAATTGAGATACAGGTAACCACATAAAATGTATAACTCAATAAATTATTTTTTTGCAAGTTGATATGTATTTACGTGGAAAAACACTCACAACATACTAATAAGTGAAAAAGACTACAACACACTATGCATAGCATACACAACATCAACTTATCTTTGGAAACATATATATGTTTATGAGTATATGTTTAGAAAAAAACTTGGAAGGATGTACTTCAAAAGTTCCGTAGCACTTATCTTTAGGCAATGGGTGAATTTTACTTTCTCCTTTTTTCTCCCCCAATGAGTTATTTAAGGCGAAATCCCTATAATCAACACTCAGTTTAAGAAACAGAACTTCCAGCCACGGCGGAAGTCTCCGTGGGCTGCAGACCAGTCAAGCCCCTCACCTTCTAAAAGCAGTCACTTTATGGCTGCTACGGCGACCACCTCGGAGTGTTTCTTCATAGTTTGTTCATTCAAGTGTGAATTCTTGGACACCGTAGGTGTAATTTTTTTTAATGTCTCTTTTATTTTACAGGTTTCTCCTCCATCCCTTTCTTTTTCTTATGGTTAATATGTTGAAAAGCCTGTGCCATTTGACCTGCAGTTTTCCACAGTCTGGATTTTGCCGATTGCCGACACCTGTTGCAGTTTGACGTGTCCCTCTGTCCTCTGCATGTCCTACAAATTGGCACCCGGATGCAGAGGCTGGGTCAGACTTAGGTTTCATTCCCTCTGGAAAGTCTATTGGTGGTGGTGTCGTCTCACCACGAGGCACATAATGTCCAGTTGTCTCTCATTTTATGTTGTTAATAACCTCAGATGCTTTTGCCTGAGTCCTTTAATTCGCTGGGAATTGCAGAATGAGAATGTGCTAATTCTATAATTCCTTCTTCATGTATATGCTTTATTACTTCTCTAAAGAGGCACTTCCCTTTGTTTACTAGTGGTTGCCCAGTGATACTCTGGAAAGAAGGATCAATGTTGAATTCTTTCCCTTTATTTACTAGTTTTCAGGTTAATGTATTTCCTCCCCAACTGTTATCCAAAAGTGAGCAATTAGGTTTTACTTTTAATTTTTTTGTAGTATCAAAAAGTCAAGGATCTAAATGCATTTGATGGATTTTAACTCATTGAAATCTTTTGTCCATGTTGAAGTTCAAATGTATAATCTTTGGTCAAGAGAAACTTGTTCGAGTGACTGCTGAGTTTGTTTGACACAAGTCTTTTGATAGTTTCTTTGTTATCCGGTATGACAAAATGCTCCAGGTTCATCCTGTACATTTCCTGTCCAAATATGGAATCAGCCATTTTTGGTATCGATTAATTGCAGGCATATTATTTCTAAAAGAGTAAGATCTATGGAGTGTCTCTGGCAGTAAAGATTTTGCCCAGAATTTGGCCTGAAGTTGCGTTTCTGCCACCTTGCTCCATCAGAAAGTCTTCTCTTCGTTTTCACCATTGTCCTTGGGAGGTGTGGAGACCTCTTAGGGTTGAGCCCCAGAGTATGCTTTGGAGAGGAAGGTAAGGTAGGAGAGGCAGTCATAGGTCTTGCATGGTGGTGGTGGTGGTGGGTAGGGAGGGGAAAATTGGAGGGCAGAAAGATCTCATCTAGGGCATCCTCAGTAAACCAGAGATGAGCTGAAAGAAGACTATAGAGTTTCATGTCAAAGTGACGGACATGGTCACAATGCTAGGTTAAATAAAATTCCAGTTGGAAAAAGTTAAGAAATTTAGCAATCTTAAACTTGAGTATGCGTTTGTTTTGCAACGCTGGGTCATTACTCCGAGGATGTGATGTGGCACTTCTACCACCAGACGGCGATCGAGACCGGAATTTAAGTTGGTTTTCTCCACTTCGTCCGTGGAGGGAATCCCGGTGGAAACCTGACGTTTTCTAAGGGGCTTTCCCCACGTAGCCTTCGCATCTCTTTTTTTTTTTCTTACATTACCTCGGTCTACAAGGCTCTGAAAGGAACAATGGGGGGGATCTCCCTCCCTCAGCGAAGAGAGAAGAGGTGGTGAGAAGCTTTCCTGCCCAGCCACGGAAGATCCCTGCTTCTGTTTCCTCACTGCCGGTCTCCCCTCCTCAAACCCCACCTTGCTTAGGCTACCGTTCTTAATTACCACCTTTACTGAGGAAGTCTGCAGCTGCAGTGACAGGGACCCAGGTGAAAGACAAATTAAAATTTAATACTCTATACAATGATCTTATGGACACCACCCAAAATCTGGTTAATTAAAACTTAAGAGTCAACAAGAAGCAAGTCCATTTGGCAAATTGGCTATACTGTGACCTCAGGGCACTGGCCACCTGCCCAATTGCCATGAGGTGTCTCAGGCCACAGGCACATGAAAAGATGTTCAACACCATTAATTATTGAGGAAATGCCAATCAAAACCACAATGAGCTAGCATGTCATGTCTGTTAGAATGGCTGTGCTCAAAAAGACAGGTAGGTGTGAGCAAGGATGTGGAGAAAAGGGGACCCTCCTACACTGTTGGGGGCAAGCAAATTAGTGCAGCTGCTGTGGAGAATAGTACAGAGATTCTTCAAAACATTAAGAATAAAACTGCCTTATAGTTCAGCCACTCCACTTTAGGGTATTTATCCACAGATTACAAAAAAGCTAATTCAAAAAGATACATGCACCCCAATGTTCATTGCAGCACTATTTATAACAGCCAACATAAGGAAACAATCTAAGTGGATGAATGGATGAATGGATAAAGAAATGTGGTGTATATGTGTACACACAGCACATGCACAATGGACTACTACTCAGCCATAAAAAAGGATGAAATCTTGTCATTTGTGACTGTATGGATGAACCTTGAAGGTATTGAGCATAGTGAAATAAGTCAGACAGAGAAACACAAATAAAGTAGGATTTCACTCATATGTGAAATATAAAAAAATAAACATACAACAAAACCAAATGAAAACGAACACATAGATACAAAAAGCAAATTGGTGTTTACCAGTGGGGATGGGGAGAGGGCAAAATGAGTAAAGGGAGTCAATTGTAAGGTGAGAGATGGAAAGTAGACTTTTGTTGGTGAGCATGTTGTGGTGTATACAGAAGTTGATAGATAATGTTGTACATGTGAAACTTACATAATGTTATAAACCAGTGTTACCCACAGAGAACTATATTCAATGGCTTAGATTAACTTGTAATGAAAAAGAATATGAAAAAGAATATGTATATGTATATATATATGTATAACTGAATCACTATGCTGTACACCAGAAACTAATACAACATTGTAAATCAGAAAATAAAAATAAAAATTAAAAACTCCAATGTTACCTCAAAAAAAAAAAAAAAGACTGAAGCTAACAGAGATTATGTAATTGATGGTTATAAAGTTTATAATTTTTTTGTGATACAAGTACATTTTTCTCAAAATCTGTTGCTTTTTACATTGTATCCTGTGGTGTCTCATACTGGCCAAGTCAAGGAAGGTAATGAACAGCTTTTAGACGATTATTTTCTCTCCCAGAGAATATCACTCCATTTCCTTCCACCTCCCTACTATCAAACCCAAAATATAAGAACCAGATAAATTAGATAAATGTCCCAGTAAGAAATACTGCACATCACTTTCTTCTTCTGGTTCCTTAAACCTCCAAACATCTTTTCAGCCTATCACCCAGTTCAGTGATATTTGGCGATGACATAGTGTTGGGCACCATGTAGGTGGTCCATGAATAATTTTTGAATCGAGAACTTTCCTTAAAGGTGTTTACCCAGAGACAAATGAGAGCCTAAGTTATTGGATTGATTGGCTTTTTCCCTAGGTACTGACCAATCCTAACATTCATAGAAGGTTTCCTCATTTTCATTGTCTGCAAAGTGAAACATCAGGTGAATTGGCTGCAGCTGTGGGGACTGCTGATGCTTTTGCTAAATCGTTCCTGTTTCCAGGGTGGAAGGATGAGGGTGACCATTTCCAGGAACCCTTGGACGGCGGCTGGTATTGTGATGGTTGTTTTCATGGTGCTGAGGACTTCCATGGCTCACGGCAGAGGTGCTCCAAGTAAGTGCTAGACAGCTTCTCTTCAGAGATCCCAGATCTGGGAACTAATTTCCTGGACTTTGGGGCTTAGAGTGGGGTGTGTTGCCCTCTGAAAAAATCCCAGGTAGACTTTGGAAGGGCTCCTATCACAGTCCGGATTTCTCCTCCACAGGAAATAGAATTTTGCTAGATTCCTGTTTTCAATCTCTGCAGTTGGAGGGAGACTAGCTTCTCCTGTGGGAAAGACATTGGGATCTCAGAGTTGGAAGAAAAAGAGGAAGTCCATTTCTATACCAGGTGCAAGACAAAATGGGATGCATTAAAGCACCTCAGAGAGTGAGTTAAAAGGATTTACTACCCTAGGGACTTTCTGGGGCAAGTGGTATTCACGTGCTATCGGACAGAGGGTTGGAGAAATTCAAGATAGCCTTGACCGCTGCAGCTTCACTATCCGAAGAGTGTGAGCATGGGTTCACGGAGATAACTTTGGAGGATGTGAGAGGAAAAGTGGGATGAGGATAGGCAGTGACTGCCACTAGCTCTGAGTTTATATACAAACTTGGGACAGTGTTGATGGTGACTAGGGCTATGAGAATGATGAAAAACCAAGGGAATTGATATTTATTTTATACTCACAAATTCCCAAATCTTGTAGTAATATCATTACACAAACTACCTCACTTAATCTTTCTAAAAGACACACATGCACACACGACTCTAGGCAAGTATTATTATTTGACAATTTGTTTACACTGGTTATTTTGAAACATAACATTGTACAGACATTGGTTAAACCATATATGTAAAATTTAACAAAAGTTATAAAGAAATATCCAAATAAACAATAACCAGGTCAAAAATGACTATTATGAGCACCACCAAAGACTCACATATGTTTCTTCCCAATTACACCCTCTTCTTCTTCCCAGAAGTAAGCACTATTATCACCCTTGTAATCTTAATATTATTGCTTTTTGTTATGGTTTTAACATATATGAACATATCCTTAATCAATATAGATTAGTATTTCCCCCTTTAAATGTTCTATAAATGCTATATTCCATCTCACTTCTTTTGCTCAGTATTATGTTTGAGAAGATCTGTCATGGTCTTTCATGTAGCGGTTGTCCATCCATTTTCATCGTTGTGCATAGTTTTCATTTGATGAGTGTACAACAATGTACTTACCCATTCTAATGTGCACTTTTGTATTACTACCATTTTAAAAAAAATGTATTCTGGAGCATACGAACCTGCAACTTTTTTAGACTAGAATACATACTCAGACTGGAATTGGAGTGTCAAACGTTTATGCCTATCTTCAGCTTTACAACGGAATGCCCAAGTGTCATTCAAATTAATTATCTCTCCATGTGCTCTCAGAAGTGGCTGATAAAGGAACCCAATTCCTGGCACTTTTGTATTTTAGACTTTCGTGTGTTTGGCCGCTTGGTGGGTATGGAGTGGTAGTTCACTGTGTTTCACCTTGCACTTCTCTCATTACCAACGAGACGAGCAATTCTGCATGTTTATCGCCCACTGGTGTTTACTCTTTACTGATGTACCTAAGTCTTTTCTTATTTGTTTTTAAAAGATACAAAAATATTATGAACCAAGCCCATGGTCAGTACATGCTTTGCAGATACTTGTTTGCAGTTTGCAGCTTGTCTTTTTAACTCTCTAATGATATCTTTTGATGAGCAGTTGTTAATTTGCATGAAGTTGAATTAATCAATCTTTTCTCTTTATGGTTAGTGCTTTTAATGATTTGTTTAAGAAGTACTTTATACTTCCAAAGTCATTCTCTAATTTCATCTTCTAATGCATTGGTAGGACTGCATTTCAGACTCAGGGCTTTAACTCATCCAGGTTTAGTTTGTAAAGGGTGTGAGGAATGTGTCCAACTTCCCCTCCCCCACCACGGCTACCCGTTTATCACAACACCATTTATTAACAAAAGCATTGTTTCCCCACTGATCTGAAGCACCCCCTTGGTCATAAATTTAGTGTATGGAGATTATTTTGGGATACATTATGCCACCTGTTTATTTTTCTACGTTTGTGCCAATAATGTAGCGTGTAACTACCATAGTTTTATTTGCTATCTTGACATCCAAGAGAGCAATTTTTTTCACTGTGTTTACTTCTTCAAGAGTAGTTTGACTAATTTTTGCTTCTTGTACTTGTATTAAGTTTTAGAATCAGCTTATAAAGTTTTAAATAATTAAAAAACTAACAATTTTAAATTCACTTGGGTGAATTGTCATCTTTATAATATTGTCTTAAATTCATGCACAAGATGTATCTTTTTTTTTAGGAGTATTTTAATGTATCTCCTAAAATTTAGTACCTTTCCTTTATGAAGTCTTAATATCCTTTGTAGGATTTACTCCTAGAGACTCATAATTTTTCATGCTGTCAGTAATGGTATAATTAAAATGTATTTAGAATTTGTTTCTTGTCTACAGAATGTTTGAAAGTGAATCTTTATTCCAGTTACTTTTTGAACTCTCTATTGCTTTAAATTCCTTTAGCAGTAGATAATTTTGGATTTTCTTCATTCACAGATTTATCATATGCAAATACTGACAGTTTTATTCCTTCATTACCAACCATCGTTCCATTATTTTTCTTGCTTTACATTCGATTTTCTTTAATGTTCACTGCAGGATTTGAGACAGTGAAATTCCCTAAATCCTTCCTGGGGATACAGTTCTGAGGGCTGAGAGCAGATTTTATTCAGTCACTTAGCTGCACTGGTGTTTTCCTTCCCTTTTTCATGCCTCCCCTCACTAAGCATTTGGTTGGTGGGAATGCAAGGCTGAACTAAATCTATTGCCGCTGGGGTCTCTCGCAGAGAACTTTGTGTACCAGTTTAAAAGCATGTGCTACTTCACCAATGGGACGGAGCACGTGAAGCTGGTGGTCAGACAAATCTACAACAAGGAAGAGATCCTGCACTTTGACAGCGACCTGGACGAGTTTGTGGCTGTATCAGAGCTAGGGTGGTAGTGGGCTAAGATTTGGAACAGCCAGAAGGACTTCCTGGCGGTGTTTCAGGCCCACGTGGACACGCTGTGCAGGCACGACTACCAGGGGACTTCTGGCTTCACCAGTCAGCGGAGAGGTGAGTTTGGGATGGGCGGGATGGACTTCACCTGGATCCTACTGGGAAGGCCCCAAGAAAGGGATCTTCTGTGGTTTCCTAGGATCTTGGTGGGACTGGAAGGGGTTTCAAGTTCCCAGGGAAAAAACGTTGGAGCACCTGGCTGGACAGAGATGGGAGGATGTGAAAATCTAAGCAGGACAAACCCTGCACTGGGGGCAGCCGCTGGCATCCTCGGCGCTCTGAACGTCAATCTTTCACAGGTCGCAAGATTTATCATATGTGGCGGGGCTTCTGAGTCCCTCACACCACATGGACTCCATAACGTTCTATGACATCTAATTCTTGTTTGACTCCTTAGTTCTTCCTCTTGCAGAAGTGGTTCTTTCTCCTTGAAATGCTCTCCTTTTCTCCACCTTCTCTTTCTTTTTCTATTAAGTTCTCTCACCCTTTTAGTTCCATCCTTAAGAGCAATGCTTCTGTAAGCATAACTGAGGCAGGGGGGTGGAGCTTGAACTGGTCCCCCAACTGTGTGCATAGCACACTTTGCACGTGTGTATACACACATGAATATGTATATATGCATATTTTAAAAGTTATCCAGTCAGAAATAAGTTGTGGTATATTTATACAATGGAATACTACTCAGTCATAAAAAAGAATAAGATAATGCCATTTGCAGCAACATGGATGGACCTGGAGATTGTCATTCTAAGTGAAGTAAGTCAGACAGAGATATCATATGATATCACTCATATGTGGAATCTAAAAAAAAAAGACACAAATGAACTTATTTTCAAAACAGAAACAGAATCACAGACATAGAAATCAAATTTAAGTTTACCAGAGGGGAAAGGTGGGTGGGAAGGGATAAATCAGGAGTTCAAGATTTGCAGATACTAACTGCTATATATAAAATAAACAACAAGTTTCTACTGTATAGTGCAGGAAACTATATTTGATATCTCACAGTGACCTATAAGGAAAAAGAATATGAAAAGGAATATATGTGTGTATACATATGACTGAAACATCATGCTGTACACTAGAAATTGATACAATATTGTAAGCTGACTATACTTCTATTAAAAAATGGAACCCCCCCAAATCCCCAAAACCAAAACCAGAGATATCCAGTCTGTGTTACAAAGAGCTTTCGCATAAATTATCTTGTTCAAGAAACCAGTGAGCACGAAATAAAGATATTCTTTTCCTGAAAAGTGGGCTAACCAATTAGCTAATTAAACCCAGAGCTAGGAGTCCAACAGACGACTATTTAATACCTGTGATCTTCTCTACTTTAGAATCAAAGGAGAGGTTTCAGGCGCTTTGCTGCCTTACTGTCTAATTTTGTCTCTTTTCCCTCCTAGTGGAGCCTATAGTGACTGTCTCCCCAGCCAGGACAGAGGCTCTAAACCACCATAATCTGCTGGTCTGTTCGGTGACAAATTTCTACCCTCGCCAAGTTAAAGTCAGATGGTTCCGGAATGGACAGGAGTAGACAGCCTGAGTTGTGTTTACACCTCTTATTCAGAATGGGGACTGGACCTACCAGATCCTCGTGATGCTAGAAATAATACCACGGCGTGGCGATATCTACACTTGCCATGTGGGGCACCCCAGCCTCCGGAGTCCCATCACAGTAGAATGGCGTAAGGGCTACATCATAGGCACCACGGACTCAGCAGAAAACACAAAGTGCAGGGAGAACTCTGGGTCTGGTGGGGGGGATCTCTCCTTATTTATGCTGTGTCCTGCATACCTCATAATCTCCTCTCCTGCACGACTCCCTGATGGAATTTCTGAGCTGGAAGTCATGGAGGACTAGCTCCCATGATTTCACGTCAAAAGGCACATGTTGAACAGTGATCTCATTTTTTCCCAAGATATGATGGTGCTCCCCTCACACGACCTGACTCCCCAGGCTGCATTTAGCCTTGGCCGTGCACCTTCTGAAATTCTGAAATTCTGGGCTTTGACATCAAGGCTGGTGTTTGAAGATGGTCTGTAGCAGTTGTAGATGGACATACCTTGTGAGGAGCTAACATCCCCCTCACCATCCACCTGCACTGTCCCCTTGGGGTCTTTGCATGCTCTCCCCCCTCCATCGCTCGCCCACTTTGATCTCTGAGCTCCTCTGTCTCTTATAATCAGGGCTGGTCTCTAGGTTTCCAGACGAGAACACTGTGGGGCATGAGGACAGACACTGACACACAGGCTTTACTTCCCAGGGGCACAGTCTGAATCTGCCCAGAGCCAGCTGCTGAGTGGAGTTGGGGGTTTTGTGCTGGGTCTGCTCTTCTTAGGTTTTGGCCTAATCGATCACTTTTGGAATAAGAAAGGTAAGGCACCTTGGGAGAAAACGGGGAAGGCTGGTGCAGGGCTGAGGCATTCTGTTGTAAATTTTCCTACCTGACCCCACAAAGGAACTGAGCTGAGGATGGTAGTAGATTTGCAGAAATTAGGGAGACTTCAGAGACCTCCTTTTCTTGGGTCAGGTTTGCTTCGTCACAGACGTGAGAGGTGGGGGGTTATCCTTAGAGAAGCTCTCATGTTGTCCTTACTTTCGTGGGCGATTATTAACATGGGCTTTCCTGCTCTGAGCTTCTTTCCTTAGACTCAGAGTCTCTCTTTATCTTCCTGTGGGGGCCAGCTCACTGACTTCCGGGTGATCTTACTTTGTGGCAGTTGAATCCTCACTGTACGTGGGTGGGCGAGGAGGAAATAAGCTGCCCCCTCATTTCCTTTTGGAGGCTGAGATAGAGAGAGAGAGAGATGGAATTTTCCCACTACCCGGGCTGATGAGTTTTTCTTCCTCTTCTCTTCCCATTCTTGCCGATGACAGACTATCCTGAGGCTCTGCCACAGGTAGTATTCCTACTCTTCCCGCCCAGGACTGCGACACAAACACTACAGGAAAGGAGCTGAGTGGGTTTATCAGACCCTCGAATGTGCTTCTGTTATTTTGTCCCTGCTTCATGTCACATTCATTCATGTGAGCTGGGGCAGGGGAAATGTCTGGAACATTCTGTGCAGTCTCTGCAGGAAACTTCAGAGATTGTCCCCTAGAATAAGACCCAACCATTCAGCGAGGTTTGAATGATGCCCCAGACTCCAAAATTATAGAAAGTAGTCTCGAGCTAGCTGGTAGGGGAGCTGACAGTAGTCACAGTCCTATCCGGGGAGTCCATGACCTGTGCTCCACAGAAGCATTTCCTTACGCTCCCCTGCCTTCCACACGCCCCTTCGAGCTGCAGATTTGTGTTCACTTTAGCAGAGTGTCGTCTTTGCTCATGTCCAGCGAGGTAATGGGGAGCGGATGTTACACAGGGTTAACCTTCGGGTTCTGGTGCTGCAGACGGCGCCGCGGGAGGGCAGGGGCTGAGTCTTCTTCAGGGACTGGTGTGACTTACGACTCTTCTCTCTCCTGCAGGGATCGTGCACTGACCCCAAACGTTCTTCTTCCTGGGATTTGTCCCCTCTTTTCCTTGATTTTGTCCTGCTGTTCTTGTCCGTGGTTCCCAGCCTCCCTTCTCTCGGCCCCCCCCCCCCCCCCGCCAGCTGTCACCCATCGAGATCTGGCTTCCACAGTGCCTGGGAGGCAGATCCTCCTTTAGTTTCTGTCTTTCCTTAGTGGAGGGACTGGGGATTGAACCCAGGACCTCATGCATGCTGAGCAGGCGCTTTACCACGTGAGCTACACCCTCCCCCTTAGTTTCTGTCTTTTCTGAATTTCTGCCTGTGCCCCTGCTTCCCTGCCTCGCGTAGTTGACGTGCTGTTCTTCATGTTGCCTGCTGTGTCTGTCTGAACCATAAATACTCCCACGGGCACTTCTGACTGTGTTCTCTTCAGGAAGACTGCCCATGAATTAAATATCAAACTCTCTTATCTTTCAGTAAAATACTTTTCAAAGTTAAATAGATTTGTGACTCACTTGTGTTCCTAATTCTTACTGAGTATAAAGGTGGTGGTAATGGGGAAACACTGACAAAGAAAAGGTCAGATTCTCAAGTTCAGTTATGTCCCACAGAAGGTCATATCCCGGCAAGGAGACTAGAAAAACATGGGTTGAGGTGCATATCAAAGGAAAAACTTCATTCAGTCCAGATTCTTGCATCTTCCTGTACATAGAAACATGCTAAATTCATTAACTTGAGATATTTTTTCTTGTTTTGCAAATTTACTTTAAATATTTCACATTAAATGAAATTTAACCATAGTCATTACAGAGCATTATCACAGTAGTACAAAGAACTTTTAAAATAAAAGACAAAAGAATACAACTTTCAATAAGTTAAATGCCACTTTACTGTGTAAACAAAAATAAAATAAAACCCAGGTGCTAAAAAGATACATATTCAGAGGTAAAAAACATACAAAAACACTTAAACGATATAATCCACAATTAGATTACACAAAATTTCACAATCCTGTTAAAATCAAAACCATATGGGATGTTTGTTTTTTCTTTAATTAACAGTAATATTTGATGTTCCCACTACCTGGTTTTTGTTGTTAAAATCTCCTGTATATCCTGGCTCCTCCCTTATCTCTTCGGAGCAGCCCCTCAGAGCAATCTCACAGGCTGTCTTCCCAGCTTAAGTCCTCAGCAAGTCTGCTGAATAAAAGATGTCTCAACTTTTAGGTTGTGTATGTTTTTTCCCAGTTGACATCACTATAGTGCCTGGTATACAGTAAGTGCTCACTAAATACTTGCTGGCTGGCTACATGAAGATCTCTGTTTCAGGGGTTCATCTGTTTCTGGAATCTTTTCTATTTTCTTCGATGTATCTTTTGTACTCCTGTGCTAATACCACACTTTTAATTACCATAATTTTATAATTGGCTTTGATGTCTGGGTGATGTCCTATGTCACCTGCCACAGTCTGCACCAGTAACAAGGACACGCAGCATGCTGCCTCTCTACATCATGAAGTAAGTTTTCAGACAGGAAAATAACTCCAAATTCTGCCACCAATACAAACAAACAAACAAAAACATCACCCAAAACCCAAAGCACCTCCACATAAGCGTCTTTTCAGGAGAGGAAAAATCTAAGCATGTCCACGCTTCCCCAGAATGTGGCTGATTCGCCAAAGCTAGATGACATCCAAGATTATCCAGAAATGTACTTTTACAGTTTCACATTGTCTACAGTACAGGACAAAAGCACTAGAAGACGGTGAGAGGTAAATTGCATGCCAATCACCACATATGGGAACAGGGAATCCTTACAAATTCTCCTTCATTTCTATTAGTAGCACAAGTAATTTCCAGATCAAATCCTCTGCAAAGGGAATTAGGGAGGATGGTATTGTTCCACCACAGACAATGTGCAGATGAATCACTTTTAGGTCCAATAGACCTTTTCTACTTAATATAACTACCACAAATTCTATTCCATCTTGTGCCCCAAACTCACAGCAAATTAATTTATATGTGATTCTCAATGAGAAATAATTGATTTGTCTGTCTCTTATGCACTATTTTAAGATATTTTTATGGCTTGCTTTTTTCAGTGAATGATGACTTGTCTGAGAACAGTCTTATAATTTCCTCTTCATCTTGTGAACCACAGGCTTTGGTTTCACTGGAGAGAAGCCAGCATTACCACATTTTCCCTTTCGGTCTGCTGTGGCCAGGGTGTTTTCCAGAAAAGCACAGAGAAATCCAAATAAGTCTTCTACAGAGTGTCTTTCCCGACTGCTTTATCCACTCCAAACATGACGTTCTCCCGCTCCCAGTAACTCAGCCACACTAGCTGGCTGTGTGTCCCTCACACCTGTGAGGTTGATCCCACCTTAGTGATTCGCACTCCTGTTCTCAATGCCTGGAGTGGTTTGCTTTGGATTTTGAATGACGGCCTCGTTCCTGTCATTCAAATCTCAGTTCAAATAGTGTTTTCTTAGAATGGCCATTTCTGATCACTCAGCCTAAAGTAGTTCCTTCAAATCACTCCCAGTTACTTTTTTTTTTTTAAACACAGAGCTGTCATTACTATATGATAAACCTTATACCTTTATTTGTTTTCTTTGATAGGAGGAACCTTGTCTTACAAAACACTATCTCCCTAGCCTGGAATATTACCCGGCCTATATTAGATAATAATATAGATAATAATGCTTATATAAATTAAATTCCACCTGTTAAGCCAACCAGTCTGGGGTATTATGTCATGGTGGCCTGAGTGGACTACTCCATTTCAATCAGCTGACTCTGAATCCATAATCATATATAAAATGACAATAAATACACATGCTAAATAAGCAACTATTTCTCTTTCAAGTTCTGTCTCTTCTTTGCAACACCATCATGCTCTCATTTCAAATTGTACGTCAGACTTACTCCAGTTGCTAACAGGGATCATAACTCTACACACAGCCATGGCTTAGCACCAACCGTGTTTGATCTTAGCACTAGTCATCCTCTACTTAGCACCCCAGCTGCCCTTTGAGTCAATCACTCCTACATGAGTTGCCTCCATAACAAAGGTAAGCATTATGTAATTAACCCGGCTCCCCGGCCCCAAACACACACACACACACACACACACACACACACACACACATACACACTTCTTGGTTTCACAAACACAATCCAAAACTTTCTCCTTTCATGGTTGAAAGTTTGGTACAATAAAAATAAGTAGTTTCACTCAACCTTCTGTTAACCCCAAATATCAAAGTTATATTCTTGGCCTCCAACAGAGAACAGAGATTTTAACATTGCGGAGTGGGGTTTTCACTGCATGGAGAAGTACTCTGTATGACACTGTAACATAAAAGGGAGAGGGTGGAGGGATCTGTATGACTATAAATCGTCCACATTTTACTCGAAGTGGTGAAATAAAGCTCTAAATAGGAATGCAAATTAAATCCAATAAATACCACTGCACATACACAAATGGCTAAGTTAAAAAAAAAAAACTGGTATTATCTGATGTCAAGGTGTGTTACAACCCAAATCTCACATTTTGTTCTTGAGAGTGTAAAATAGTACAATCAGATTTTTTTAAGTCTGGCTATTTCTTATAAAGATAGACTTGCCCTATGACACAATACTGCTTCTAAGTTTTTGCCTGAAGAAATGTAAACATACGTCTACAAAATGACTTGTTAAAAATATTTTGAGCAGCATTATTTATACTAGTCTCGAACAGGAAATAACTAAAAAATCTATCAACGAAATAACAGATCAACAAATTCCATATTTTCACAGAGTAAAAAGGAACAATTCGCTCATACAGGCAACAACACGGATGAATCTCACAAGCGTCATGTTGGGGAAAGAAGTTAGACCCAAAAGGGCACGCGCAGTGTGATTTCCTGTATATGAAGTTCTGAAAGTGCAGCTGGACGGCCGGAATCTGTGATGGTAACAATCATAGCGCGGTGCCCTTAGGGGGAGACGGACGGGACGCTGACAAGGGGTTTACCGGGCCTGTATCACCAGAAAAACTGAGGAGATTGTGACCAGTACGCTACTATCAGCCACCACACTGGAAAACTGCCATGTTACCACTTTCCAGATCTGAGCCCGTTCTCGACCCCAAATTCACTGCCTGAAGGGGAGACCAGGCCCACTTGGAGAAGTGCCCTCCAACATAAAACCACCAGGAAGGACCGTTTGCTAGAGTAATTGTGTACCAGGTAAAGGAAACGTTTTGAAGGCTGCTGGGTACTAGGTGCGAACGGCACTGGCACCAGGTGATGTGAAAGGGGCCATTCCCACCAGGTGAGAACGAGAGCTTATGGGGCCCAGACAGCAGAGCAAGTTCTGGCCTCAGTTGCCTCCCAGGGGATCCAGTGGGCCACAGACAGACTTTTGGTTGTTTACCCAGACTCAAGCCATAGGTTTTTAGAGTGTGGGGTATGTCGGGACAGCATCTTGAAGGTAAGAGGGGCACCTTGTTCTCCCTACAGTACTTGGGGGATCCCTTTGGACCCTGGAGGCAGCATATTCTATTTTATGCTCGGGAGCACTGCTCTGACCCATTTATAGACGACGTGTTTGGGCCAAGAGCAAGAGAGGGTTTTCAGCACATCCAGCCTGTGATGCGAGCTTCCCCGCTGCGCAGCCCACGTGCCTGGCACAGCCGGCGGAGCCCGCGTTGTCCGTGGTCGGCTGTGGATGCGCGAGGAGTCTCCGTCAAGTCCCAAGAGGAGTGGCGGTGTGAATCCCTGCGCTTCCCTGGAGAAAGCCATGACTGACAAGGCACGGCAAGTAAGGTCTCAGTCTTCTAAGTGATGAAAGCATGTGCCACCCCATCAAGAAAACGAGTTAGCCGAGTTGAAGTCCTGACATAGTGCGAGGGGAAGCTAAAACGGGAGGTGACGAATGTCAGTTGCAGCCTTGGGGCCAGCAGGAGCTGGCACTTAAGCCATGAGGCCTCTTTGTTATGCCTTTTGTGGTACTTGGAATCACCCACAAGGTTAAAGAGTCAGCGACACAGTGGACTTAATGAGGGCTGCAGTCGGGTCTTAGCAGTGCAAGGGGCGGACTCTGGCACCCATGTCACGACGCTGTGACCCAACTCTGGTTTTAGTCGCAGCTGCAGTAGAAAATTAGGAGAAAATTCAGACTCATCTGGCACTGACAGTGTCCTCCCTCAAGCATATCTTTTCTTGCCACGCAGAGCTGTCTCCAATGTTAATGGAGGACACTTGGGCTCTGTTCAAGTGTAGCCCGAAGACTTATAGGGGAATTAATGCCCCAGAGGCAACCCTCAACCAATGGGGAGTAGGAGAGCGTAGATAAATGTTTAACACTCTTGTGCTTCAGGCAAACGTTTATGGAAGGTATTGTGTTTGCTAAGCCGGATGTTTCTCAGTGACATGGAGTCTCCGTTGTCCACGGCAGTGATCTCAGTAACACATGTGTCTTTTGTTTTTCTTCCTCCTTTCCTCTTTCACTGTTCCTGTTTCATCACTCTTGTTCCCTAGGCCACCTCCCAGTTAAACCATCTGTACCCAAGCCCTTAGACTTGGCTTTTAGGGGAACCTGATTTAAAACAAATGACTTATGCATTCTTGTCAAAAGCCAGTTAAATGTAAAAAAAATATATATATTATATATATAATATATATATATATAATATATATATATTCTTGGTGAAACATGAGAAACACAGCATATAATATATATATATTATATATATATATATTATATATATTATATGTATATGTTGTGCTTTTCATGTTTCACCAAGGATGTGGACCTATAGTTGTTTATCTCAGACCACACTTCATTTTTTTCTAATTACAATTTCTCATCTCAAAACCAGTAACAGATTTCCAGGGAGATTTATTTCTCTGTAAATTTAGAAAGACAATAAATTAATCTACTAGTTTTTGATTATGAGATTCTTAAAATCCATTGCTCCATCTTGCTTATCCAACAGCCACGAGCCCCCTTTGTATTGTTAACAGAACCCTGCAACTGAGTCTAGCAGCGTAGCAGTTAACCACCCACTCTTCCTGTATGCCTCTGTCAGTACATGCAAACTCTTCCTTTCACAATTTTACAACATATTAGGAACGTTATATGTTTAGATCCAGATAATTCTTTCCCTTTTTTCCCTTGCAATATAAAATTCAAGAGGAAGTGGTTCTGATGAAGCGCCCTCCAACTACAGGTCAACATTTACCCTTTTGTCAGTGCACATCTGCATGAGTGAAATCTGAGTCAAACAAAGGTCTTCTGCAGGACGCAAAAGCCTCATTTATTATTTTTAATTTTTTGTTTTGCCACTTTCAGTAACTGGCTGTACCAATGATTCCCTCCCCCCCCCCCTTTTGTAAGGGTTTTTACTTTTCCATGAAGTGCTTACCGCTTCCCTATTGTCTTACTTTGTGATGGACCCATGAAGCTACCACTTCTAGTTTCAGGTTATTTCCTAAACTTGGCACCTGTCACTTGCCTTCAAACATCACTGGTGATGTTCTTTTTGAAGCTTTGTCACTAGAAGACCTTTTCCAAGAAGGAGTCTCACCATTCTACAGAAGATGTTTGCTATTTTTCTATATTCCATCCAACAATATATGCCTCATGTAAGCTTTTTATCTTGACCTGAGTCTGGGGGTCCTTTAATGAGGGCGAGATGGGCGAGAATCACCATGATCCTTCCAACAATCATTTTTCTCATAGATCCATATCCTTGGAGGGCATTGAATCTTAAATTGCTATTCGTTTAAAAGCTCTTCACTTCTCTTAAGTGTAAGCATGTCACTTACCTTAAAGTATTCATTTCCCAAGTAAATTGGATTTATATTTCCTGAACTGGATTTGTATCTAGGAAAGCTGCATACATGATTCTCTAGCTCATGACCTGAAAACAATGTTTCATAATCTGGGATTTAATCATAGCATTTCTCTCAGAGTGACAAGTAACTTCTGTAGAAAGAGTTTCATAAACGTGTGTGCAGAATTTAATCAATAATTAACTACACGGGTTATAAAACAGAAAACAGCCACCCTCCCAGAAGCATTTTGTGTGCACCCTCTAATTACCAATTATTACTAATTATCTAATTATCCTTTCCCTTAAGAAGAAAATACTACTCTGAATTTGTGAAAATTATTTTCTTATTTTTTAATGTATGCATGGCTTTGAATTTTTTATAAAAACAAAATAATTCTATTTATTGTTTTTTTTGATAAATATTTTGTGAGATTCACCATTTTTGCACACCCATTAGAATGGTTATTATCAAAAACTCAGAAAATAATAAGTGCTGGTGTGGATGTAGAAACTGGAAACCATATGCATTACTGTTAGGAATATAAAATGGTGCAGCCACTGTGGAGAACAGTATGGTGGTCCCTCAAAAAGTTAAACATGAAATCACCATATGATCTAGCAATTGGAGATATCGATCTATATCTGTATCTATATCTAACTGTTATCTCCAAAGAATTGAAAGCAGAGACTCAAACAGCGGTGTCCATAGAAACATTATTCTCAACAGCTAACAGTAGAAAAACTCAAATGTACATTGATGGACAACTAGATAAACAAAATGGGGTGTACGTACACAATGGGATATTAGTCAATCTTAAAAAGGAAGGAAATAATAACACATGCTGTAACACGGGTGAATCTCGAAGACGTTATGCTAATTAAAATAAGCCAGGCACAAAAGGGCAAATAGTGTCTTATTACACTTATATGAGATACATTGAAATTTACAGAGGTAAAAAGTAAGTTGATGGTTACTAGGGGCTGGAGGAAGAATGGAAATAGAAAGTTATTACTCAGTGGGTGCAGGGTTTCAGTTTGGGATGACACAAAAGTTCTGGAGCTGGATGTGGTGATGATTGCACAACAGTGTGAATGCTCTTAATGCCACTGACCTGTACGCTTGAAATGGTTAAAATGGTAAATTTTATGTTATGCCTATTCTACCACAATGAAATAAGAAGGAAGGAAAGACAGAGAGGGCAAGAAAGAAGAAAGGTATGAATGCCTAATGGGAGACTAGCTAGTTTAAGCAAAAAGAATGCTCAGCATGGACTAAACTTGGTTCCCAGAGTTTGGACATTGAGACTGGAGTTTCAAGTCCAGGAAATACGAGTTATACTCGTAGTTAACATATATTTGGGGCTCACTGTCTACCAACAATTAAACTTAATGTTTTATATGTATCACCTCGTGGGTCCTCTCAACAGCCCATTTTGTGATTACTAATGGATTATATTGTATGCAAATTTGAAATACTGTGATGTTAATACTTTATTGAAATCTCAATTAACTTACAAAGTCTCATACAACTAAAGACAACCCAAATTTAAATGTTGTCAAAAACATAATTTATGAGCTTGTGCACGGAGTGAATTTATGTTGTATTTATGCTACTGACAAACGGTGGTGCCTACAGGGGAGTGAGGTTACCTCTGCTGTGGGCCCTTTTATCCAGTCCACGACCTCCATCTCTCCCTTCTCACTGATATTAACCCACATAAAAGAAAAGTGGGGGGCACTTTCTAAGACACAGACAGTGTTATCTCATTCTGTTGTTCTTGCTTCTAACTTGTGTCTCATCCTAACCTGGAGAGTTTCCATCTCTTCAGGGGATGAAAATGGGGAGGATATTGCTCACATTATTCTGCATTTTGGACAAATCCAATATTTATGGTGGCATTTTTCTGACTTTGTGTCCTCAAAATATAATTTTTGTGTTTAAAGTACAGATTGAGACTTCAATTTTAAAATTAAAAACCTGAACATTGTCTCTCCCCTTTTTTTGCATTTTACATAGAAAAACACTAAACCGAGGGGAGAAAGTATACACTCTCTTCACTGATACTTAAATGGGTAATGAGAGAGCAAAAAGGAAGTACAGGGAGGGGGAAAAAAACCCCACATTTATTATGTAACAATATCATTTTGACACTTTGGCTGTGAGTATTAACATGACTTGAGAAACAAGTTAAACAGAGCTGAGATTTCTGCTAACATTACAACACAAGTGTTCCCATTCTTATCAATGATCCAAAATAACCCTAGAAAAAAGACAGAGAAAATGTACGCTCCAAGCAAAGAAAGAGATTTATTTATTTTTTTTGGCACAGATATTGGATTAGCGTGACCAAGAACTAGATGGCTGGGTAGAATGGTCCAGGTCTGCCTGTGAAACGTAGGTGATGAACTGAAGACTAAGCTGGAAGAATTCATAAGGGTCAGTGGTCTTTGAAGGAAAATCTCTCCATAAATTCCACTCAAACAGGGAAACAGGGATGTGGATGAGGTGGAACAGGGAGCACGTGTAAGTTATATATCAAGGCCAAACAGGGAACTAGAGTCTGAACCATTCCTCTCTTTTCTTGTAAAGGCTGATTACCCGAAACAGCAACCAGCATGAAATTGACAGGCCCTGTGCTCCCGGCCCAAGGTCAACCCACCTCCAATTTGCCCACAATTATTCAAACACATTTATGTATCCTGGATGCCAATTTTCCACCATTGCCTTCACCACCTGTGGTAACGTCTTTCCAGATCTTATGCATCTGATTCTTACCTTCCAGTTTTCCAGACCACGAGTCACGTGGCCCTTCGGTGTCTGGAGGGACCACCTAAGTGCCGGCCTCGGACAGTGCCCACCACGATGCCCACGAGGCCCATGGCCAACCCCAGGGCGCAGACCACAGTCTCTGTCAGCTCTGACACAGGGGTCGGAATCTCAAGCTCTGTGAAAAAAGAAACAGGGTAAGAGGACACGGTATGTAGGGCTACTGTGTGTGAATGAGGGTGCGTGTGTCTGGAAATGCACGGGGCTCCTGGGCTTTGGAAGAAGAGTAAAGTCAATTATTAGAAAACGCTGCAATTGTGGGAAATGAAGTGGCTGCCCTTGGGGTTATGGCCTATAAGGCAAGGCTGTGTGGATTCCGCGCCACATCAGAGGGGGCACAAACAACGATGAGATTTAAACATACCCCAGTGCTTGACGAGCGGCACGTCCAGGCCCCAGGGCTCCACCCTGCAGTCATAGAAATCGTCAGCAGAGGGAAGAAAAGTGAGGTAACTGAACTTGCGGAAGGAGTGGTCGCTCTTGGGGTAGAATGTGGTCTGGGTGATACCTTCTGCAGCGAAGCGTCCATTGCGAAACCAAGTGATGTTGATCACGGGGGGAAAGACGTTGTCCACGTGACAGATGAGGGTGTTGGGAATTCCCGGGATCACGGAAGACTTGGGAAACACGGCCACTTCAGGGATTTCTACAATGAAGACCAAAGACGGATTTAAATGTCTGTCAACTGTGCCTTGAGTTTTTGAATCAGTTTGGGGAGCCCACCCACACACAGCTCCCCAACTGCTAGTGAGCTATTTCCCATGTCCTTTTAGGCTCACTTTACAGCAAGCAACCACCTCCATTTATTTTTACCTGTTTCTTAGATCATATATTTACTATTATTATTATTATTATTATTATTATTATTATTATTATTATTATTTTACTGGCAGGACTGTCCAAAACTTCTAGCTTTTCCATCTTCTAAATGAGGAAGATGAATGTTATCTATGGTGACTTCAGAAGGGGTGCTGCCATCTTCGTCCACAGATGCTGAACTGTCCTCTGAACTGTACTGTGAATGTTCTTCTGATCTGTCCTCTTCTTTTGAATCACTGTGAAGCTTAGAACATTTTCCTGTCATTGGGGATCCACTGGGCACAGTGTGTGCATCTGTGTTTGCTACTTAGGCCACGAGGCTGGGCACATCCTCTTGCAGGAACAAAAGAAGTGTCTCATGGAACTTCGGGGAGGGAGATTTATATAGATGTCTACAGATGGGAACTGGGTATTTGCTAGGAAATGAAATAGGAAGGTGGAGGAATTTAGAGTGTAATGGGAAGAGCAGCTACCCTGGGGAAGAAAGAGAGACCTGGAATGTGAGGGAGAGTCGGTGAAGAGGCAGAACTGTAGACCCTTACCATTGGTGGCAGGTGTAAAGTTGGAATTTTTTATCAAGATGTCCAAATTTCTTTTTGACATAACAATGTTTCTCAGGGCACTCTGAGTTTCAAACTTGGTAAGATTGTTAAACTCAGGCAGCCGCCAGACAACTTCCCTTTTTTCCAGGTCCACGTAGAATAGCTCATCGCCATCAAATTCAAACGTAAACTGGCCAAAGGCGTCGTATGTCTGGTAGACATTTGTGCCGTAAGTGCCCATGTGGTCAGCTGAGGCGGGGCCGTTCCAGAGCAGGAAGGTAAGAACAGGAAGGTAGGATAGAGCAGGAGGGGAAAGAACTTTATTAAACACGGAAGCATAAGAAACTGTATTCCAAGTAGTGTAGATTCATATTTGGCATGGTCTGATATCAGTTCCCATTTCTGTCTTTTCTATCTTAGGATTATTGAGAGGTAAGTGTTAAATATTATCTCTTAAAATTTTTCCGTGTATATTGTCTTTCCCATGATAATGTATACTCCAAGAGGCACTGAGATGCTCTGTCTTGTTCACTTTGTACTTCCACTGTCCAGTAGGTTTCATGGTGCATGGTAAGAGTTCAATCATAATTGTTAAATAAATGAATAAATAATGAATAGATAATTTTAATTCTTAAGCTCATGTCTAATCACCTAATCTCTTAATTTTCATAGCATTTATCTCTTTCTTAGCACATTATGGAATTTAGTTACTTATAAAATCTGTTTTTTTAAAAAAATTATCTGTCTCTTATTGCAAGAACATCAGTTTCTTACGGATAGAAACCTTGTTTTATGCCAAGCACCCAGAGGAGTGCTTGATACCTCACTAAATATTTGTTGACTTAATGAATCACGATTGGGAAAGGTTTTGAAGATTCTATCATATTCCACGTCTCTTCTATTTTCCTTGGCTTGGCTTTTTCACTTCAGGTTTCAATAACTGTTGTCAGTGCCCATGACATAGCAGGACAAAGGTCTGGACAGGAGACTGAGATGTGGTAGAATAAAGCCACAGATCCAGAAGGTGCTGTGAATAGGGAAGGGAGGGGCAGAGGGGCAAAAGAACCATCGTTAGTCTGTTTTTATCCTCTCTTTAGAGTTTTACTGGCTGGAGGTGACAGGACTGGTAGTTTGGGTTGACAAGCTGAGACTAACCTATTGTAAGATCCTAGGTTTTCCACCATACATTATGCACAGTTCTGAAACTGATAAACAAAAGTGAGTTACATTTATAATAGTCATGCTATATCTTGGCATTATATAGTTCTTTGTTATTTAAGATACACATCTGCATCCTTATTTTGATTATGTGTTCTTTAGAACGATGAGTCAATCAATTATTTTTCCATATGAGAAAAATGAAGATCAATGTAGTGAGCTGACTCCCTCAATGTCATTCAGCTAATTAATTATATTTCTCTAATTGCAACCATCTTCAGTAAAATTCATCCTCCTCACCTCCCGAGCCCAAACCTGGAAAATATAAATTATGTTGGAAACCAAAAAAAAATGACCTGCTATTTTATATGTGGTGCAGAAAATTTATGGACTTGAGTACCCTAAGAAATCGGGTAGACAAAATTAGTAATAGCTTTCAAAAAGTGTAGAGTGGGTTAGGAGGAGTAGGGTCATAAGTTGCTGTTAAGAGAAGCAATGTGTTTGGAGAAATAGCTCTAACATTAGGACATACCATAATTAACGCCGTGACAACCTTCAGGGTGTGTTAGTTGCTTCTGATATTAGAAAGAGGAAAAGGCCTTTGCTGAGCACTGCAATGGCATGGGGATGTCATGAAATTTAATCTATGAACTAAGCATGGAGTTTTAGGGCTCGGGTTTTGGCTTGGAGGGAAAATAAACATCAGAATTCAGATTCAGGGGAATTGGGGTTTCACAGACTACTTACTGTGATTCCACACCTCATTCACTGCTGTCTCCACTCTCCTTGGCAATTCTAAATCCACACCCCTCCACCGTGCACTCACCTACGATGTCTTCACCTCCACCGGGGCTCATCATGGCGGCCAGAGTGATGGCCCCTAGAATCAGGGCCTTCTTCATGGACATCCTCCTCCAAGGGTCTCCTCAGGAGTGGCTGTTCTGAGTGGAGCTGTGATGTGAACTTGCAAGGAAGGAGATCTAAAGAGGAGAACTAGCAGAGGAAACCAGGCAGGAGTAGGCCACAAGGCCTAACCCTGCTGTATCATGCTTCAGCCCATCAGAGAAATTCCCTGAGCTGACACCTCAGTTGCCAGTTGAAGTGTTTTTATGAAGAGACCTGGAAGAAGCCTGGAAAATTCCTTTGCTTTGAATTATCTAAGGGCACAGGTTCACAATGGAACAGAAGGAACATTTTCATGGCATAGAATGAGCGGGAGGAGAGTAACAGAAAGCTCTGTTCATTCTGACAGAATGTACGTGTGTGTGAGGAGGGCCGTGGAGTAGCCTCCCTCTCTCCCTCCCTCCTCCCCTCCCTCCCTCCCTCCCTTCCTTTCTTCCTTCCTTTGTTCCTTCCTCCCTTCCTTCCTTTCGTCTTACTGTAAATGATATTGTATTTTTAATTTTGCTTCGTTTCTTCATTGCCATATATAGAAATACAAATTGATTTTTTGATTGTTTTTGAAATCTGCAATTTTGATGAACTCCCTTATTAGTTCCAGGAGGGTTTTTGGGGGGAATTCCTTGGGATTTTTTATATAGACCATCATATCAAATGAGGATAGGTATAAATTTATTTCACTTATTTCTGATCTGCATGTGTTCTGACCACCTCCCATTCATCCTGTTGATGAAGAAGAACTCCCCAACCCTAACTAGTATGCGATGGGTGAACACACTACACCCCAAATGGTCAGATGAGATTGATAGCAATTTCTCACATAAACTCACAGCCTGAGGGAGGAGGGCACTGCCCGTGTAGGGCAACATGGAGGTTGCACTCAGAAACAGAGTCAATAAGCAGCGGCTATGAGAGGCAGCCTTTGTAGTGACAAGAGAATGGGGTCACTGCCGGACTTCACAGGAGGATGTTACTATTTGAATAGTTCCATACGCTGGCAGCGGCCTGAAACCTTAGACCGAGAATCAGGTCCAGTGCAGCTGTTCAGGCTGATAGGGGAAGTTGCTGCGTGGAGGAAAAAATCTGGTGAAAGCAGGGGAACTCATGGTTAGGACTTTGGGCCCTTTGAGGCTTGACGATTTCATAACAGCACAGATTTGAGATCATGCAGTAAGGCAGGCCATTTGTTTCCCTTTCTTGTTTGAGTTTTCCAGCTGGGGCTTCCAATACTGTGTTAACTGAAAGTAGGAGAAAAGGCATATGACCAGGGGGCTAGAATCATAAAATATTATTTGACAGAGCTCAACCTCTGCTCTTCACTTAAAAAAAAATCTAGTAATTAAAGAACTAGTATTCAAAAGGAATTTTCTCAGTTTAAGAAAGTCTGCACACATCAAACTCAATGGTGAAAATATTTAACATTTTCTTCTTGACTCTATCTTGACTCTATATCAGAAGTGGTAGACAAGGAAAAGTGGCAAGAAAAAGAAACAAAAGGTTTAAAGGTAGCAACGGAAGTAAAATGATTTACTATTGATGTGATCACGTACTTTGAAAATAGAAATAGTAGACTAGCTAATAGATTCAGTAAGTAAGTTTAACAGTATTGGGGGATGAAAGGGCAATATACAGAAAGCCAATTCTATTCTACTCTACCAGAAACAAAGAAAAATCAAAACTGAGAAAATTATACCTTTCAGAGTAGCACCCCAAAATATCGAATATCTAGGAATAAATCTAGCAAGATATGAACAAGACTTGTATACTGAAAACTACAGAACTTCATGGGGAGAAATCAATGAACCTTCATAATTGATGAGCATGTGCAGATTAGAGATAGTAAGAGTAAATATTTCTAATGTCAGTTTTCTCCAAGTTAATCTACATTCAATTAAATTTTCATTGAAGATCAAGGCAAGGATTTTTGTTCACTTGCTCGATCGTTTATTTTGCTTTGTTTCTTCTGCTTTTTTTTTTCTTGGTGTGTATGTGTGTGAGAAGGCTTCAAAGTAAATTTAAAATTCATATGCAAATTTATAGTCTTAGAATCACCTAGGAAATTTTCAAAAATAAGAACAAAACTGGAAGAAAACAAGATAACAAAAGCCTTATTCATTTGCATTGTGTGGTATTGGCTATATTAGTTAACACGTTGTGGTGTATTAATCTACATAGTGTGATATTAGCTGGAGTAAACACAGACAGGAAGACAGAATAAAATAGAAATTCTAGAATCAGATCCCCTCTCAAATAAAATGCTCTGGCCTATCGTGGCACCGCAGAGCCATAGGAGAAAGATGGAATTTTCAATAAATGTTACCAGGTGGTTTGAAGGTCCCTTTGGGAAAATTTACTGTGACACTTACTCTAATCATTAATAAAATCGATTTCAGATAGATTGAAAGTAGTTGGTAGAATTTAACATTGAAGCAAATTGGGACTTGAATTTCCTTTGAGGGATGAAATTATTATAATTTTTTTAATCAGATGTGAGACTATACAGATTGTTAATTTTTTGAGGCCACTTTGGTAAATCGTATGGGGTAGATTAAAATGGGTACAAAGTACTTGCCATTCACCTCATGAATACATAGATTGTGTTTCCCATTCCCTTTAACCTGGGCTGACCCTATACTCACTTAGACCATTAGAATGTGGTGAAAATGATGCCACACAAGTTCTGAGGCCAGGCTTAAAGAAGCCTGGTAGCTTTTCCTTTCATCTCTTGGGAGCCCTCAGCAAGGTCGGGCTCTGGTGAGGACTGCCAGCAACTCGGTGTTTCCCCACGTGGTGGAAAGGGACGAACTCTGACCTCTTTGGCCCTGTGTAAGTGCACTAATCCCAGCCATGCGGGCTCCACCTTCGGGACCTCACCGCCTCCCATAGGCCCCGCCTCCTAATGCCATCACACTAGGGCTTAGTCTCCATATACACCTCTTGTAGAGATGCAAGCATTCAGAACATAGCAGATACATGGATGTGGATTTTATTGCTGTCAATCATGTAACATTTGCATTTATAATTTTAATAGATACTTCCAAGCTGCCACTCACTCATGACGCTACTAATAACACGTGAGAAAATCCTTTCCATGGAATCTTCCAAATCCTTGATTTAAAAACCAGACTATTTTATTTGCCACTTTTGGGGAGCAATATTACATCACATTATTTGAATTTATATTTTCTTCTGATTATTGGTGTGTTTGAGTACACATTTTATGTTTATTGGCCTCTGATATATTCTTTTCTGTAAATAGTCTACATCTTTGCCCAATTTTCTGTTGTGTATTTTTCCTCATGTATTTATTGATTTGTTGGCAATTTTACATAATAAGAAAGTTAACCCAGTGTCTTGTATGTTGCAAAGTTTTCCTGAGTTTTACATATTTCTTTAAAATTTATTTTATCCATGCAAATAAATTTTTAATTTTTATTGAGATACATATTTTTCTTTATGTCTTCCCGATTTTGTGTCTTGCTTAGGAAGACTCTTTTTCTTTTAAAAAAGTGTATTTTAACAGGTTTCTTGAGGTATAATTTACTTACCACAAATTCATTCTTTGTACGTGTAAAATGTAATGTTTTTTAGTAAATTTATAGATTTTTTTTTACATTTTTTATTGAAGTAACATTAGTTTATAACACTATATAAGTTTTATGTTAAAACCTTACATTTCTACTTTTGTACACACTAGAGCATGCTCACTGCCAAAATTTTAGTTTCCATTCGTCTTCAGTCGATCCCTTTTACTCCTTTCATCTTCCTCCCACATCTGAGTATTTATCCAAAGACTACGAAGAGACTAACTCGAAAGGATATATGCCTCACCATGCGTTTAGCGCAGCACTGTTTACAGTAGCCAAGATATGGAAACAACCTAAGTGCCCATCAACAGATGACCAGGTAAAAAAAGATGTGGTATGTGGTAGAGATAAACACATACATACAATGGAATACAGTTGGACATAAAGAAGATGAAGTCCTGACATTTGCAACTACATGGATGGACCTTGAGGGTATGATGCTAAGTGAAATAAGTCTGATGGAGGAAGATAAATACTGTACGATTTTACTCACATGGAATGCAAAAAATAAATAAAACAAATGAACAAAATAATGCTCAGATACAGAGAACAGAGTAGTGGTTCTTTTGATTGGTTAATTCAATCTGTTTTCATTTAGGGTGATTATTGATAGACAAGACATAGTCCAGCCATTCTGTCTTTTGTTTTCTTTTTTTTTTTTTTTGTATCTCCCATGTTTTTGTTTTCCTTGTGTTTCTGTCTGCCATTTTAGTTTGGTGGTTTTATAGGATGTTTTCCTCAGTTTCCCCTTTTTTAATTCTTCATGTCTCTGCTCTAGGTTTGTTTTGTAGTTACCAGGAGGTGGGTATAAAACGTCTCATAGGTAAAATAGTCTTTTTCTCCTGCTGATAGCATCTTATCTTCATTTTCCTATATGGCTTCTGTACTTTTTCTCTTCCTTTTTTGTGCTTCTGTTGTTTGAAATTATCCCATTTTATGTTATATTTGTTTCCAAACTGAAGTAGCTATAGTTATGACTGATTAACTGATTGGCCTTTCAACCTCCAAGCACTCTCTCCCAGAAGTCAAGGGGGTGGGTCTGAAAGTTCCAACCCTCTGATCACATGTTTCGGTCTCCTGAAAACCAGCCCCCACCCTTAAGTGGGGTCCAAGTGTCACCTCATTAATATAATGAGACATCTTTGTTTTCTCCTTAGTTATGAAATTCCAAGGGTTTTAGGAGCTCTGTGCCAGGAATGGGGACAAAGACCAAATATATATTTCATTTTATAAACCACAATATCACACGCTGGAAAAAATTAAGTTGCATTTTGTATAGTTAAAAATTTCTTAAGATGGTAGAATCTTATGTAAAATATTCTTACCACAATAAAGGCAGGGGAACACAGGGAAACATTTGGAGGTGATGGATATGTTTATTTCCTTGATTGTGGTTGAGTCATATGCATATGTTCAAACTCTTCAAATTTTATACATTAATTAAGTGTAGTTTTTGTATATGAATTATATCTCAATAGGGCCTGGGAGAAAAGAGCACATGAGAAGAAATAGGTCCCTTTTGCTGCCTTCGGAAGTTGTTGTGAGAATACAACGTCCCAACGGCTGCAGGTGCCCTACCCCCACCTCAGGAAAGCTGACATGCTAAGAAGAGGAGGGGATGAGACAAGGTCCTGGGGCCACGGGTGACGCCACTGGACAGCTAAACTGACAAACTCTGGAGACGCCCTACCTGGGGTCCATCTGCTATGCAAAATAATACGTAAAAAATTAAAGTCAGATTGACTGGATTTTTTCTGCTACTAGTGAGAGAAAACATCTTCATTGAACTATTCCTACCATACATTTTAATTCTCCCTTATAATATCACACCAGGCTTCAAATAAAAGGAGAGAAATCATTTCATCTCAGAAGATAAAGCAAGAGTAAAGTTGTAACTCTGGGATCAAACAAAACTTATCTCCACTGTATGCATATTGCAGACATGACTATCACCTTATTCAATTCCGATAGCACGATGACTTGTTTAGCACAAATAATATATGATGCAATTAAGATATTCAAAAAATAAGCTGAATATGCTTAAAGGTAGAATAATAGTCTCTGACAGTGAACGAATTGTGTTCAAATGACAAACACTTCAGAATAAACTTTTAATCACCTCTCAGGACTGCCTTCTATTTGAAACTGACTCTTCAAATGGAACAAAACAGCAGAATCCTCCATTTGCTTAGCCAATTTAGTCACCTTTCTGTGAAACCCATCCAACTACTTTATAATTTATATTGCATAAATTACTTCTAATATAATAATTTACTTATATTACTGAAGCCTTTGGAATTTAGAATTATATACTGATTTACTAGTTGCCAAATGTTTCATATGAGGGTCAAAGATTTCTTTGATTTGCTTCTCTAGTTTGCTTTCCATCACATACGTTTTGTCAAGTTTGTTTCAATTCTGATTGCCCGTTCTCAGTTTTCATGTATTGCCTTCTTAATCTTTTGGATTAAATTTTTATTACATAAACTATCTGAA
The DNA here is from genome assembly GCF_036321535.1 of Camelus dromedarius. Lineage (NCBI taxonomy): Eukaryota > Metazoa > Chordata > Mammalia > Artiodactyla > Camelidae > Camelus > Camelus dromedarius. The sequence goes on along the minus strand of NC_087454.1, from coordinate 21,004,715 downwards.
TGTTCCTCAATTTAAGATGATTAAATAAGATATATTCAGAGAAGTCAAGCTTTCACTCTGTTCCTTACAACCTCTTTTCTCACTGTCCTATAAGCAACCATTTTTACAAACCTTCCATCCTTTCCACATATACAGGTCAGTAGAATAGAAGAGGACAGAATAGAGTGGGTATAGCTATACATTCCTATTCTCCTCCTCTATTTTATTAAACAAGATGTTGTATACTATACACACTCTCCTGTACCTTGCTCCAAATATATTTTGGAGATTATTCCACAGCAGGGTATAGAGAGCTTCTCATCTCTCCCACCCCTCAGCAGCAGGGTCCTTCATTATTTAGATCAGTGTAGTCACACATTCGCTTTTTTTTTCTCAGCCTTTTCTCTGATTTCTGCTAAAGTAAGATCCACACCGGATTCTCCTGTAATGGAGTTTGTGACACCACCTGGGGGTGGGGCTCAGAAATGCATCTTTTCCACTACAGTGGCTTTGTGCTGACAGCTTCTGAGAGCACTGACGACATCCCAAGACAAAGAGTCAGCATGCTGCTGATTCAAGAGATGGGAAAAAAGACTGAGGTGTTGAAGGCTACCCTTAATTAACAAAAGGGAAGTTCTTGAAGGACTCAGGTTTAGATATTTTCTTTAAAAAAAAAAATCAGGGGAAAAGAGACCCCAAAATGTGATTGAAGGCATCACATCCTGACAAGTTACCTGTATTTCTTATAGCGGTTGTTCTTTCCTGTATTCCATGGTGTGAAGGGGCCTGTGTGTTTGTCTTTGACGATGCAAAGCCTGCCTTTCAGTCAGAGCTTTCTGCTAGCCCAGGGAAACATGCCTAAATACAGAATGCAGAAAACCTAAGCAAAAATAGGGAATGAAGCAAAGAAACCTTCCAGATCACATGTGACCAAAATTCAGGAACATAAGTGAAAATGATTTTTGTTTTGTGATGCAATTCTCCCTTCCCCTTTTCCCTTCTCCTTCTTGTCATTGAAGCTGTATGAAGTAGATGATTTCACTCTCTGTGTATTTGAGAAAATACATACAAAGCAATGTGGGCAGCAGGTGAGCTCAGATGCACAGAAAGCAGCCAGGGTAAACAGAGAGGCTGGGGAGAGAATGGAGATAAGGCGCTGCAATCAGTGCTGGCGCTTCCAGGTCAAGGGCAGGCTGAGGAAGCCATCAAGAAGGACACTTGCTGCAGGGTCACTGAACCAGGAGCAAACCAGATCCCGAGAAAGTCTTATCTTTGTGGAAGAATAAGAACTAAGCTGGAAACTTTTTGATGCTTTGAAGAAGCTGGGACAGAAAGTTCTTGCCTGAGGGTCATCATCTTCCCTTCAGCTCAGGAGTCCTGCAGGAGACAAAAGACAGTGTTGTTTCCATACCCAACTCTACAAGCAGCCTTTTCACCCCCATCTCTCAGGGCCTCATGTTAAAGCACTGCAGTAAGGAGGGGAAATAATTCTTACATCTCCCTGAACTAAAGTGACTTTAGAGCGCAAGCCTCTTACCAACTGGTGAAAAGCTTTACTGCAAACTGCCTGAGTAGAATTCAAAGTCTTTCTCATTTTCTCTGTCTCCTATCTTGTCATCTCTACCATCAGTTCTCAGAGATCAAATCTATCTCCAAAAGAAGATTAGAGGGCGTTACCTGTTGGCTGAAGTCCAAGGTGTCCTGGGAAAGAGAAGGGAGGATATATACTTAGAAGATATGGAGGCAAGTCTGTCCTCAGATACAATGTTCCCAGCACCTGACCCCTACCCAAGACTTCTGAAACACCACAGCCCACATCACAGGATGCCAGGGCAGAGAGGAGAGCAGACACTGAGAGAATGTGAGCCATGAAGTTCCTGTGACACAAATCCAGTGTAACGTGATCAGCCCTCCTGTCCTTCCCTTCATTTGTTCCAGGATCTCTGCTTGGGATCTCCGTGCGTGTTAATGCTTCATTTATCTCTACAGACCATTACCTCTTATGCTTCACCCATGAGTAACCATGGACTGTGGATTTCTGGATTTCTAAGAAACGTGAGGTTGACTAGGTAAAGGGAGGCTTTATGCAGGGTCATTGATATACAGACAACTAACTGAGCAAAGCCATATAAATTTTTTTCCCTCTAAATAGTCTACAGGGAGTCTTAGCTGCCAACAGGTTCCTTACCTTCCTGGTTCCTGAAGTAGACGAACAGCCCCACCCCAAGGAAGAGCAGACCCAGAACGAAGCCCCCGATTCCACACAGCATCTTGCCTTGTGAAGACTCATTCTGTGCCCCTGAGAAAAGAAGCTAGATTTAGTGATTTTTACCTCAAATCCAGCCTCTCTAATTGAGACTCTGAGATTGAGAGCTTTGAGAATGGGGGAAGAGGGCTGCCCTGGAAGAGCTAGAAATTAAAATCCACACTGAATAGCTACAAGGTTAAGGCACTGAACTAATTTAAATACCACAGCCCTGACATGAGGCCACACGACTGCAACATCTGATGAATGAGGAGCCTGGAACTGAATGATGCTAAGAAGCTTGTCTAGGGCGACAGAGCTAATAAAAGGCAGAGCCGAGACAGGACTCCCCTCATGCCTAGAAGGCCCCTACACTGGAGAGGATGTACCTTCCCAGATCACAGTGAACTCAGAGCAGCAGTGGCAGAAGCACAAGTCCAGCCTGAGGCAGGTACCCATGGCCAAGGGGTGACCATGACCTGTGACATAACAGGAGGCTCAAAACAGAGACACCTCTTCCCTGCGTGTCAGGCAGAATTGCCTCCCCAGGGGGGCATAGGTATTTGTAGAAACTACCCCAGGGTATCTGTAAACTATCAGAGGATTTCTATCACAGGCTACCACGGGGCTCCCCCAGGAACTTGTGCTGAAGGAGAGGAGAACGTGGAGCAAATGAGCACATGGTGCGGGGAGAGGAGGAACCTGACACTCAGGAGGAGGCAAGTCCCTCCTTGCGGGGGGAGAGGAACACATGAGGTCACAAAGCTTCTCACTCCATTCCACTGTGACAGAGCGCGTCCGGCTGGGGTGCTCCACTCGGCAGGTGTAGACCTCCCCACTCTGAGGAACCACTTCAAGCATCACCATGGTCTGGAAGGTCCAGTCTCCATTAGGGATCAGGCCTGTGGAGACCACCCCAGCCTCCTCTTCCTGGCCGTTCCGGAACCACCTGACTTCAATGTGGCCTGGATAGAAGCCCGTCACAGAGCAGACCAGGAGGCTGTGGTGCTGCAGGGGCTGGGGCTTCGCAGGATACACGGTCACTGTGGGCTCCACTAGGAGAGAAGTGGTAAACGGAATAGTGAGGAAGATAGAATGAGTGTCCCGACCAGACTGCAGCCTTGGGCAGGCCAAGCTGGCCATGCGGCTGAAGAGGAGCCAGGGTCATGAGTCTTGAATTTAATCCATAAAGCAGGGGCCTGTTAGATTTTAGAGATGTTGGGAAAACTGAATTTTTCCTCCATAACTTGAAATAGTTATTTATTGTTGAATTAAAGTACTTACAAATTTTGCAAGACATGTGGTGTATTAATTAAAAGCACAATTTCTGGAGCTAGGCTACCTGGACCTACTTCTAACTGATCAATCCTGGGAAAGTTTTAAAATTCCTCTGTTCCTCTGCCTTCTCACCTATAAAGGAGGATAGTGAGCCTAATTTACCTCTCAGAGTCAAATAAGGGTCAATGGACCTAACATATATAAAGAAATGGCTGGAACTTAGCCTTTGATATATGTTAGTGACTTACTGAATTTATTAACTATGAGAGAAGATATGATTCAAAGTATAAAGATAAATTAGAGAACAGAAGTGAGATAGACGGAGATACTGAGTGTGAAATGCTGGTTATGCTGCCTTGAGGCACTCACACCTTAGAACAGCACAAAACTGGTTCTTCCCCTGAGAAGCAGAAATACACGGAGGTCATTCTCTAACCCTGTGAGTTGCGTCTCAAGAAAAAAATGAGTCTTGCAGAGGAAAAGGAAGAAGGGAATTCAATCTTTTAAAAAGTTTTTATGGCTTTATATTCAACTGATCAATCTCTTTCCTTTTCAAAAAAAGTCACATCTATTTTTGGAATTGTTATCATTTTATACTTATCTCTCCTTCTAAACTGACATTTGAGATCAAGGCAGGGTCTGGGACTCGTAACATCTGGGACAGACTCTGACACTGTCAGGACCTCAGTAAATATAATTATTTTAAAAGGAGAAATGGGGGACACATTTGTACAGGACTACAAAATAGTAGATTTAAGATCGAGGGTAAATCATTAGTAATTTTGCAGTTTATATTTCATTAAGCAAAAAATTTTAAATTCTTAACACAGGAAACATTAAACAGAATCTAATAGAAATCTCAAACTGGAAAAAATGTTGAATCAAATATCAGCAAAGTGTTAATAATCTTACTGCATACAGGACCATGAAGCTACTGAGAAAAACACTTTGAACCCCAGTCATAATGGATTAATAGGCAGTGCTTAGAGCAGCAGTTACAATTGGCACAGAAATGTGTAAAAAAAAGAACTGTAGAAATAAAAGAAATATAAGTTAAAAATAATAAGATATAAATTTCCAACTAAGTGGCAATATTGAAAACAAAATCTAACAAAGGGGAATTCGAGATAAATTATTTACAACTATACAAAGGGTTAGCATGTAATTACTTAAGTACTATTAGCATCATAAAAATAGTAACATCAGTTTGTTAATGCTAAGTAACAAAAATCTACCTTCACTATCATTTCAAATATGTAAAAATATACACAAAGAAAGCAAAAAAGTAGCCGGAAATTTAGACTTAAAAGTAGTCTCAGAAAGATCAGAGGGGCCTGGGCTGTTCCTCTCCACTATCCCCCTAGAAATTAGTCTCCCCAACAAATTTCATTCTTAGTGAAATGTTGGTACACACAAACACAGGTATGTTTATTTTAACGGATTTCAAGAGAAAGGGTGTGTGTGCCAAGAGCAGTTTGCGACTCTTCTCACATTCTCCCAATCCTTTTACACTACTCCCTCCCCTGTCCTAAACCTTCCCCTGAGTCACTGACACCTTGAAGCCCCTTCCTGCATCTCTAACCACCTTCCTTCCCCTCTTCCCCGTCAGGGTTTCCTCCTCCCACCTACTTCTCCCACGCCGCGGGAGGATGCCGGGAGCCTCCCTCCTGCATCCTTCCCCCCGGTTCCCCCTCCCTCACGGTCCTCTCAGACCCTCTGCTCACTGCCTCCCGCCCCCAACTCTCTCTCCTTCCCCGTCTCCCTTCTCACAATCACACAAGACAAAATCACACACCTGCTCTCTGACAACACCCTCTCACATGTACCCTTGTGACTCCTGTAACTTGTACTTGTCCACAGTCCTACATACACGGCCCGGACTCAGCCTCTGTCTTTGTCTCTGTTTCTTTGTCACACACACGCACACGCGCGCACACAGGCACACACACGCACAGGCGCGCGCAGCCCGCCCCGCGCCGCCCGCCCCGCGCTCACCGCGCCGCCGCACCGTGCCGCTCTCAAAAAACTCGTAGTTCTGCCTGCAGAACGTGTCCACCGCGGCCCGCGCCCGCCCCAGCGCGTCCTTCCGGCGGTTCCAGCGCTCCGCGGCCCGCCGCCCCAGCGCGGCCACCGCCCGGTACTCCCCCACGTCGCTGTCGAAGCGCACCAGCTCCTCCCGGTTGTAGATGTATCTGTCCAGGAACCGCACCTGCTCCGTCCCGTTGGAGAAATGACACTCGGACTTACTCTGCACCATGAAAAGTGCTGTGGGGACAGGAATGGTCTTGTCACTCGGGTTCCTGGAAAAAGAATGAAGGCGACGCCCACCAATGCGGGGCGCACAGGCGCAGGTGCGAGCACCAGGCCCGCAGCCCCCACCCCGCACCAGCCGTCACTGGCTCCACTAGCACCCCAGCTTCTAGCACCCCAGCTTCCAGCACCCCTTGGGTTTGCCTTTCATCTGCCAGCTGCGGAGGGAGGACATGCTGGGCGGAGGAGAACCCTGTGCTCCTGAGCCATTTGGGATCCACTTGGCTTCCATGGTTGGCTGGAGACCTCCAAGTGTGAACTGGACCAGGATTTGCCCCATCACCACCTCCTCCTAGGAGCCTCCCCCAGGAAGACACCAACCCCTCTGTCTTCTCTTCCCACAGATCTTCCTCGAACATATCCCACCTCCTTCATTCTGTAAACATTTGGTTAATGCTGTCCTTGTGCCATACCTATGCTGCCCCCTGTGAATCCAGAGAAGGGAAAACAGACATCTCCTGTTTACCTGTGGAGCTTAAAATTTAGTGAAAGTGGTGGACAAAAGCCAAACACACAAGAATTTATACAGGAGTGAGAAATGCCAGGATAAAAGTATAGAGTTCTCTAACAGAATGATAGGATGACCTCAGGTATGTTCGGGAGCTAGAGAAGTGGTCTGTGAAGACATTAAACGTGTAACATAAAAGGTTAAGGTAGAGGAAGAGTGTGTGTGTGTGTATGTTTGGGGGAAAAGGGAGACATTTTAGGTAAAGGTAATACTGTCAATTATGGAGCAGCTGAGAATTACATAGAAAACTTTACTAATATAATATCTGTTGAAAATCTTCATCCTCTGTGGAACTTACATTTTTAAGGAATCCGGTCCCAGTGAAGAGTTATTTTTCCAACAAAATAAATTTGCTCAGGACCAGAGTTTACTGATTCCTTTGCCCTGGCAATCAGTCACTGTGATACTGCGATTTATCATAAGAAACATATGTCTGTTCTTCGTCCCCATTTCTGCCACAGATCTAAAACCCTAGAAATTTCCTAAATGATGAAGTCAATAAAGAAGTCTTTTATGTTGATTACGTGTCTTTTGGATCCTACTTAAGGAGGTGTACTGGCTTCCAGGAGAATCAACCATATGAGTAGAGGGTTGGAACTTTCAGTCCCAGTCCCCTCACCTCCAGGGAGGGGAGAGGGGCTGGAGATTGAGGTCAGTCACCAGTGGCCGATGATTTAATCAGTTATGCCTATGTAATAAAGCATCCTAAAAAACTGATAGGGTCCAGAGAACTTCTCGGTTGGTGAATACATGGAGATGGAAGAGAATAGTGCACTTAGGGAGCATGGAAACACTCCATGTGGATCCATATGCAGTTTTTCAAGTAATAGATGCAAAATAAATGTAAATTTCTCCTGTATCTTGGATTTAGCAGCCCTTGCATCTCTCCTCATCCCATCCTAAGGAGCACTGGTATGTATGAACATCTGAAATTTTACGTTTTACCCAGTCTGACCACTATTCACTAATATTCACTCTAGAATCAGAAGAACTGAATTGAACATGAACTCTTTTATTTGGGCCATTTTTAAATACATGAGCCTTTTTCTTCATCTCTAAAACAGTTATAATAATAGCCTATTCCTCACAGGATTAAATGTAAACTTAAATAATGACTCTTCCTAGTGCTGATCACATAAGAAGTCCTCAATAAATACAGTACCATTTTGAATGCAAGCTCACAAGACCTTTTATTCCTTAACTTCCTATAGCAAGTAATACCTTCATCATGATTTGGCAGTTGTCTTCTATTCACTTTATCACTTTATTACCATTTTGAACACATAAGACTCATTGGTTTAGGTGTAATAATGGCGTATACATCAACTAATTCAAAACGAGTACGTAGAAGAGAGGTACTTTCTCCCCAGTACTCAGATTTAGACTATATGATCTGGGTGCTAGCACTATGTGACACTGGGTAAATTACTTAAACTTTTTGAATTTTAGAATCCATAGATATACATGTTTTAATTGCTACAGATGTATTAGGATAGATATGAGAATTATATATGGAGCTTTATAGGCTTGCTACTTAGTAACTGCGACATATTTTGATGCTCCATGCCGATAGATATCAGATTGTTCTGTTCATCACTCCATCCTCGTCACCTGGGTAATAACTGGTGTATCTAGGTCACTGGTAGATATTGGCTGTATGAATCAGTGGCTTTTTGCATAGCCAGGCACCACTGCATTCAAGGGCACTCTAGTGCTTCCTTGCTGATGAACGAACACGTCTGGTTCTCAAGTCCTCCCAGCGTCCCTTCAGGCTCTTGCATTCTTAGACTTTATGTTCAGCTGACTCCCCAGCCCCAGGGCACAGTCTTCCTTGAAGTTAATGACTCGAAAAACGTCATCGTAATCCATCCTTCATTTCTTCAGCTCCCTTTCTCTCTTCAAAAGGTCCAATCCCGTTCCTGTCTAGTGTGTTTCACTGACTGCAAATGTCAAGACCCCCAAGCCCAGTGCCCGCTTCTCTGTCCTGCTCTCACTTCACCCACCTCTTGGTCGTACTCACCACAACTCACTTTCTCCCTCCTTGAACAATCTACTTTCTGTGACTCCCATGCATCACATTCTCTTGGTTTTCCTCAGCATCACTGGTATCCTTGTCTAGTCCGCCTTGCTAACTCCCTGACTTTTGGCCCTCAGGGCTTGCCTTTTGCCTTCTTCTTGTCTTCTACACACACTCTCTTTCTCTGTGCAACCCCCTCTACTTTCTTGGATTTTGACAGAGTACATGTGTCAATGACCCAGACATACAGACCTCCAGGTCTGGCCTCCCCTTGGATTCCAAGGCACGTGTAGTCAACTGGCCTCTCGACACTCCATTTCAATGTTGAAAATCAGTTAAATAAACCTTTATTCTTAACTACCCACTTTAAATTATTTCCTTCCACAGTCTTCCTGATCTCAATAAACAGCACCACCATCCACTCAGTTATCATGCAAGACAAAATCCTGAAGGATGAGCTTGGTTTTCTATCCTCCAGCCCCCACCATTTAATTCACTAATGAGTCACACACCAGTCTACCCCAAATCTGTTCACTTCCTCTCTCCCACAGTCTGTGTCACTACCCTACTCAATGAAGCCACAAACCCTTCTGCCCTGGGAAATTTCATCATGTTTCTAAGTGGTGTCCCTGACTCTACTTGTGAACCTCTGGAATCCAGTCTGCATGCAGTAGCTAGGATTATTTTAAAAAAATAAACAAACTGACTCTCCTTATAACCTCTCAGTAGCTTCACATATCTCTATAAATAACAGTCAAAGTTCTCACCAATGCCATCAGGGCCTAACATGACTGGCTCCTGACTTCCTCTCTGAACTTGTCTTACACAGTACCCAACCTGCTTGCTCTGCTCCAGTCACTCTAGCCTCCTTTCTGTCCCTTAAACACAGCAAACATCTCCCCACACTTCAGCCTTTCCGTGCGCCCTCTCCCTGGAACACTTGTCCCTTACATCCTTCACATGTCTGGCTTCTCCTCATCATTGTCTCAGTTAACCGTCACCTTCACAGGGAGAGCTCCCTAGACACTTGAACTGAAGTCAGGTGAATCCAGTTCTCTCTGTTCCACACCCCTGGAGGTTTTTTTTTTGTTTTTTTGTTTTTTTTCAGGGAGCTTATTACTGAATGAAATGTTTTTTCTTGTTAAATTTGTATTGAGTCGTTATCTTCCTCCCCTGTCATTAGGTAAGTTCCTTGACAGTAGAGGATGTTCCTATGTTATTCAAATAGAATTTTCTGAGCCTAGAACAGAGCCCAGTACATGACAGTTGCTCAAAAAAGTATTTGTTATCTAAATGAATAAACCCAGGGTTCTGGGGATTGATCTTTGTGGGGATCCTGAAAAGCAAGAAGGGGCTCCAGCTCCAACACACTTTTATTCTGACGACACATTACATCCCTCCTACTTCCTGTGAGAAATTCAGGTCAGCTTTCTCTTTCCTCTTTTACTGCCTGGGAGAAACATTCACAGGTAAAGACAAGGTGATTTTAAGAGACAGGGAAAATTTCATTAGGTTTCATCTCATCCAATGGATCTGTGCAAACTTTGGGGATTTTCAGTAATGGTGATGACATAGTTGGGGAAAGAATAGGGAAAAACTAGAAGGAGAGATAGTAAGAGATGGCTAGTTACAGAAACCAGATGGCACAGTGAATCAACCTAGAAGGAGAGATAGTAAGAGATGGCTAGTTACAGAAACCAGATGGCCCAGTGAATCAACCTATATAATGTGGGGCCACGACTCGGAGAAGCCGGTGAGTTCCCTTGACTTGCTTGCTGCCTTTCAGCCAGATGGGATGGAAACCTTCACAATCTCTGTATCTTGCTCAGGATGTATTGTTTGAACCATATGAAATTGCTGATATTTGACTGTTTCTGGCGTACAAAAATATAATTGCATGTAACTTATTCTATACTAGCTGAATCTCTTCTTGTGGGTTCAGACCAGCGAAAGGGGAGATAGAGGAGAAACTGATAGTGTACGAAGGTTCAAAATAGAGTCATAATAAGCACCAGGCTGTGTCCGGTTGTCAGTTCTTATGAGTTCTTTAAGGCATCATAGAACACCCTGTAGCTACTTCTTACCTAGAGGATCATTCCAAGTACTAAAGGTCCCTGCTTTAGCTCCAGGGTGCTTTCCACGGGAGAAGGAGAGAGAAAACTAACACCATCTTCTGTCAGAGAACCTCCAGTGCAGGGATGCAGGCCTTATAAACATTGAGGTTTATGGAAAAAAGAAAAAGAGATAGTGGGGAGGTCTCTTGCTACATTCTCACATATTAGGGAGAGGTACCAACATCACAGATCCTGTTGAAGACATAATACAGGATCTGCTAGGAGAGATCTTTCTAGTTCCTTTTGAGTCCCCATCAAATTTTCAGAGAAACTTCCCTTTTTCCCTGCATAACTCAAGATAGTAAAGGGAAAAACTGATGGGAATTATTTTGAAATTGCTATTTCTAAATCCTCTCAAAACACTGAGGGAATGGGATGCAAGGCTGGGGAATTTTTATTAGAAGAGAGCTGAGAAGAAATAGGCTATATACAGATGGAGGGACCTTATGCAGTTCCCATAAAGTGGGCAAGTATCCAGGCTCCTTTTGTTTGTGCAAGGAATTAAGGATCCATAAGATAAAGTGGTCACTGAAGAAAATGCCAGTTTTGTAAGGGACATGGTCTGGACACAAGGACAAAGTTACCTCCCCTCCTCCCACCATCTCACTACAGCTCACCAGCCAAGGTGTGCACTTACTTGGGGTGTCCCCAGCCCAAGCCAGGGGAGGACTCAGCACCATCAGCATCACTGTCAGAACTGCTGTCCGGGAGCCTCTGGGGAACCACAGACACACCATGCAGGAGAACAGAAGAGGGTGGGTGCAGGGAGCAGGCAAGTCCCACTCAGTGAGGATTAGGACCCACAGCTCAAATACCACCAGCCAGGGAACTCATTTCTTTGTTCCTGGATTGGGTGACCTTAGATTAGAACCAATCAGCATCATGTATGAACAGCATCATCGGCTGCTGGTCAGATATTCAGTACCGAGTTCCTCTTCGAAACTCAGATTTCCTTCATTAGAAGGACTGTTTTACTTTAGTGCTTTAAAGGTTTGATCCAGTCATGTTTCTGACATTTTAATTGGGACCCTATGGTGAGCGAGCTCTGTGCTGGTCAGGGATGGTCACTCAAGTTTTTCAGGGTTGCCTCCTGATGTTGCCACCGAGTTTAGTGGCGCCTCCAGGAAACATATAGAGAAAAGGGCTTATAGGAGGTGATCTATGTGGAACGGAAGGACTTAAAAGTATTTTGTGGAGCACGTAGCCTAACAATGTGGTGGTGTCAATGTCCAAATCAAATTACGTGGGGAGCTGAGAGACTGATAAGACTCAAATCAGTCTTTGGCACAGCAACTCTGCTTTAGAATAGTCGATATTTTATGTGAAAAAGTGATCAATCCCTTACTCTTGGTTCTCATTTTGATTTCCTCATTTCATTGGGGGTATATCCTGTCACGTACTGGCTGGGAAGGGCAAGGATGGAGGGGAACTGAGGGTCAGCCTGTGCAGAACCCAGCAGTGGAGGAGGAACTAGTGGAAAGAGTATCTGTGCCTTCTTAGGGTGGGGATGGAATGGAGACTCCTGTGGTGTGGGGACACCCCAATTCCTCCACAGCCCCCTCCTCATCCTCCAGCTGCGGCAGCCCGGCTGAGAGAGCAGAGCAGCGCAGAACTTCCTCTCCTGCTCTTTCCTGTCGTCTCTCATTTCCTGCCATCTTTACCCTCAGCCACCAGAGATGGTGCCCAGCGGGGATGCGGTGCCCATCCCTTTCTTATCTTTCTGAGGTTGTGATCCTCCCCCTTCAGCTGCAGGACTGGAGGTCCCGCGGGGACCGCACGGTGCTGGTGATCGCTCACCGGCTGCAGACGGTTCAGAGCGCCGACCAGATCCTGGTGCTGAGGCAGGGGGAGCTGCAGGAGCACGGCCGGCTCCTGGAGGGGCAGGACCTCTGCTCCCTGGTGCAGCAGAGCCGGAGGACTGAGAGCCCGGAGACACTGGACCCTTCTCGTGACCATCTGAGTGACCCCGAGTAGCTCCTGCTTTGAGTTTCCCTGGGGGAGCTCCCCTGGGGAGCTGTTTTTGGAGCTGGGGTCACAATGGAGATTTAGACCATGGGTACTTTTGTCAGGGCCGTCGGGGAGGGGTTGCTGTCTGTATCCAGGAACCTTGTTTCCTTGATGAACAGTTTTGCCTGGTGCTGAATAGTGTACTGTGGCATAATGAACATATTTTACATATTTTTCCTTATTATACAGATAGCACACATTTATATAGACAATGAAGACAATACAGAAAAGTAAGGAGAAAAGTAAAACTGCCCACTGTTTCATTTCCCAGAGAAAACCATGGTTACTATTTTGCTGTCCTATCAGTCTTTTAATTGTTGTTTGAGATACATATTAACCAGTATGACATAAATATTCATGAGGTTGCCTTTCTGTATCTTTCCCCATTCGCATCAGGGTCTGATATTTTGAGGGGAGCTAAGGTGTGGAAGGGCAGAGCACAGTTCCCTAATTAACAGTATTAATAAAACATTGATAATAGCTACTACTTAGAGTTTTAACATGAGCAGAAGCTATGCTAAGCGTTTTTCATGTATTCTCATTTAATCCTTATCGTCAACCCTTTGAGACTGGTTATTGTTATCCCCATTTTATGGATGAGAGAACTTGAGTCTCAAAGAGATGAAATATCTCTCCCAAGGTTACACAGTGGTGGAGTTGGAATTTGAATTCATAGCTGACCCCAGAGCCCACACTCTCGACTGATAAATTATATTGCATCTTGTGTCATGATCTACTTTATAATCCAGTCAAGTAAAGCTCTTTTACTCCTTGCTCCAAATAGCTCTGAAACCAGTATGTGATTCACTCCATTACACAAAAGCCACATCTACTCATCTTTTTGAGACCATCACTCCTCTGTGTTGGCCCTCGCTGAGATGTTTGAAAGGATTGGTGAGGCACACCTTTAATCTCTTAGCAAGGGCTGTGTGACTCCTCTAACTGTTTGATCTTTCTGAAGGGTCTGACACAGTGGTACCACAGTGATGTCACTGATATAGTGACACAAGCAAAAGGCAAAGTATGTACACTGGCATCCTTAAGGAAGAGAAGAAATGGTTTCATTTTAAACTGCTTTCATTCTTAAAGGTAATGAGGGGGCATCTTCAAGGCAAGTGAAGAACTACTGAACAATTATCCATTAGACTGTTCAGGTAATGGTCCTTTTGTCATAAAAAAACAGAGGTATGGGGAAGAGAGAGCAAAGAAAAACTGGACGCCTGTTATGTGACTATCCCAAGTCACATAGAATTGAGAAAAACATATTGAGGAAGTTCTGTATAGCAACCTTTAATTGCTGTGTTAACAGGTGTAGAAGAGAATGTAATGAAAGAAATAATAGAAGATGTTTTCTGAGCTAAGGGAAGACTTTAGTCTTTGGATGGATGAGATTCATGTAGTTTAAAGGCATCAAGCAGGAATAATGAAAATATACAAATAGTAGTTACATATGTAATGATGAAATGTTTTTGACTATAGGATCAGAAACAAAAACAATGATAATTTAAAAATTGCTCTCAACACTTCCAGAAAGGAAATAAACAAGCTAACTAACATATAGCTCATACATAAAAGGACAGGAACCAGGCAGGAAACAGACTTCTCTGAAATAGCAGAAGCCAGAAAACAAAGGGAAACAAAGGAGGCTAGCTTAACATGAAAGGTTGGGTGTTGCAGGAAAGGCAGTGTAAGAGAGGAGATGGATAGAAGACAAGGGAGAGAAAAGAAAATCTGAGCAGAAGCCACGAGGTGTACATACTGGGGAAAGGGCTTGCTGAGGAGGGTGTTATTTTAAAACTTGGCCCTGCGTGACACAATTCAATTTTCTCATTGTCACATCCTCAGAGACCTAAAGTACATTAAAAAATTTGGAGTTATATTTTTGTTTTTCTTTTGATGTAAAACTATGCTAAAGCACATCGATTCTACTGGAAGTTCAAGAGCCCTCTTACCATCCTAGGGTATTGACAGCTCCAAGGGCATTAACTGGGCCACACACACCAGCAGATGGAGACATTACACTTTAGAAATTCAAGGCAAGATGTGGCTTTCCCTTCTCCCTTTCACAGACGTGGGCTGGAAGGAGCCAGCATTCCTTCTTAGAGGGTGGGAAACTGGCCAGCTCTTATTTCCCTGGCTATTCTGCCATGTTTCCAAAATATGATGCAATCTGAGATGCGGCTTTGGATGTTTGAGAAGCAAAGAAGCATGAAATGGAGCAGGACATTAAGCCTGCTTTTGCCCGAAGATGGAGTTCACTCTTCAACATGTGCTAACAGGTAAGCGATTGCTGCTATAAAGTTGCATGGTTTACAAGCAAATCATCACTGCCATCACTCTAGTGCAAGGCACTATCATTTTTCACATTGAGTTTTCGTGATCCTCCGCCATTATGTAATGCATTCTTGATGCTTCAGCAAGAGTGGTATTTTATTTTATAATCATAATTAAAAATTGTCAGAAGGATACATGTATATAGTTTAAAAATTAAACAATAGAGATATATTTTAATAAAACAGGGGTCCTTCGTGCCTCCCCTTTACTACAATGGAACAGACACACAAAGAAATCTTATTTTAATGGATGATATTAACATGAATGGACTCAGAATTAGGTCACTTTTTGTGGGGGATGGGGAGTAATCTAAGGATCAATGAATTTATAAGGATTAGAAACATACAAAGTTTGCTTACTGACCAAAATGAAATTAAATTAGAACTCAATGTAAAAATATACTATCAAATCTCTGCAAACTAAAAAACACTTCTTTTGAATAAAACAGGAGTCCATTAACTCTTTTATTATATGATGTCACAGAAGTTTGCAACTCCTAATGATTCCATACCTTTGTTGATATGTTTATTTTATGCTGTATTTTTGCCCTAATTGCAGCTCTGTGCTTCTTGTTAGCCTTCTTAGTGACTTGTCTGCTAGACACAAGTGATGCTGCCTCATGCCTACTCCTCATTGGCTGGAGAGAAAACCATTATACCCTTGAAAACAGAATAAGTGGTAAAAATACAAGAAATCAGGCTACCTATCAATACTGCAACATGAGATCTCTTGGGAAGTACCCCTACCTACACTAAACATGTAAAAATGCTGGAAGATTATCACAGTAAAAAAAAAAAAAATATATATATATATATATATATATATATATATATATATATATATATATAAATCCCAACTGCAGTTGAGTGGAAGATGAAACTTAATATTTCATGGAGATATTAGAAGATATTGGAAGAGGATACATCACACCAAAGAAGCTAGAATTATTTTATGCACATCTGCAGTATTGCACAGGAGCCAGCTCATACACGCTTGCAAGAGCAAACTGTTTCATGAATTATGCAAGTCAGTTGTTAAGGACTGCCATTACTAAAAATTAAGTTATGTAAAGTCAGAATTAATATTAAAAATGAGAAGAATAAATACTAAAAACTCCTCACTCTCTAATTATTTTACTCCACGTTATTATTATATATGCTCTTGAGGTTACTTAACAGCTGTTGCAGGTAAATGTTGAAAATGCTGTACAGGGATCGCTATGATCAGCTTTTCCCACCTCTCCATTCAGTGACGTCAGGTTAGTAACTTGAAATCAACTTGAAAAGTATGGAGCATTTATATTATGGAAATTAGCAAAGGCTATAAATAAAGGTTTGACTTACTGTTTTGTTGATTTGTCTAGATCAGAGGTCAGCAACTTTTTCTTCAAGGGCAGATAGAAAATATATTAGGCTTGCAAGTCATACAGTTCCTGTCACAACCACTTAATTCTTCTATTGTGGTGCTAAAGTTGCTATAGAAAATATTTAAGTAAATGAGTATGGTTATGTTCCAGTAAAGTCTTGCAAACACAGGTACAGGCCCACCGTCTGCAGTTTACAGGCCTTGGTTTCAACTTAAGAAAGTGGCGGAGGCAGAGTAAACTGACAAGGATACCATGCATGTAGTCGCGACATTGTGAATAGCACAGAAACATGAGAAAATGTTCTTCACATACTTTAAAACTATTATCTGATTCGGGCAAGAAGTTGCTCACAACATTGATAAATGAGTGAAGGGCTGACACATCTTTGTGGTTTCATTTTGCTTTACTCCTGAATGTAAGTGAAAACATTTGTCCTGTTGATAAAAATGAGACTAGAAGGACTTAATCTCCTACTTTTGCAAAAATACCAAAGTAATAAATTGACCTAAAAACTAGTCCAGGATCATGAAATTTCTGGGACTACAACAGAAGAAATAGAGCCTCTTGCTGGGGGCATTTATATAAACAGGGGCGTACAAGACCCCCAAAAGAGGGGGAAAAAAAGCCCTAACATAAATGAGATCACAATAAAAAGTACAGACTCAAACAATGAAACATCCAGAATAATCACAAGGAGATGAAGAGATCTTCTGATCAAAGTGGTCCTGAGACTTAAAAATTCGATAAATCCATTTACTCCACAGATGCAGCTCTGATAGGTAAAAGGAAAAAGGAGAAATGAACAAAAAAGGGCTGCAGGTGGGTACATGCTAGAGATAACAAAGGCTAGATGAGGAGTCCCATTCTCCACCTCCACCCAGCTGCACCAGCAGGTCCAGCCTCTCTTGGTCACCTAGAGACAGAGAGTGACCCAACCCAACATTTCTTGACCTTCATCCTTGAGCAGCAAGAGGCATCCCAGGTGGGTTATGTCCCCTCCGTGGCACAGCAAAGAACAAGAGAGACGCAGTTCAGCACTAAGGGGCCTGGAGAGCTGACCAAAGGGCATTCCTTCCTTCCCCGAGGCTGACTGACCCCATCCACCACCTAGGGGCACTGGTTGGCCCCAGGTAGTGCCTCCCACCCCCATGGATGACACCAGGTGGGACTGAATGGAGCCTCAGTGGTACAACATAAATGAAACAGACCAGAACAGCACTATAAGGGCTTTGAAAACAGGATAGTCTTCAGAACCAGAGCCTTAAAATTAGGCCAGGACATGTGTGTTAAGCCCAAAAAGGGCGACTGCCTGCTAAAATAAAATATTTGAACAGGATCCAGCATCTCCTAGCATAATAGCCAGAATGTCCAGGATAAAATAAAATATTGCTTTTGTCATACCAGAATCAGGAAGAAAACACCTTGAATGAGAAAGGACAATCAACTGATCAGAACAATCAAGACAGATCAGATGTTGGAAGTAGCTGACAAGAAATTTAAAGCTTCCATTACAAAATGCTTTCACGAACAATTATAAATTATCTCAAAACAAATGAAAATAATAGAAAATTTAAGTAAAGAAATAGAAGCTATAAAAAAGAACCAAATAGAAATCATAGAACTGAAAAATAAAATAAATGGGCTAAATAGTAGAGTGGAGATGACAGAGAATAGAAATCAGTGAACTTGAGGATAGATTAATGGAATTTACTCAGTTTGAACATAGAAAATGGACTGAAAAATATGAACAGAGACTCTGGGACTTATGTAGTAATAATAAAAGATCTAACATTTTAATCCTAGGAGACCCAGGGAAGAAAAAGAATGCGGGATTGAAAAGTATTCAAAGAAATAATGGCTGAAAACTCCCCCAAATTGGATAAAGACACAATCTTACAGATTCCAGAATCTGAGCAAAACCCAAATAGGATAAACACAAAGACATTCATATCAAGAGACATGGATTATTAAACTTGTGAAACCCAAGGCAAAAAAGTAGAAAATCTTAAAGGCAGCCAGAGAGAAATGGTACATTTTTACAAGGGAACATCAAATTACATGATAGTGGGTTTCTCACCTGAAGCCACAAAGGCCAGACAGAAGTTGCACAATGAGTTTCAAGTGCTGAAAGAAAAGAATTCTCAACCATGAATTATTCTATATCTGGCAAAACTGTCCTGCAGGAATGAAAGGGAAATAAAAACATTTTTAGACAAAGGAAAACTAAGAATATGTTGTTGGTAGCAAATCTATCCTTAAAGAATGGGGAAGGGAAGTTCTCCAAACAGAGAAAAAAAATAGTTTGGAATTTCCAAAAGAAGGGAACAACAAAATGGGTAGAAATGAGTTCTGCCAACATGCAGCCAGCGTGAGAGAAGACCCCAGCCCTCAGATGAGAACTGCAACCCCAGCTTGTGACTTCAGTCTGCTGAGACCTCAAGCAGACAGCCTGTCACACACCTCTGACCTAGAACACTGGGTAATAAACTGGTGTCCTTTGAAAACTGCCAAGCTTGAACTAATCTATGGCAATGGTAGAAAACTAACACAATATCTCTTGCTCATTGTAAGTTTTACATACTGCATCTTAAGCACTTAAAAAAGATGTAGCTGGTGGAATGCTTAATGCTTGATATACATTTCACATATTAATTCTTGTTTTTTTCATATAACTTGTGGTTGTGTTTATGATGACCTTTTTAAGTAGAAATACAAAGTTTAAAAATATTGTCTAACTTAATATTTTTCTCTGTAGTCTCTTTTTGTTATTTAAATCATCATCCTAGCACTTTTTAATAAAATAAATATTCACTTATATATATTTTTTCCATATTTTGAGTTCTTTCTTATTTTACATTTGAACTTTTAATCCATCTCAATACCATCCATGTGTTTGTTTACATATGGTTGCTTTTTACTTTCCAAGTAATAAACTAATTGACCCAATGCCGTGTTCAGTACATTTCCCTCGCTCCATTTAATTAAACTTTTATTATGCACTACTTTCTTAATTTGTCCAAAATGAAGGTGGGGTAACTTGCTCTGCCTTGGAAGGAGTCCCAGTGTAGCACTCTTTTAAAGAGGCAAGAGTAAATTGCTTAACGTATAATTAAAAACAATTCAAACCTTTATTGCAGTCTCTTGAGAAGTATCAAATTTGGATTATATTTCTAACACCAAGAAGCATGATTTAAAGTCCCTTTAAAATATCTTCTCCCCCTAAAATCTCACACTAGATTTCTTCACTCACCGCAGTTTCCTCACCACCACGCTGCTTTTGCTTCCATTCCACCTCTAGGTGCCGTGATGATCAAGAATATCTCAAAAGTCTCTGAGAAGACTTGTCTTCCATCCTCATACCTGACTGACTTGCAATCCCCATTAGCTACTGCCCTTTACCCGGCAAATCAGGACTGACTACAGGGGTGTGGAGTGGGTCCTTCTGTGCCATGGAAAAGTGGAGAACATAACATATAACATAAAAGCTTCTTAGAAATATGTTTCTGTTTCCTAACCCAAAATTTTCTCAAAGGATTAACTGCTTCCTCAAAATACAGTAAATAAATTTCTCAATCTCATTAATCTTAATATAAATTAGGCTCTATTTCTGTGCAATTTTATTCCATCACTGTCCTTTTTTTTGGTAGCAGTATAAACATTTTAACTATTTAGCTTTATAATCATTTGTAAACATCTACAGAGAAACTCACTCTATTTTTCTTATTAATAGCTATGTTTGTACATTTAATATTCTTGAAAAATTAGAAACATTTTGCTAGAAAACTATCTTATTGATGTTTAGATTAAGGCGACACCAAACCTATACCTTTTTTGGGAAAATGACAAAAGCTCTCCTGTTCAAGAACATGACATTTTTACTTATGTATTAAACTACTTTCTGTCCTTAAGTCAACTTCTGTTCTTTCCCTTTATTGCACAAGTGGCTGTAGAGTTTACTGCTTTGATATTTTTGTACATTTGTTGCTCTTATAAATGAGTTGTTTTCTGTACCAGACTTAGTGGCTTAGTCTGCCAGAGACAAGTGACACTGCCTCATATCTGTTTATTAGCTGGAGAGGAAAGTATTTAATGGTTTAACGTAAGCACAACTTCGTGAATTTGTTTAAAGCAACATTCCATATTTGGTTACTCTGAGGTCTAGTAACCACTTTCTACCACCAAAGCAAACTTCCTCTCCTCCAAGAGCCAGGCGTGTGATTCAGAGCAGTTACTTAGTTGTTGTTCCTCTTGTCCTGGGTGTCTGGTCTGCTAGTTTTATCTAACTGAAAACTTTTTTCTCAACTTCTTACAGTAAGTTTTGATTCACAAGCATTTTAGGCTGACTTACAATATAATAATTTCCCACAAGTGTGAAAAATATAGGTAAAAACAATTTTGAAGTAATATCAGTACAAGATAACAAGACAGAGTGGCCAGATTCAAACATAACTTTCAACAAGGTAGTTTCTCTATAAGGTGCTTTTAAAATAATCAGAATCAATTTGATCGATACAGACTTAGGAGGTAATATGTCAATGAAAGGCAAGCCCCATATTCTGACTGAGCACATGAGAAGAAGACAGGTCAGTGAGGAAGAGGCCCTGCTCAGAAGGCTAAGGTAAGGACAGGGCAGGGAGGACTGACGTGGTCTGAAATCTAGACACGTTCTCTAGCTGCTAACTGGGCATCAGCATCAGTTGAATGTTTTACATCTCTGATGATCCTAAGACCAAAAAATGAGAATCATTTCAGTGAAACTTGTCCACAGAAACCATTAAAATGGTTATGTGCTCATTTATTTTTCTTCATGTTTTTCTTGGTTTGTTTTTTAAATTCAACTTATTTGGAACAGCTAATACACACACGTTCATAAGAAAAATTTGGTACAAAGCTGCTTTATAGTAGAAAGTTTACCTCTCTCCCAACCCAAAGAAAGAGCTATCAAGTGTGCCTCTGAGGAGACAGCCATTGTTAGTACTTTTTGTTTATCCTTCCAGAAATATTCTCAATATATTACAGCAAAAACCATCTATCTCCATCTATCATCTGAATAGCTGTCTATTATTAACACAAATCGTAGTATGTTATGCTCTGATTTTTTTCAGTTAACCATTTATCTTTGATGTGTTTTCATATCTGGACATAAATTTATCTGCCTCATTTTGAAAATACTCATCAGTAGTCTGATAGTGATAGACATTCAGGTTGTTTTCTATCTTTGTTCTTTTAAACAGCAGTGCAACGAATAGCTTTATATATTCATTACTTTATATGTGTTCAAGATACATGAAGGATGAATTGTGAGGTGGAATTGTTAGGTCGAAGCTGCATACTTGTAATTTTGATTGATGGTGCCAAATTTTTCTATTTACAACTCATTATCAATCTATGAGAATGTATTATCACACTTCTTGAGGTTTCCCCATTTTATGGGAAAAAATGATGTCCCCATCTTTTTTCTCTTCCTGTGTTAATTAGGGTAGGCCAAACGGCTGTACCAGATAAACCCATGAATGTGCGACAGCTTCAGACACAGTAGAGGTTTACATCTCACTAATGTAGCAACAGGCGGTGGATGCTGAGGATTAGTAACGATCCTCCAGGTAGTGATGCAGGGACCAAGGCTCTCATACTTCAACATGTTGCCTCCCATTTTTTTAGTGAAAATTAACACATCTCAATTTTCCTTAAGAAGAGAGGTCAAGAACGGTGGACAGTTGTGGTCTCCTAGAAGACTAGGGCAAGGTGGTTAGTGAGATTTGCTACAGCGTCCACTGCTATAACTGGCCTTGTGACTGTAAGTAAGCTTCATCATGTGTCTCCTTCACAAACCATTCTTGATTCCCCTCCTCCTATGAATTTAGTCTAGATTAATTTCTGGCTAATTGCAGACACTACCATCTCAGAAGGATCTGTGCTCTAATTTACCCTGCCCTTGTTGGGCTACGATTGTTTTAGTGTCTCTGCCAGTTATTACCACGCATAAAAGTATTAAAAGACCGTCCAGTAAATTCCAGGGTTGCACACATATTCCTCCCTGCCCTTACTGTGTATGAGCAAGCTGTTTCCCATTGTAATTAAGATCAGTTTCTCCATTCGGTACATAAACTCCCTTGTTTGCTTCTTGGTCTGCTGGCTTGAGATGGAGACAGATGGTTTTTGAGATGATTGAAATCTTACTGAGTAACTTTGCAGAAACATTTCTCTTTCAGGAATCAGGGTATCTAAATCGGGAGACCCCAAGTTTACAGGGACAATTAGAATAAATTCCACAACTAGGTTTACCAGTGAGAGGAGCCACTCCTTGGTTCACATCATTCGTTCAAGTTTTATATCACATCTTAGAGGGCAGCGTCCTCCAGCCAACACCATTCAATCATTTTGTTGGACAGATACATCTTGATAATGGGCTATGTATCATAAGCCTATTGCCGTATCTCCTTTGTTAGTAAATGGGTTCTGTGACCCGAGGTTTTATATCAATGAATATGACATATCATAAGTCCTTGGATGGTGATAATTTTGGAGGCACTGTGGGCAAAAATGGCAAACCCATACCTGAAGTATATACCAAGTCTAGGAAGGATAAATCACTTCCCCTCCAAGGTGGAAGGTTTTGATATAGTCCATCTACTACCATTTAGCTTGGTCTTCCCAAGGAATGGTGCCATATTAAGAGCTCAGTGTCATTCTCTATTGTTGGTATATTGGGACTCAGCTATGCCATTAACTAGATCACCTTTGCTGAGTACAGGCCTGTTGAGTGCACATATAATAAAGTTTAAAAAGAAACCTCAAAATGATTGAGCTGTTCTGAAAGTAAATTAACTGCCTGTTACAATAAATAACATTCTTTAAAGAAATATGATAAAAATCAAGTACTTAACAAAATAAAATCTACAATGTTCAGCATCTGGTGAAAATTACCAGACACACCAAGAAAGAGAACAATTAACTATATTGAGGAAAGAAAGAGGTCAGTGAAAAAAAGGAGTAGAAAACAGTGGAATTAGCAGACAAAGATGTTAAAACATCTATGATAAATATACTTAAGGATTTATAGAAATAAAGACACGGTGAGTAGAGAAATAGAAGATATAAAAATAATAAAACATACATCTAGAAATAAAAACAGCATCTGAAATAAAAAATTCTCTCAGTGGATCTATCTCCCTTATCTCATTTCCCCTAAGTAATAAAGACTTAAATCTGCAGGGAGGAAAGCATCACAATTATAGCCTGAAGATACTGGTGGTAACCAACTCTATCTGGGGAGGGGAGTGAGGGAAGAAGTTCTACCCATGGGGAGGGGCAAAAACACTTGTGAAGGTTACTATGATGAGACCCAAGCCCACAGTGCCTGCCTAAGATTGAAGCACAAACATAACATCAGAGAATGACCCCATCCCATATCCCACCACCAAACTAACAAACACTGAGTAAAAGTAATGGATGTAAGTGGGATATTGCTGGGAGAGCTTTAAGAGACAGATTCTCTTTGGGAAGTGGTGCACACACACACACACAAAAGACACAAAGCTAGGTAAGGAGGCAAACACAAGGCATCAACAGACAATTTGAAGACACTGATGCACTGAGGTTGACCATAATAAACACAAACTTTTGTTTATCATTTCAAAGAAGCAGCTTTTAGTTTCACTGATCTTTCTGTGATCTTTCAGTGTATTTTATTTCTGCTCTGATCTTTGTTATTTCCTTCCTTTCAGTAGATTTGAACTTTGTTTATTCTTCTTTTTCAGGTACCCTGAGGTATAAAGCTAGGTTGTTTACTTGAGATTTTTCTTTCTTGAGGTTATGTATTTTTTTTTTACTATGAACTTTCCTTTTAAAACTGCTTCTACTGCATCCCATAAATTTTGGTATGTTTTATTTCCATTTTCATTTATGTCAAAGCTTTTTAAATTTTACTTTTGATTTCCTTATTGACTCACTGGCTGCTCAGTAGCGTATCGTTTAATAGTCACACATATGTGTTTTTTCCTAGTTCTCTTTTTGTAATTGATTTATAGTTTCATACTATTGTGATCAGAAAAGATGCTTGGTATGATTTTAATATTCCTACATTTGTTAAGACTTTTGTGGCCTAACATTTAATCTAACCCGAAGAATGACTCATATGAACTTGAGAAGAATGTGCATTCTGTTGGGTGCAATGTTTTTTATATACTTGTTAAGTCTACCTGTGTAACATATCATTTAAAGCCAATGTTTCATTATTGATTTTCTGTTTGGACAATCTAACCATTGATGGAAGTGGGCTGTTGAAGAACACTACTATTATTTTGTATTGCTATCTATTTCTCTGCTTATGTCTGCTAATATTTGCTTCAAATATTAAGTACTCCTATTTTGGATGCATTAATATTTATAAATGTTATAGCTTCTTATTAGATTGACCCCTTCATTATTATGTAATGCCCTTCTTCATCTTTTATTACAGTCTTTGTTTTAATGTCTAACTTGTTTGATATAGATATAGTTACCCCAGCTTTCTTTTTGATTCCATTTGTATGGAGTATCTTTTTTACCCCTTCACTTGCAGTCTGTGTATGTCCTTACACCTACAGTGTGTGTTGTTCACAGAATATAGATAGGTATTGTCTTTTTATGCATCTGAACTCCATGTCTTTTGATTGGATAATTTAGTCCCTTTACATTTAAAGTAATTATTGATAGATATGTACTTATTCTCATATTGTTAATTATTTTATAGCTGTTTTGTAGTTCTGTTCTTTCTTCTCTTGCTCTCATCCATTGCAGCTGATGACTTTCTGTAATGGTGTAGTTAGATTTTTTTCTTTATGTTTTGTGTATTTACTATAAGTTTTTGCTTTGTAGTTACTATGAGGCTTACATATAACAACTTATAACAGTCTATTAAAATTTGATAACAACTTAAGTTAGAATGTATTCTAAAGCTCTATATTTCTATCTTCCCTAATTTTTATGTTTTTTATGTCACATTTTACATCTTTTTATATCTTGTATCTCAACTAATTATTGTAGCTAGTTATTTTTTTTTTACTACTTTTGTCTTTTGATCTTCATTCTAGCTTTTTGAGTGGTGAATCCACTACCTTTCCTGTATATTTACCTTTACCGTTGAGATTTATATCTTCATGTTTCCTTGTTACTAATTAGCACTCATTGTTTTCAGCTTAAAGAAGTCCCTATACATATTTTCTGTAAGGTCAGTCTAGTTCTGATGAGATTCTTTAGCTTTTGCTTGTCTGGAGAACTCTTTATTTCTCCTTCAGTCCAGACTGACAGCTGCCAGGTAGAGTAATCTTGGTTGGAAGTTTTTTTCTTTCAGTGCTCCACATACATTGTGCTACTCATTCTACAAAGTTTGTGCTGAAAATCTGCTGATAGTCTTATGGGGATTCCGTTGTATGTAACTGTTTTTCTCTTGCTGCTTTTAAGATTCTATCCTTGTCTTTAACTTTTAACATTTTAATTATAACGTGTCTTGGTGTGGATTTTTTTGGACTGATATTATTTAAACTCTCAGCTTCCTGGATCTGGATGTCTATTTCTTTTCCAAGATTAAGGAAGTTTTTAACCATTATTTCTTCAAATAAAATTTCTGTCCCATTCTTGCTCTCTTTTCCTCTGGGACTCCAGGAAGCAAATGTTAGTCCACTTGAGGTTGTCCCCTGAGTCCTTTAAGTTACCTTTACTTGTTTTTCCATTTTTTTTTTCCTTTTAGCTGCTCTGATTAGCCAAGTTGCTCTGGCTTTTCTTTTAAGTTCACTGATCCTTTCTTCTGATTCATCTATTCTGTGTGTTCTCTTTTAATTTTCTTGTATTTTCTATCTCTTTGTTGAAGTTCTCACTGTGTTCTATTCTTCTCCCAAGTTTAGTGAGCATTTTTATGACCAGTACTCTTCATCAAGTGAATGACTTGTGTCCTTTTTACTAAGGTTTTTTTTTTTCTTCTCTCTTGAGGTTGTATCTTGTTATTTTGTTTGGAATTTACTTTTCTATTATTTTGTTCATTTTTCTTGACTCTCCACGTTGGTTTTTATACATTAGATGAAACAGTATTTTCCAGTATTGAAGCACTAGTCTTGTGTAGAACATGAACATTACAGTTATGTCCTCATGTCAAACAGTAAATTTTCAGTTTATATTTATATTGGTACCAAGTCCTTTTAAAAGTTGTATTTTATTTAATCAAGATTTTAGCATTTTAAGGGCTCTTTTGCTAATTTCTCTGAAGGATCAATTTATGAGATTTACCAAATTCAACCAAAACACTTCTCAACAATTTAAAAATATTTATTCCAACTTATATTAAAAGCATTTAAAACAATTTCTGAAATTATCTGTAAAGTATAATTGACCTATTTTCATTTTGTCTCTATAAATGCATTGGTTATAAAGCTTCATGGAAACTGGAGCTGTTTGATGGAAGAAAGATGGAGTGGAGTCCCAGGGAGTGAGAGAATAGGGCCCTTGGGAGGGCAAGAGGGACACAGACACTCAGAGGTCTGTGATTCTCAGCTCTCTAAAACACCTCCAAGCCCTCCAAGCCATCAGATACGAATTTACACAAACCTTAGGAATAAAAAAAAGAAAATGAGTTTAGGGTACATTAATAATCTTGGTAAATTTAGCAAACTGGTCATTGGTACATTGGTTCTCCAGTAAACTGGCTTTTGGTGGGTCAGGTTCATCATCAAATTAACCTGGATCCTTTTTGGATCACAAAAAGTTCTGAAAAGTCCCCTTCACACTGCTTCCAAGGTGGCTTTATGACCAGAGAAGCATGACATAGCACTCCTCTGCTTAAATTCCCTCTAACTTTTCTTCTTATGTTGCAAAAAAATGTGTTACAGCATAGCGTTCTAGCTCGGTGTTACAGCTCAGTTTTGACAGCAACCTGAATCCAGAAGAGAGACCCAGCAGCACTGGAAGAGTTGGACAACTCAAGTTTATTGTACCAGCAGGGCCAAATGATTTAACACTCCAAGGTTTGAACCCCGTCTGTAGGTTTACACAGGCCTTTATAGGCTGCCAGTTTACCTTTGCAACATCATATGCAAATAAAGTATAACAAAAGTTGACCAGCTAGGAACAAGCTTTGTAGAAATAGACCAATCAGGAGTGAGAAAAATAACCAATCAGGAGTGAGGGGAATGGACCAATCAGGAGCGAGAGAAATAACCAATCAGGAGTGAGCTCCATGCAAATGAAGTACTACAAATGGACCAATCAGAAGTTAGGGAAGTGGACCAATCAGAAGTGAGAGTAATAACCAATCAGGAGTGAAGGAAATAACCAATCAGAAGTGAGCTCAGGGAACCAATAGAATTTTGGGGGTAAGTAAGCTGTTTCAGAGGCAAAAAAAGTGAGATAGAGCCTCTGGGCCAGGGAACCGGATGGTGCTGGCAGGAGAGTAGTGGCCCTGCTTTGCGGTCCTGCCGGTCTTTTTATGGGGCTTCCTGCCTCAGTTAAACTGAAGAAAATCCAGGCAACTTTCAGTGGTACTATCATCAAATCTCACGAAGACTAGGATACCTGAATTCCAGCCTCTAATCATACGAAACTACACATGAGTGACCCTATCTTCCCACTCCAAATCTTGCCAAACCTCTGTGTGAATACTCAGATATGTGTCTTTGCCTGGAATGATTATAGCCGTTTAGCTGCTGAGCTGAATTTCCACAAGGAAGTAGTCCACAACTTTATCTTCCACCCTGAGGTTACAGAGGATGTACCATGAGAGTCTCCCTGTAGTAACCCTAACCCATATCAATGACTGTTTCTTGATCCCACTGTCTAGCCACATGGGGTGCACACTGCCCTCATCCTCTACAGAGTCCTCTACAGAGTCCCAGTGGAATAATTCAGGTAAGTCCCGAGAATCAGAATGTTGTTCGTGTTGCCTTTCTCTGAGGCCAGACCAGCAGTGACTGCCCTGAGTAATGCAGCAAGGATATGGACAGTGCAGAGAACTCTAGAAAATGTAGAGAATGCTGCCTGGCTTAGGGGAAGCAGCAAGCAGAAGTCCAAACCAGAGCCTTGAAAATGAGGTTTTAGCCAATCAGAAAAATGATTTTCAGCTGACACTCTTGTTGCTAGGTGAAAAGTCTGCTTGAGGAGGCTTGTGAGACCTGGGCAATCCCCCAGGTCTGGCTCAGATTCCAGGGCACAGCCCCAGAACAGAACGCAGGGGACCTCCTCCTTAAGACAGGAGGGAGGAGATGGGCCGGAATCCTCTTTATTTCAGGGGGCCCCGAGGTGGGGTCTGAGGGATCTGAGTCACCTTCAAAGTCCCTCTCTGACCATTCTTTGTTGTCCCTCCCCCACCCTATTCCAGGTCTGAGTTTGATGTTCCTCTATGCTTCCATCCCACCGTGGAAACCCTCCTTACTCTGGAGTGAGCCCTGTCCCGAGTACTCCACTGTTGGTGGAAGCCCAGTGATGAATTTCCCTGTCTCAGGTGCTCTGGGACTATGCACCTAATTCAGAATATTGAAAAAACTCACTACCTTCATGTGCTGCTAATGGAAACTTCCTGTTGTTGCCTATTTCCGATTTCTTTTTACTTGGCCAACTCCTTATGTTCTGCTTTTAGAGCCTGTCCTCTATTTTGAAAGAAGAACCTAAAATTCAGGAAAGAGAGAGAAGGATGGAGAGATTAGAGGGAGAGATACTTACTGTCATGTTTATTAATGTTTGCTGGGCCCTGTTCTAATTGCTCTACAACCATTTCATACCGCTCCTAGTCATGGGCAAGAGGAGTCTGATGAATAATACGTTTATTTAAAGTAACACACTGATACTTCTGCCACTGGGGGTTTGATGCTTAGGGCTGGCACAGTATACAGTCTGTAACTTAAGCATCTGCTCCCTCATTAACACTAGCTAAGCCCTAGGAAATGCTTCTCCACATCTTTTGTTCTCTGTCCTCAGAAGTAAAGGTGACTGTGTCTGAAGGCTGTTCACATTTGTGGATTGTGCCTTTGCTGACATCAGATGTTTCAGGGAAGATTTAAGCAGCTGAAGAGATTTTTTAAAGAGAAAAGTCAACTTAACGTTCCAAAAACTTTCATTCAAAGAGCGTAAATGCAATAGATTTTAGTGTAATGAGGAATCACTTGCCAGCAGGACTGGTTGTCAAATGTTGTTTGTTTGCTTGTTTTCTTGCTCCATGTATTGACCTGATACTGTCAGTAGTTACACATGGCGGCCGAGGAACGTTTCACAATATTAAACAGGTCATATGACTCTTTACTTTGAATATATGAAACCTAGATATAAAATGCATGAAACATGATTCACATTTTACAAAGAGAAGTCTGAGGCAAAAAGGCTCAGTATTTTGTTGACTCTCATAAAGCACTTCAGTGGTAGAACCAGCTCAAAACCATGTCCTTCAAGAACTCTGATCTACTCACCACAACTCAATGCTCTTGAGAGTGTCTAAGATAATAGAAGTGAACATCTCTGTGACAATAATTTTCTCTCCCTTAAATATAATCCCCACTTTTTTCCCTACAAAAAAATCTCAAGAACAATAGGTTTTAAATAAATATCACAGAGATGTCTACTCTTGAATCATTTTTTTCTTTTCCTTCTTTAAACTCCTAAGTCATTAAATTTTTAGATCTTTTATAACTGAGAGAAAGTCTTCATGTTAAATGTTCATCCAGTGTCATTCAATGAAGACACAGTGCCAGGCATTAGATTGAGAACCTTCATAAAAAATGCCTGCCCAGAGACAGATGAGGCACTTCAGCTCCAGTGCTGATTGGCTCCTTTCCTAGGGACTCTCCAATCCTGCTGTGCGTGGAAGCTTTCATAGGTTTTTAGTCTCTGAAGTGGGTATACCAGATCTATTGGGTGCAAGCTGTGTTGACTACCATTGCTTCTTCCTCTGTTCTCAATTATGTCTGGGAAGGTGGCTCTGCGGATGCCCAGAGGCCTTTGGGCAGCAGCTGTGGTGGTGATGGTGGTGCTGAGTGCCTCAGTGGCTGAGGGCAGAGACTCTCCACGTAAGTGCAGGGCAGCTGCTCCCCGGAGTCACCACTCTGGGGATCAGGCTCTGAGGGGCCCTTGGGCTGGGGTGTGATCTCAGAACATGTTCTTTCATCACACATTTCCTCTCTTTGGGAAAGAGGGAGGGAGAGCTATGTTCCATTCTCATGTCCACCTTCAAATGACAAGGTGAGGACGAACCCCACCCCACAGGCTTCAGCCTGGGAATGTTATGACCGGGAGGAGGAGACAAAGTGTGTATCTACTACAAGTGCCAGGACAAGATGGGTGTGGGCAGTTTTTGTTTTTTTTTTTTTAAGATATGAATTTCTCCAAAGAAGACACAGCAGGATTTGTCCTTTCAGGGTCCCCCAAGACCTTGTCTGGACTAACTACTATGGGATTCTGGGTCAGGGAAGTGTAGGGCAGCCGTGGTCTGTAGTCTTGGTATTTGAGGGAAGGACTCTACATTCCTGACTCTGAGTGGAGGGTTCGTGGAAGCAAACTCTGGTATTTGAGTGAAGCTGACTGGGTGACCACCGACAGAGTCTTAACCTCAAGTTTCACTGATTTATGATCAAATAGTGACTTGAGTGGGATTCAGAGACTTGAGATGAGCGTGGACTGAATTTAGGAGAAAGGAGAATATGAGAAGGAAAATTGTATATATATATAGAGAGAGAGAGAGAGAGACAGAGAGACAGAGAGAGGGAGAAACCAGTCATTTCAAATACAGGATGTATATCTTTATATAAATAGACTCTCAATCTTCCTAACACCCCTATGTGTAGGTATAATGACTTCCTTTTTACACAATTATGATCTTCATACTATGTTAAATAACCTGTCCAAGCTGGTAACTGTCAGTTTCATTGGAATCTAATTTATCTAATTAGAAAGTCTGTGCTCTTTCGGTGAATAAACTGTCCTTTTTGGGGGGAGGTGTCTGTCCCTTCTAACCACACAGGAGTTGGGCGCGGGTGGCAGCAGATCAGGGCCAACCCAGGCGTGGGAAGGAGGGCACTTTGCCGGGTGCTAAGGGAAAGCGCCTGCGAGGACGCGGACCAGCGTAGTCCTACACCTCTTTTGTCGTCCCCTTGAACCCTTGTGCTCATGTGGATACTTGTTTGTCACTGAGGTTCCCAGGAGGTGCAGGGAAAATGAGATTTCCCGCGAGAACCTCTAAGTACAGAGATGGATGGACAATGAACCCGACCGCCGTCTATAGTCGGTTCTCAGGCTCAGCAGGCTCCCAGCGCTGCCCGCAGAGGCGGGTGTCCTCACACCACGGCCACTGTGGAAGCCGTCAGGGGGGGCGGGAGGCCGGCGAAGAGCCGCCTGGAGGGTCCGGGCTGGGAGCTGCGGGCGCGGGGCCGGGCCGGGCGGGAACCGGGGGTGAGCGGCGGCGCCAGGTTTCCCCGACCCGGCGGAGCGGCGGCCGCGTGGGGCTGTGGGCTGCGGCGGGGCCGGGGCCTGACTGACGCGGCGACTCCCCGCAGAGGATTTCACGGTGCTGTTCCTGGGCCAGTGCTACTTCACCAACGGGACGGAGCGGGTGCGGCTCGTGACCAGATACATCTACAACCGGGAGGAGTACGTGCGCTTCGACAGCGACTGGGGGGAGCAGGGCGGGGAGTACCGGCCGGTGACCGAGCTGGGGCGGCCGGACGCCGAGTACTGGAACAGCCAGAAGGACGTCCTGGAGCGGACGCGGGATGAGCTGGACACGGTGTGCAAACACAACTACCAGCTGGATGCCCCCCTCACCCGGCATCAGCGGGGTGAGTGTCGGCCTACGCCCTCCGCAGGCGGCCTCCGCGCGGGGCGGGGACGGGGCGGCCTCCGGGGCGGGACCCCCGGGACCACGGAGGGGACAGCACGGCCGGGGCGTCCTGTGCGGGGTGGTGGGGGGAGACCGAGGGCACAGCAGGGGGACGACGTTGGCTGCCCTGGAACATTCCCGGCAGAGGCGGGCCCTGCCTGCCCGGCGTGGCTCCACCGCCTGTGGGCGTCCTGGGCCGTTCTTCCCACTCAGTCTGCACACCCCCGCCTGCTGCCTAAGGTGTGTTTGCTTCCTGGAAGCCTGACAGCTCAGCCTGGGGCTGCTGCGCAGCTCTGCTCAGGGTGCCCTGCACACGTGGTAACACATTACAGTTGTGAAATAATATAGTTTCACTTTTGCGTTTCAAACCATTATTCATATTAACCCTGGTTTCTCAAGTGGGTATCACTGTCATTAGTCCTGGACCTCTTTCAGGCAAGGGGCTGTCTTAATTATCACCGTGTGTCTGGTACCTGACACACTGGCTGGTAGTATGAACTCTGTAAACCTCTGCCAAATTAATGAATAAATGTACTCGGTTGCTTAGGCTCAAGAGAAAACAGAAAGGTAAACAAAGCCTTAAAGAGTGACTTTATTAATGATTCTTTACTATTTTGCTTAAAGCTGTAAAGTAAGCTCTTACTGACTTGGATCTTAATTTAGAATTTGTGAATGCAAAGTGAGGGTAAAATGTTTACTAAAAATAAAAACAACACTTGAATGGTGTTGTAAGGCAGAGTTTTAATTTCTTAGAAAAGTTCAACAAATGGCATAATAAGGGGTAAACAAGTTGATGCCATTTAATTATTGAATAAAAATTATTTCACATTTCTTTTGATCTAAACTCTGCCTATCCTCTCTTCCCTTTCCCCCTCTCCCCAACATCACCATCCAAGTAAGGGGTACACATTCTGAAAGTTAATTATATCCATTTGATGCGCATCTATTTCTAGACAATTCTCTTACCAAACGCTATCTGTAATATGCTGCTTAATTTCATAACAACCTTGTGTGTTCAGCAGTTAGCATCAACCACTTTATATATGTTAATATGGTACATAATAAACAGTTTAAGTAATTACACTTAGTTATTCACTGTCTTGAAGCCTCCTCCAAATACACAATAATCATCATGTTTTTTACTAAATGTGTGTAGAGTCTAATGGAAGCAAAGCCTTGTTAAAGCTAGTTATGACCAGAAGCAGCAATGAGTCTGTTCCTGTCTATTTTCAATATTAGTGTGATGAAATGATACATTCAAGGGATTGAAAACTCACTGATTAATCCCTAGTCTGACCGCAGTGTTATCTATGCCTGGTCACATAACTTTACACTGTCCTGCTTTCTTCTTCATCCTAATGCCACCGAGTACATACTTATATTTTTGCTATTTCAGTTGTTTCTTGTAAAAATTATTCTAATGTTTCTCTCTTGAACTTATGACCTCCATTTTTACTTCCAGTCTGTTTGAGATGAACAGGTTTTATAAATCCGTAGAGCTGCTCATGCTTTCAGTCAAACTCTGGGAGGGAGAACCTGATCAAGAGTTAAAGCACAAACTGAAAACATGATTCTCTCCAGATCATGGCTCATGAATGCCATGGGCTTGGGGTGGTGAGACTGCCTGCTGACCTCAGCAAGTCCCAGTTATGCTTTATGTTCACCTTCCATTCCATTAGCCCAGGCCAACATCTGCAAGAACATCAGAATATTTTCTATAGAGAACATACATGATAATAATGTCTGATTTCTGAACAAGGCAGTTATTCTTAATAGCAAGGGGTGGGGTAAGTTTGGCAGCTCACTTGAATGTTAAAAGAAAATTAGAGGAAAAAGGAAACTGAGAGTACATGAAGTATTATCAAATAAATATAACAGGTGGGGATGTGTGTCATGT
The DNA here is from genome assembly GCF_036321535.1 of Camelus dromedarius. Taxonomy (NCBI): domain Eukaryota; kingdom Metazoa; phylum Chordata; class Mammalia; order Artiodactyla; family Camelidae; genus Camelus; species Camelus dromedarius. Next base: position 20,970,831 of record NC_087454.1, on the reverse strand, counting down.
TCAACCAGAAGTAGCAATCTGAGATGATAAAAGAATCAAGGCTTGGGCAAACACGATGTTTTATCAGTGTTATTAGTTTTCAAGTTTCTCTTTCTTTTCTTTCAAAAATTAGAAACTTTTGACATAACTTTTTTTTTTTTTTTTTTGGTCTCTGTTACTAGATTGCAAGTTCTGTGAAGAGAGGGACCATGGTCTGTTGTTTATCTTTGGATTCCTAGTGCTTGTCAAGTTTATATTTGTTGAAGGAATGAATGAATGAATCAACAAATTAATCAAGTAAAGTGTATGTGGCATAAATGAAACAGAGATGAAAGTGTATATATTTAATTATATAAATTTTTGTGGAGAGTTCACCACAGAATGGCATTTGAGCTAAGATTAGGCTAAAAGCTGAGAGAGATGCTTTGTTGACAGGCAGCGTGGAAGAAGTGCTCTTGCTCTTATATTCTGTCTTACAGGGCTGAGCATTATAGAATATAACCTGTTTGAGAAGCATTACTTTGGTATATGTGCTGCTGAAGTGAGCACAAGAGGCATTATTTTGTAGAAAGGATGTGATGGTCACTGTTGTCCTACTTTACTGGAGGTAGAAATGTCTATACTTTCTTAGTTCTCAGCCCATGTTACTATTCCTGGGGCCATGACTAGTGTTGATCATCTCATGGCCAACAGGTAGGAGTCAAAGCCACTGGATTTTCTCTCCTGTAGGGAGCACTGAGGCTAACACAAAGCAGTGTCACTGTCCTAGCATGGGTCACTAGAGCTGATCCTGTTGGTCACCTTCAATAGGTGTGTGTGTGTAAGGGGACAAGTCCAGGTTTTTTATTTTTGCTTAAGAATTTTTATGAATAGTGCCTTGTATAAACATAGCAATTTACAATTTTAAGTGCTTCATTTTTATCAATTAGTATCAACAGAGTAATTCCCATGATGTTTATAATTATCTCTTGAGACTCTGAAAAGTAAACAGGCTAATGTGTTTATTCAGGCTAATAAAGTGGCCCAGCTTGGATTCAAATCCAAGACTTGGAATCCAGGGATCTTTCCACCAGGTACCAGGGAAGGACTTTTCCCCGTGGGGAGATTTTCTACGTGATCTCACATCTCACTATGTCTTTTCCCCTCAGTGGAACCCACAGTGACCATCTCCACATCCAGGACAGAGGCTCTAAACCAGCACAACCTGCTGGTCTGCTTGGTGACAGATTTCTACCCAAGTCAGATCAAAGTTCGGTGGTTCCGGAATGACCAGGAGGAGACAGCCGGCGTCGTGTCCACCCCTCTTATTAGGAATGGGGACTGGACCTACCAGATCCTTGTGATGCTGGAAATGACTCCCCAGCAGGGAGATGTCTACATCTGCCGCGTGGAGCACCCCAGCCTCCAGAGCCCCATCGAGGTGGAGTGGCGTAAGAGACAGTTTGTTTCCTTTCACTGTGGGCCCCACAGGACAGGGGCAGACAGAGCTTCCCCGGTCCATCGCACCTCAGCCCTTGTGCCCGACATCCCTACTGAGCTGGAAATCACAGGAGCCTCTTGTGTTATAGCCAGAGCATCAGAAGAATCCTCTTCTCATTGTCCTTCCAGATATAGGGAGATCACCCTACACGCCATGGCTGCAGAGCCCAGCCCTGATAGCTCTGAAGAACTGACTAGTGACCAGGGTCTTAAGGTCTAAGGTTATGGATGCATCCTTGAGGATCAGGGATCCGCCTTCCCCTTCTCCCACCTGCCCAGTCTGAACGAGGATCTATTGGCTGGTCCCTCCCCTCGGGGTAGTCAGAATGGGGAACCAGGTTCCCCTGGTGCCTCCACCTCCTGTACCTCAGACTGGACTTTAGGCTTCTCAAAGGGACACCTGGGAGGTGGGGACAAGTGCTGACACTCAGGCTCTGCTCCCCAGGGGCACAGTCTGAGTCCGCCCGGAGCAAGATGCTGAGCGGTGTTGGGGGCTTCGTGCTGGGGCTGATCTTCCTCGGGCTGGGCCTTTTCATCCGTCACAGGAGCCAGAAGGGTAAGGAACTCTGGGGAGAGGGGGACGACGGGCTGTGAATGAGACCTCTGTTCAGGGAGGCCTCTGTCTCTAGGTGTGGCTCTTTCCTCCTGAGCCTGAAAGGAAGGAGGCTAGGCTGGTGATGGTGGGAGAAAACGGAACAACGTAGGGAGACGGTGGGGTCTGGTTTTACTGGTTGAAAGGAAGTGTCACCACTTCCACAGAGGCAACAAGTGGAATTTATTCTAGGGCGGCCTTTCATTCCTTCATTGTCTCGCGGGCTCCTTTCTAAAAGCTTCCTCCATTAAGAGGGTCACAGCATTGGCTTCCTTTCAACCTTCTACTGACAGTTTCATTCATTTTGGGGGATTTTATTTTAAGGCAGTGAAGACCTTGTGGGTAGGGAGGAAATATATTTTGAACTAGGTTGCTCATCTCATTTCCCTTTGGGGAGAGTGAGGCACTGGCTGTTTGGGTCATGAGACCTTTTGTAAGACGTCCTGAGCCTCCACCAGCAGCTGCTATATTTCTGCTCTGACTGCGTGGGCTTGGGGGACAGGCAAAGGAGGGCGGGGTGTGAGGTGAGTGTACCTGGGCACAGTGGTCTCCTTCATGGCCTGTTCCCTGCTATGGGATCAAGAGTTAGGGGACAGTTTTCTGTAGGAAGCTCCTAAGAACCAGGCCATAACTTTGGTGGCATCTTTCTGTGAAACTTGGAGCCAGAGCCACATCTTGGGTGCTGGACACCGGGACGATGCCCACTTAGTGCCACATGTTGGTAGCTGCTGCCTGTGTGCTTTTATAAATGACTGAAAGAGGCTACTAGTGGTGGAAAGAAAGTGAGCTATTATCTAGTTTACTAAATAACTGCTGAACTCTTCATATCCCCCAGAAGGATATCAGCTGCTCCCCCGCCTCCCACACATCTGTGTCAGGCTGAAGTGCTGTGTTTTCTTTAAGTGATTTAGCTTTGCATAGAGGTTGGGAGGGGTGATGAAGATCTTCCCTGGATCAGTTTTCTCTGTCTGATGCTGCAGGGGCTGGAGAGGAGCTGAGGGGGCGCGTCCCTCAGGGTGCCGTGTGCTGATCACTTTGTCTCTTCTACAGGACTCCAGCACTGACTCCTGAGAACACTTGGATGGGGATTGGATTTTGCTCTTCTGTAATAGCTGCCTGTTCTTGCCCAGAATTCCCAGCTGTCTGTCAGCTTGTTCCTCTGAGATCAGATTCCTACATAACTCTGACACAGTCCCCAGGTCACCTCTTGTGACCCCTGCCCCAAGGATTTGACTGTGATGCTGCTTATTGCGCTGATCCTGGAGCCTCTGCCTGCGTGCTGCCGACAGCATCTACTCAGACCCCAGGGGTTTTTCTGTTTTCATTCTACCTTCACAGACGGTTCAAGAGAAGCACCTTGAAACCATTACCTGGCTATACAGTATATCATAATTAAAAATGAATATGAGTTAACTATACCCTGAGCCTTCTTTTTTTATTAAGTTTATGCTAATCATAGATTTTTAAATTGAAGTATAATTGATGTATAACATTATATTAGTTTCAGGTGAATAACATGAAGATTTAATATTTGTATATATTGCGAAATGATCCCTACAATAAGTCTAGTTAACTTTGTCATTATACATTGTTATAATTTTTTTTCTTGTAATGAGAATTTTTAAGATCTGCTCTTTTAAAGACCACCTGTCAAGGCTACAGGAAGGAAGACTCCCTTGTGGGGAGGTTAGATAGTTATCTCGTTGTCACACCAACACAGGCTGGGAGCTGACTGAGAAGTAGGCTGCACCCTGGAGTCTGATTCAGCAGCTCTGGGTGGAATCCAGAGGATCTCTGCTGGGAGACCACTGGACCAGATCAGTGGACTCCATAGTGGAGGGAAGAACAAAAAGGCCTCTCCTTCATATTTACATTTTATCTAAAAGTTAAAAAAAGGAAATAAGCTTACTAATATTTGAGTGAACGAATCAGATGGTCTTGTGTCACATAGGATACTGTAGGCAGGGCAGAAGTACTCCACTGCAGGGTCTCTAGCCACGACTGAGGTCTGTATGCTTGTTATCTGGTGCATGGTGGGTGAGACTCCTCATGGATTCCTTAGCATAGCTCCCACAAAGGCATCTTTGTCTGTGGTTGGAGGCCTAATTGTTAAGAGGAGGATATGAATGAGAGACATCTTACTCGGCCTTGTTTCTGATGTCACTAAGTCTGTTCCTATTTCTTGATTAACAACCTGATTTACTAAGTCATATTCTTAATTAGCTTTCAGTAAAACTGTGTGTGGTAGGTACACTTTATAATCTTTCATATCTAACAGTACTTTTAGTCTTTCTTCATGCCTGAGTGTTATTTTGAAAGGTATGCATTGATTAATAGAAAATATATATTTTTCAGAAGTTCCAAGCCTTTCTCATTATCTTAATGATAGAAGTATCTGACAGTTTAACATTGACTGTTTTGTTTGTTTTGTTTTCTCCAGTGGCTTTTTTTTAAAGATCTTTCTTTAACACGTGAGATTCTGAAATTTTAAAAATAATGTAAAAATTTAAAAAATATATGTAGGGATGTCTTTTTTCATTAATTTTGGCTAAATATCTGAAAGTCCTCAT